>NW_024429202.1:21675960-22230455 GCF_017639785.1 Mesocricetus auratus
TCTCAGGATTTAGGAGCTCAAACATTCCTTTTTATATCTTCATAATTTCCTAGGTGTTAGCAGTCTTACCTTGGCCACATTTAAGCAGACACGGAAAGCTAAGGATTTTTGAAATGCTACTGAAAACAGTCCAAAAGTTACAAAAATCCTCTTTAGTTTCTCACATTATTTGCTTTGTTCTCCATTTGATTCTGCTGTTTAAAATAACATTTTTGGTAATATATATTACATGATTGTTCACTAAAGTAAAGTAATTATATTATTTTTCTTCTGGTTCTACATATTCCTGTCCCATTAAATTAAGTCATAGATCCACACTGTCTTCTCAAACCACTCCATTGCCACAAGCCAAAGATAAGTGGCAAATTTATCTGACAAATGCATGATAGAATTTCTACTACCAAATGGTTTTCAAATCACAGCATAAAAAGAAGCCTTGGGAAACAAGTCTACAGATTGGGAACAACTCTTCAAAAATTGCCCGAATAATCTTCTTCATAGCCTAAAGCAAGATGTAAATTAAGAAGCAATATACCATGTGTGTAATGGAGCATGCACTTATAAATTCATGGTTCCATTCATCTCATGTAAACAGCTCCCACAATGTACCTCCCAGGAACAATTATACAACACTAAAGTCTTCTAAATTATAAATCTTAAAGCAGAATATATTTTGCTCATTTCTTTACAGAGAAGTTTGGAGAGGGAAAAGAATATAATCCTTAATTGTCAGATTGCTTTTTAATTGCATGCTTTGTAGAGTGAGTATTAAAAAAAATGAAATCAGCTGGAAAAATGTGCCTGTTGAAAATGGCTTTGCTAGTTGGTTGGCATGGCAGCAGTTTGCTGAATGACCAGTCACGCCTTAAGCATGCAGGACAGAACACGAAGGTGCTGAGTTCATAATGCTAAAAGCTGGCCTCTTTAAATAGGTAAAAATTGTTCTCTTCAGGGGAGGAATAAAAAACGGGTGACTATTAGCAAGAGATTGGCAGGACAAAAGATTTCTTGTGTAAAAGTATACTTTCAGTCAGTTTCTCCAAATATACTATTAATTGTGTTACAAACCTATTCAAGATAGTTTGTCAGAGTCATAGTACAACTGAGGAAAACATTAACAGATCCAGACCCTCTAAATATTAAGTAGATAGTCAGGTGTGCTTTGAACCTGGAAAATGTGACGTGGGCTTCAATGATTGGTTTTCAAGATTTAAAGATAACCTATGTAAATCAATGAAAGAAGTCTTAAATATATTTGAAAGGGCAAACAACATAGAAAGAAAATAGGACTTCCTCTTTGTATACCAAGAAAATATTTCAAGACAACAGTTACTTAAATGATCAAATCAGGCAATTTAAATCACAAATACTCTGAAACTTTTGAGATAATATAAAGCATGATTTTATTGTCAGAACATGCAAGAAGGTATCCAACTTTCAGTCTATAAAGGCAGAGCTGTCAGGTAGGCTGATGTGCCTAATATATTCATCAAAAAAGTCGAAACTTCCAAATAGCAAGGTAATTTGCTCTTCTGGATTACCTTAAGAAAAGTGGGGCAACAAAATCTGCATTGGATTAAAGGCATATACAATCCTCAGGCTTGAGAGGGGAGAAGAAGAATGGAATGGGGATAGCTGGTGAGAATTGACCACTCTGTCTGCTGGCACGTATAATGTCTAAGAATTAGAAATAGGAAGCCAGTCTCAAAGTAAAGACTAGTTAGTGATTTTTGGAGGTTTGAAACTTGGTGATGTGATGATGTCAGTCCCCAATCACAAATACTCTCTAGGATGACAGCATGACTTCTGGTAGAAGCTGATTTTTTTAGAGTGGGACTCATTTCTGGGTTTCATTTACTAGAAAAAAAGAGGTATGAAATAAAGAATCACAGCAAAACTGGACTGAGGTATGTTTATATTTTAATGGGAGAAATGAAGTATTTCAAGAAACACAAGCATATACAAGGGAAGGGATTGTAAAGCTCACAATATTATAACTTTTATTGTACCTTGAATTCAGCTTCACAGTGACCACTACACATAACATTTGTTTCCATGGTTCCCTGTCTTGCCATGTGATAGTCATGGAATCAGTATTAAGGATCATCTGGATTCTTCCATTTATAGAAGTCAGTGTCATTACAAATTAATCTTTGTATCATTTTCTATTCTAAAGAAGTCATATTTTATTTTTAGTTGATTTTCATTGTGTTCTTTTTTCAAAATCACTAACAAGGGATCATATATATATGTATATATATATGTATATATATATAATACATGTTTATTACTTTCTTGAGTTTTCTATATTCTTCTTTTCCCTATTTAACTTTGACGAAAATATGGTATTCATTTTTGATTGACTTCATATCCTACCTCAAACTCAGAATAATTTTGAGTCATGCACATTTTATTTTTATCACAATATTTGATACATATATTTTAATTTTAAATTATCCCAAATTTTTCAAAATGTGTTTTTCCATTTATTTTGACACAAATACTATTTAGAAATTATATATTTATATAAAGTAATGTTAGGTATCCTCTTTACAGATTCCACTTCCTCTATTCCTCCAAGATCTGCCACATCTTCCCTCCTATCCAGATCCACTCACTTTCTTTCTCTCATCAAGGACAGAAAGAAAGGCTTAGAAAAGGTTTCTAGGAGATAACAACACAATATAACAAAATAAAATACAAAAAAATTTAAAAATCACACTGAAGTTGGACAATGTCTAATTAGTGAAAAATTAACCAATTGTATATTAGAACGTCATTTCAATTAATCCATGAAATACAGCATAGTTTTAAAAAATCTTGTTTACATATTTGGTTGAAAGTATACTGTGAGAACACAGGCTTGGGCCTTTAAGATTGTGGTTACTCTTTGTTTGTTAATCATTTATTTCTTTTCTTTCCTTTTTTGTTTTCTGGGTTAACACTGGCTCATCTGAATCCCTCCTTTTAGAACAGACTGGTCTCAAGGTCACAGGGATTTGCCTGCTACTGACTTCCAGTTGCTGGGATTAAAGTCCAGTGCCACTTCACTTTTATTTTTTTAATTAGAAAAAAATCTTCACATGTCAATCCCAAATTCCTCTCCTTCCCCCTCCCCTCTTTACCCACCCTACACCAGTTCTCCCACTCCCCCAACCATTCCCTCAACCACTAAACAGGGAGAGTGAGGTTCTCCATGGGGCAATCTCCAAATTTTGTCACATCATCCTGGGCAGGGCCTAGACCTCCCCCTTGTTTAGGTGAGTTCTTTCTGGGGGTTTCACCAGCCCTAACTTGACCCATTTGCTCATCACTCCTCCCTCTATGCAACTGGGTTACAGGAGTTCAGTTCAGTGTTTTGCAATGGGTATCTGCCTCTGCTTCCATCAGCCATTGGATGAAGGCTCTAGGGTGGCATATAAGGTAGTCATCAATCTCATTATCGGGGAAGGGCATTTAAGTTAGCCTTTCCACTGTTACTTAGATTGTCAATTGTTGGCATCCTTATAGATCTCTGGAAATCTCACTAGTGACAGATCTCTCCTCAAACCTACAATGTCTTCCTCTCTTATAGTGTCTCTCATTTTGCTCTTCTCGATTCTTTCCCAGGCCAAACTTTCCTGCTCCCCCGTGCCATTCTCTCCCCTCCAATTCTCCCCCTCTCTGTCTTCCAACTCCCTCTTCCTCCCCATGCTCCCAATCTGCTCAGTAGATCCTGTCCCATTCCCCTTATTTGGGGCACCATGCATATCCCTCTTAGGGTCCTCCCTGTTTCCCAGACTCTCTTGTTGTGGTATTGTAGGCTGCCAATCCCCTGCTCTATGTCTAGTATCCATATATGAGTAAGTACATACCATGTTTGTCTTTTTGTTACTGGGTTACCTCACTCAGGATGGTTTCTCCTAGTGCCGTCCATTTGCTTGCAAATCTCAAGATTCCATTGCTTTTTTCCACTGAGTAGTGCTCCAATGTGTAAATGTACCACATTTTCTCTATCCACTCTTCAGTTGAGGATGGTCATCTAGTTTTATTCCATGTTCTGACTATTACAAATAAAGCTGCTATGAACTTACTGGAACCGACATCCTTGTTGTAGAAACGTGATGAATGTTCATCTTTTGGGTATATTCCCAAGAGTAGAATTGCTGGATCTTATGTTAGACAATTCCTATTTTCTTGAGGAATCTCCTTACTAATTTCCAAAGTGCCTGTACAAGTTGGCACTCCCATCAGCAGTGGAGGTGTGCTCCCCTTTCCCCACATCCTCTCCAGCACAAATTGTCATTGGCATTTTTAATGATAGCCATTCTGATAGGAATAATATGGTATCTCAGAGTTGTTTTGATTACAAGCTGGTAGGATTTGCTGAAGGAGGCAGAGGCAGGAGGATCATGAGTTCTAGGTCATCCTGGGCTCAGCAGTTAAAGGGTATGCTCATAAGCAAAAATGTAAGACAGTAGTGACTCTTAAGAGGCCTACTGCCTCAATTTCAAGAGATTCAATAGGCCCTGTCTCCTTAGATGATTAGTTCTATCTGTAAAGTAAAGGGATAACTGTTAATTTTACAAATTTGCATTTTCATGCACTTTTGTCATGTATGCTTTTTTGAGTGAAATAATCTGATGTAGACTTCCCTCTCCAATCATTCAAAAGTAACAAAAATATGATATTTTATTTCCCTCATTATTACTCTTGGGTGCACTGTACAGAGGCTTGCCCGGTCTCCCGAAGGCCATCCTTCTCATGGCCTCTCTCTCTCTCTCTCTCTCTCTCTCTCTCTCTCTCTCTCTCTCTCTCTCTCTCTCTCTCTCTCTCTCTCTCTCTCTGTCTCTATCTCTCTGTCTCTCTCTCTCTCTGTCGCTGTCTCTGTCTCTCTGTCTCTGTTTCTGTCTCTGTCTCTCTCTCTGTGTGTGTATATGTGTGTGTGTGTATGTATGTTTTAATAAAGCTCCCCTCTAGGTTTAATATAAGTCTGTGATTTTCTTCAGGGTCCCTGCCATGTATGTGTCTTCCTATATTGTACCACTTTCTCTCTAAAGTTCTCTCTTCCTGTGTGAGATCAAATCATGGTCTTTAGGCATTGTCTACTAATATACTTCATTTCTGAACGCAATTAAGTGTCAGTTCCATTTTGTATACTAACCAGTGCAGCTTAATTTCTTATTATTCTTATATTTAATAAATCCTATAAGTACAACATATGCTATTCCCCAAATAAACAATAAGGAGTTATTTAACCTCAACTTCAGCTTTGAGGATGAAATTAGAAATATATGATATACACATTGACTTTCAGATTGAAGGATTTATCAACTAATATGGTATTAAATTTCTTAATGTGAAAGGGCAGATCCATTACTATGTCAAGGTTATTATAGCTCATTTGAAATTATTTAAGGAGATTTAGTAATAAGGGTCAGACCTCAGAGTGAAGACAATATATTGTTCAAGCTATGTCAGCCCAACTCACCTGTGAAATGTGAGGAACAGTAATGTGATCACGGCACACTAATTCATTTCTTTAATCCACCCTTCAACTCTATTAGATATTTAAACTACAGATTTTGGTTTCATTTTTAAATGGTTTTACCTTTAGTAGATATTTTCTTCCTAAAAATCATAATGTATAGAGGACATCTTGTCCCTTTTCTCTTCTCTGGGGGCGACCATGACTATCTCTCTTAGGGTCCTCCTTGTTTTCTAACTTCTCTGACAGTATGGATTGTAGGCTGATGATCCTTTGATCTGTGGCTAAAATCTATATATGAGTGAGTACATACCATGTTTGTCTTTTTGTGACTGGGTTACCTCACTCAGGATGATTTTTTCTAGTTCTATCCACTTGCCTGTAAAATTCAAGATTCCATTTTTTCCTGCTAAGTAGTATTCCTTTGTATAAATGAACATGGAGGGAGGGGAGAAGGAGTTAGGAGAAAAAGGAGAGAAAAGGAGGGGAGAGGAGGACATGAAGGAGCAGGAAGACTGAGTCAGGGGAAGAATACAGGAGAGCAAGAAAAGGGATACCATAAAAATGGAGCCATTACAGGTTTAAAGAGAAATCTGGCACTAGGAAAATGGCCTACAAAGATGATCTCCAACTAAAAATCTAAGCAACAGTGGAGAGGGTATATTAAATTCCCTCCCCATACAATGATATTGATAACTACCTTATTAGCCATCCTAGAGACTTCATCCAGTAGCTGATAGACACAGAAGTAGATACCTACAGCTAAGCACTGAGCTGAACTTCTGGAATCCAGTTGCACAGAGGGAGAAGTGATGAGCAAAGGGGTCAAGACCAGGCTGAAGAAACCCACAGAAACAGCTGACCTGAACAAGGGGAAACTCATGGACCCCAGACTGATAACTAGGAAACTAGCATAAGACTGGCCCAGACCCCCTGAATGTGGATATCAGTTTGTATGTCTGGGCAATCTATGGGTCCTCTGGTAGTAGATCAGTATTTATCTCAAGCACACAAATGGACTTTGGGAGCCCACTCCAAATAGTGTGATCCTGTCTTAGCCTAGACAGCTGGGGGAGGGCCTAGGACCTGCTCCAAATGATATGACAAACTGAAGATTCCCCCATGAAAGGCCTCACCCTCCCTGGGGAGCAGAAAGGAGATGGGATGGTGGGTATGTGGGGTGAGGAGCAGGATAGGAGAAGAGGGAGAAGGAACCAGAATGATATGTTTCTAAATTAAATAAAATAATAAATGCCAAAATAATAAAGTACACAATATGGGAAGTTAAGAAAGCTAATTTTTAAGATACCTGGCCATTTTACCATCAAAATTTCACCTTTTATTCCACTTTAAAGCTCTATGTCAACCAGGAATTCTAGATTCTCATTTGGGTTCTTAATCTCCTTAATCAAAAAGAGGAAAAAAGTTACCAATAAACTCAAAAGGAAGTCCCAGTGCAAATTTATTAAACTTTGAGAGAAAAAAATACAGAAGATGCAGCTGTCTAGTTTGGCATGTGCTGGGAATTAAGGAATGAGTACGAGGAAAGAAAGAAAATCTTGACTTTTGATTTAGGGTTCATGAAAGCCTACATGTTCAGCAATGGAATTTAGCAAGGAAATACATGGAGAAGAAAGAGGACCTCAGAGAAAAATTAGAAAGTCCTGAGTGTGAGAGAATATAAACTTGGACTTTTGTTTGTTGTGTAGGGTCAAGGGCAGGAGACATGGAGAGGGGGAGGGATGGAGAAGGGGTAGGTACAGGGAGAGGGAGGGAACTGGAGTGAGAACAGACAAGATGGAGGGATGAGAGAGAGATACCTAGAGAGAGACATATCATACTAAACTGAATATTTATTTTCCGTACCACTGGTTCCGGGCCCTGGAGTCCTGGGACAAAGGACTGCATCAGCAAACATGAGGAATAAAAAGAGACATGTTTTTATCAAGAAAAGCAAAGGATCCTTGAATTTAGAAGTAGGTTAGAAAACAGAAGACAAAGACTGAATGTTCATGGCTATGAGTTTATCCTGCCTTTACTGGGCTTCTACATGCCAGCTACCTTTGATTAAGTACCATGTACTCCTCACTTCCTACACACACACACACACACACACACACACACACACACACGCACGCACGCACGCACACACACGCACGCACACAAGCACGCACACACTCATGCACACATGCACGCACGCACACACTGCTTACCTCCCCTGGTAGTCCCCATCATTCTTCAGGATCTAGCTATGAACTAGATTAAACCTAGGCGAAAGGGCTACCAGTCTTTCTCCAGAAACAGTTTTTTCCATGTTCATTTGTTGTATGAAGTCCAGGTGGGGAAGGACTTGCTGTATTTCTCTGACATTAGCTCTTTTCACATGTTAATCATGATGTGTTGGTCTCAGGCTCTCTACTACCTCACAACTAAAAATATGTTTTATATTAACTAGTGTAGATGCTGGATAACACTGTGAAACTCGAGACGTATTAATAAAATCAACCTTGGATCAGGGAGTGAGACCATCAACTAGCTGACAGGAATTAGCCATAGAGAGTACTACAGAGAAACCAGGAAAGGATAGAGAGATATACAGTCAGGAGGGAGTTGAGTTTCTTGGTCTTTTTGGTTTGGAATGGCTGGAGGGATGCTCTCTTGCCAGGTCTCTGACCACAAATGAAAGTAAGATAATTGCTTCCTGACCTTTCTGAGCTAGCAAGTTTTCACCCAACACCTGACTCTGTAATCTTTATTAGTAAACAATAGAGACATAGTTAAAAACTACATCTGGTGGTAGCTGCAGAGCCTGAGCAGGTGGGAACTGAAGCAACATGTCACTAACTGCAGGCCACTTACTGCAGTGCCCTGATGCTGCAGAGAGTAGTTAAAATATCAGTAGACTCAGATTCAGCCCATAAGTGACAGAAAATCACCAAGTAACCACGATCATCTTGTGGCCATAAATTTGGAGATTTTAATTTAGACTTCTGTCAAAGAACAAATTCAGAAGGGTGATGCAATTTAGACTCTTTCCAAAAAGGAAATTTAAGATTACTTAATCATAAAATGTTTATTTTTAAGTAACATTTATTTCACTTACTAATTTTATATGGTTGCTTACAAGTAGGCGCATACATCAAAAGTACAAGCAGACTGATTAGTACCTAATTTGTATTGTGAGGACCTCTGTGGATATCAGTATTATTTACTTTTAATAATACCACTATGAAAAAACCACACTGAACAGCTTTAAAATCAACCTCTGTATTCTTACTAGTATGTAAAGCTAACTGGAATTCTTTATATATTGTTGGGAGACATCACGGTATATAAAATGGTTTGTATCATAATTTGTGAGTAAATATATATTTAGTATTGACACAAATTTAAATTGTATGTGTGTATATCAATTTGTACATACACATTTTTTCATAAATACATAGAAAAGTATACATATTGCTCTCTGTATATTTGTATTTATTAATACAATTTAATTCTATGTTCATTTACTTAATAGTACCCATGTCTTTATAACACTAAAATATATTATATTTAAGTTTTATTACAAAACTTAATGAAAATATAAATGAAATTTTTCTAAATATTTTTCCTTCTAGAGACATATTTTTCATTTTATTATTTCATTTTATTATATTATATACAAAATTACATATCAATTCCAGTTCCCTCTCCCTCCCATCCTCCCATGCCTCCACTTACCCCCACTCCACCTCTCATCCACTCCCCACTGAGAGAAATATTTGCAACACTGAAATATTGTATTTATCTTGAACATTTTAAACAGTTATTTAAACAGCATTTTAAATGTGTGTGTGTGTGTGTGTGTGTGTGTGTGTGTGTGTGTATCTCTTTATGTAACCCTGGAACTCACTGAGTACACCAGGCTAGTCTTCAAATCACCGAGATCCACCTGCCTCTATTTACTGAGCATGGGGATTAAGGACACGTGAACTAGATTTACTAGTCTCTCATATGTGATGCTAAATTCTTTTGCTGTCTTCATTTTGTTACTTAGAAAAATTCATTTTCATGTAATATAAAATTTATGTCCATTATGATTACATGATAACTGAATTATAAATAACATTTTTAACCAAATCTTTTGTTCCCTAGGAGGACAAGACCTTAAAGAAACAAAATATATGTAATTTTCACTAAAATACTTTTAGTTTTCTCCTTTTCAAAGAGGGTGAATGAACAATTCGTTTATCAAATAAATACTTAACAGAAAACAAATAATAGATTTAAGAAAACAGTTGTTTGTTTTCATGAAAACTTTTAACAATTGGGCAGAAACACTGTCGGTGAAGCCCAAACTAAAGCTACATGCTTGCAAAAAGTAGTGTTTTAATGGGCTTGTGAGAGCAAGTTCAGCTAATGCATACTAAAATCAATACAGTGAAGAAACTGATATACCATAGGCCATTAAAGGTCATTTTGAAAGGATGTTTAACAGGATAATTTGCCAAATCCCAATAAAGAAAATGGAATGTGTTTTAAAACCATTCAATGAAAAGTAACTGAGACACAAGCACAATGCTATGAAGGGAGCCCAGTTAATCACCTCACAGAGAAGGAGAGAACTAGCAATGACCTCCCCAAAACATGGTCAATATCTAAAACTCATGTAGCCCCTAATCTGGATGTGTTAGCATACCAACAAAAGATAATACCTTTTAAATACTTAAGAAAGTATGATCCTCTTTAATATACTAAACCACTGTGACCTTAAGTTAGCATAAGTGAAACATCTTCAGTCTATAGTACACATGAAACTTTTCACATATGCCTTTTCAAAGATAAAGCTCACATATAGAAGAGCCAGCTTTATCTTCAACCCAAGAACCCACAAACTCACATTAACAGTCCTACTTTATAATAAGTCAAAGCAATTTTTGTAACAGGAAGACACAACAGATACTTTAGTTTTCCAAAGACAGGACAAATTAAGATGATGTGATATAAACATACTGTAATGGTTTGCTTTTCATTTCATGAGAAAATACCTGAAAGAGTCTGCTTATAAATTAAAACAAAGAGGTATAATTAGTTTACGATTTGGGATGTCCAAATGTCACAGTTGGGAACCCATAATTTAAAGCACAAGTGATGGCTGAGGACAGTGGCATCTTTCTGTGGGGTTCATAAAAAAGAGAACACTCACAAATGAAATGAGGGACCAGAGAAGTTAAAGTATTTACTTATCTATCAATTCTCTATCTATATCTCTTTTTGTCTCATGCTTTTCCCTGCCCTGTTCTTATTCCTAATTGACTATTTCCTATAATATACCAATTGTTTATTATTATTGTTATTATTATTATAGCAATGTGGAATTATATATATCATCTATTTAGGTATTTAAGTGTTTACTTTTAAATAAATTTCTTTGTGATTTATAATTAGAAAGTTTTTGATTTTTAAATTACCATACCAAGTGGCAGGTGCCTCTTTGATATCTTAATACATACCTTGTTTTGCTTTAACCTTCACTACATCTCTCTCATCTTCCTTCTCTCACCACAAATACATAACATTATTCATCTACAAAAACACATAAAATAATGGCCTTTGAATGTAAATTTTTGGGACTAGAAAAGTTTATATTGATGAATGCCCAAAACCAGAAAAGTGAATGTTGCATGTTCTCTCTTACCTGAAGCTTCTGTCTCTAAATATATATCTGGGAGTACATATCCTGAAGTAATTGCATAAACCAAGAGAGTAAAAATGAGATATTGTCAGGATAGGACATGTTGGGAAGCAACAGAGATGTGAATAGAAGAATATGTGTTATCTGACCTGGAAATGGGAATACAGGATAAGAAGGGAGCACAATAAAATATCAGTAAAGGTTTCTGAAAACTCAAAAGGAATCTGACTTTTAAATATTTATCTCTTTTTTTGTAGATCAATTGTGAGTTTTATTTAAAAAAACAAGCAGTATGCCTGGGCTTCATACAATTTACACACAAAAATATACACATACACAAATAATATTAAAATAAAAATCACACTTAGCTTCATGTGGTGGTGGCCCTGGCACCCCACAAACATAATGTTAACTTTTCCTTTACAGAAATTGCTTGGCCCAAGAAGACCACAGTTAGGTAACCACTAATAAAGCTGTAGCCGTTGCCTGCAACATTTCAATTCAGGTTTCAAAAATATATAAATAACTTACTTACAAAACCCAACAACATCCCCCTCCCTTTTTGGCACAGTGAAGCATTGGTTAATAGCAGAGAAAATATTAAATATTTATCTCAATAACAACTATGAAAAAAGTGTATATATATGTATGTATGTATGTATGTATGTATGTATGTAATAAACCTAATTTTCACTTCTGGGCTAACAATTTCTCTCCATATGCCAAAGAACATGTAAACCCCATACCACAACAACAGGCATAAGAGGAACTCCTTAGAGTTGTAGGTCAGAGTTGTTGAGGAATCTCCCAAACATACAGAGCATTGTCACTTCCCTTTGCTGCCCAAACAGAAGTAAGAAATAAGTCCTTATTGATGTTGATACCATGTACTGCAGATGTAGTTACCAGAGACCCCTGAGCTAGAACTGACATGTCAGCTGCCTCCCTGAGGACTAGCTTTCATGGTACAAGAATTCTCATGCAAACTTTCAGAGGAGGGATTCAACCAAAAATAATCCTATCGCCCTCTGACACCTATAAACCAAAACAATGACCAGATAGGCACAGCTAGAGAGTCCTCGGTGGCAGGCTACATGTGTGATTGTCTGTCTGCCTCTCTCTCTCTCTCTGTTTCTCTCTCTCTCTGTCTCTCTCTCTCTGTCTCTCTCTCTGTGTCTGTCTGTCTCTCCTCCCTATCTCTGTATTTATTTCTTGGATATTCAAATATTCATTTTGACAATGAAGACTAGTTACATAGTCTATATACTAATATGGAATTCATATATTTGTAGACTATTTATAGTATATATAGAGAGTGAGGCCCTCCATGGGGGATCTCCAAAAGTTTATGTTCACCAGAGATGTGCATCAGGGAGCACTCATTTTTCATGTAGGTAATGAAAGACTCGAGCTTTCTGTAAGTGGTACTATTATAAACACCCTCAAAACATGCAATAATGTGAAAACAAATAAGATGTACCTTCAAAATAAACTTTGAAGTTTGGATGAATAGCATAGCAATATGTAGAATCTCGCTTGATAATAAAGCTGCTGAAAAACAAAAGAAACTTAGCAATTTCAAGAGGATTTAAAAACCCTTATAGTATAATATATAGTATACTATAGCTTAGTATAAACTCTTATAGTATAATAAAGGAAATGTTCAAGATAGGATGCAAATACACGTGACATATAATGAGTAAGAGGAAAACAAGACAGAAAACTCCCATTTTGCTTCCTCACCAAAACAAATCTAGACCAATTCATTTTTTATCTTTTATAAATTAGAAACAAGCTTGCTCCACGTGTCAATCTCAGCTCCCTCCTCTCTTCTCCTCCTCCTCCTGCCCCAAGAGTCCCCATAGCACCCCACCCAATCCCCACTCTGTTCCCTGGGGAGGGTGAGGCCCTCCATGGGGGATCTCCAGAGTCTGTCATTTTGTTCAGGCAGGGCCTAGGTCCTTCCCCAAGAGCCTAGGCTGAGAGAGCATCCCTCATTGTGCGATAGGCACCCAATGTCATTTTTTTGCTAGGGATAAATACTGATCTACTACCCAAGGCTCCATAGATTGCCTAAGCCTCCTCACTGACATATACATTCAGGAGGTCTGGATCAATGCCGCACTGGCCTTTCAGCCATCAGTCTGGGATCCAAGAGTACCCCCTTGTTCAGGTCAGCTGTTTCTGTGGGTTTCTCTAGGCCAGACTTGACCCATTTGCTCCTCACTCCCCCTCTCTGTCACTGGGTTCCAGAAGTTCAGTTCAGTGTTTCACTGTGGGTGTCTGTCTCTGCTTCCATCGGTCACTGGATGAAAGTTCTAGGATGGCATATAAATAAGTTGTCCAACTCATTATCAGGGAGGGGCATTTAAAGTAATCTCTCCACTATTGCCTAGTTTGCCAGTTGGTGTCATCCTTGTAGATCTCTGGAAACCTCACTAGTGCCAGATCACTCTTCAAACCTATAATGACTCCATATATTATGTTATCTCTCATGCTGTTCTCCTCTATTCTTCTGCTGACTCAACCTTCCTGCTCCCACATGGTATCCTCTCCCCTCCTCTCCCCCTCCCCACAGCCCCTCTGGTTCCCTCTCCCCACCTCTGTTCCCAATCTTCTCAGGAAATTTTGCATCATTGCACTTCTCATGGGTACCATGCATGTCTCTCTTAGGGTCCTCCCTGTATCCCAGATTCTCTGGCAGTGGGACTGTAGGCTGGCACTCCCCTGATCCATGTCTAAAATCCATATATGAGGGAGTACATACCATGTTTGTCTTTTTGTGACTGGTTTACCTCACTTAGGATGGTTTCTCCAAGTGCTGTCCATTTGCCTGCAAATCTCAAGATCCCATTGTTTTTTTTCCACTGAATAGTGCTCCAATGTGTAAATGTACCACATTTTCTTTATCCACTCTTCAGTTGAGGGGCATCTAGATTGCTTCCAGGTTCTGGCTATTACAAATAGTGCTGCTATTAACATAGTAGAATAGATGTCCTTGTTGTATGAATGTGCATCTTTGGGTATATTCCTAAGAGTGGAATTCTTAAATGGAGAGATGACTAATAACAACAATAGGGTAAAAGGAATGTCTAGTTATCAAGTATGTCCTTTTTTTTAAGATTTACTTATTTATTATGTATGTAGTGTTCTATCTGCATGTATGCCTGCCTGCCAGAAGAGGGCACCAGATCTCATTACAGATCATTGTGAACCACCATATGGTTGCTGGGAATGGAACTCAGGAACCCTGGAAGAGCAGTCAATTCTCTTAACCTCTGAGCCATCCATCCAGCCCCTCAAATATGTTCTTTAATGCTGGAATTATGAAATTACTAAAGCCCTTGATTGTTAAGATAAAGTACAAAATTTTTATTGGGTAAAATATATCTTAGAGGTATGTATATTTAAAAATTGAACATAAAAATTAGCATTATAAATTAAGAAATGAATCTACAATTGGGGTGATGGCAATAGAATATGCCAGTGACTTGGAAAATTAGGCCAATTGAGTTGACATTTTCTGTGAAAGAAAAAAATAACTATTTTACAGAAATGGCCTTTCAGGAATATGGGGTGATAATGAAAAATTTTAAATCTGGATGTCCAAAATGGAAAAAATACATATTTAAAAATTAAAATTCCTTCAGCAGTACACTACTTTTATGAGATGTTCAGCTACTTTCATGGTTTTATACTCAAACCATGAACAGAAACATTGTAAACAAATTGAAACCAATCATTAAACAATGATATCTTAGAGCAACCAGACAACAATTGCACAGCCAGGGGAAAAGAAGAAAATTGTCTTGGAGAATTGTGCATTCTAAACCCTTGAGACTGGAGAAAGGCACAGTAATATTTAAAGATTCAAAACTAAAAAAAATTGCCACATTCTAGCTATGTGCTGAGCAAAAAAGAAATATATGCTTAAATAATAAAAAGGAAATTAAGGCTCTGCCTGATGATATATAATTATCAATAGACCTGCTATGAAGGAAATGCTGAGGGAACTTCTTTAGCTAAAGAAAAATGATTCAGAAAATCACAGATGACTGCAAATTATTGAATTCTACTGTGTACAGATTATAAAATACACTTAAGTGTTCCAAAGTTCTGCAGAGAGAATGTTAGTTGTAGTATTGCAAATATTTGTTGATCTGTTTTTCAAAGCCTCTGTATCATGTTTAAATCCAAATGTTATTTCCCATTCCATTGCTCTTACAGTTACAAAGGAGCCAACTTCCCTGTTTTCTCACTTGGAAAACTCTGAAGGAGTAAACTGTCAAAAGCCCATTAGTCTAGGTCCTGTTACTATCCTGCTGATTGTTCTATTCCTTTTTTAAAACAATTTAAAATTCATCTGCTCTTGAAAGGGTCTCATTGATATTCCTGAAGTTTTATTTAAAGCACAATTACAACACCCAAATTGATTGCTCTTTGGGTTTTAAAGCATCCTTACATAAGGCAAGGTGGAATGAAATGGATTATTCCCTTACTGCAAAGGCAAAGTGGTTGAAATACTCTATGGTAGGTGTGGGGAATTACTCAGCTCTCCACAGATAAGTGAATAATTCAGATACTCTCAGAACCTTGGCAATTTTTTCCAAGCTGCCCCCATGATCTTAGGCTGTGCTGTGATTATATGTGTTCTCGCCACTGCTCAAGAAGACACCAAATGAAAGACCTCTGATGCTCTCCAGGAAGTGTGCCTGGTATAGAATCCTGATTCTCTGACACTCTTCCCTTTATGCTTGAAGAATACCAGCTCTGTTTTGACTACATACTCTCTGCCCTCAAATCAAGGTGTCACCTAGCTTCCGATAAACTCTGTCTCCCATCTTTGTATACCAGATATTTTCTCTAGGAGGTGATGTGCAATCGTTCCACTCACATCCTTAGTTTGGCCATTTTCTTTGTTCAGAAGTCTTTTGTTAATTGAAACCAATATTGCACAGACCACACCCAGGTTTTGTTACATTTTCAAACCTTGGGTAAATCTGATCCTGACTGCTCCAATTTCTCCTCAGTGCCTTCGTCACTTGTTTATGTGTGTGTGTATATCAAGTGCCCGACAGCAGAGACAATGATTAAGGATGCTGGAGTATAAATATTTCAGCATTGAATCACTTCTATGTGGAAAAACATCCACTGATACACATGAAAAAAATTGGAAAAAGAGCCAAGTATATTTGGAAACTTACAATATCACTTTTAGCAGGAGGTTGACAACAATTGATGCTGCCTTCCAATTAAGGTCACTATGTTTGGTTGGCAAAAAGTTAATGACAGAAAACCAGTCAAGCAACATCCACACTCCAATGGTGCTTGAAAGACTGTGAAAAGTGTTATATAAGAACAACACATGGGTCTTCACTGCTTTAAGGTCATAGGAAAGCTCACCAGAGGCATCTTGAATGTAATCACTTTTGCCACTGAAACTCCATTGTCCCTGTTACTAGTCCTAGTGTGTCTTTGTCTTTGAAATCTTAGCTCAGGAGAATTGCATGGCTTTTCTAGTATATTCCCCCATACTAGGGGGGAGATCTAGTATGAAATGGCATGATGTATTCTAAATATTCAGGCCTTCTTAAGAAACACTTCAGGACCTGTTTGCTATGGAAATGATAGGCGTTATAACCGATAGGGAGTCAGCATGAAGCTTGAGGGAATTATTTCAAAAAGCAAAGGAGAACAGGTGCCATCTCAAAGATGGAGAAGATTTACAGAGAAATGCATAAGAAAGCAGCAATCCAGAGAAATAAGCATAGATGTCCTCAAGTGTTATTTGGCTTTCTGTGCAGCACAGAAGAGCATTTGTAGCCTAGCACAAGACTTACACACCTCCAGACCACTGAGCACATGCCTGTTTACAATGCTACCTGGTAGATGGCTGCTTATGACTATGTGGTCACTGTTCTCTAAATTCAGAAGGCTCAGACAAATGTGTCTAGAAGAGAACCAGAAAGAGGCGCATGGCAGAGATGTACAGGATCTAACAACCTTACCTTCTGGAATAAAATAATAATAACTAAAGTAACTTATAAAAAGTTTTGAGGGTATACTTTATTAAGTAGGTCTTTGCAAATATATCATTATATATTCACACAAAATATGGGAGATTGTGCTTGCTTTAAAATATGTGGCTGTATTTGTGTGGCAGTTTTCTATTTTAATCAATAAATATTATTTCATGTTCTTTTCTGCCCAGAGGTTTCTTCTTATGTATTTTCCAATTATTATTGATGAGCACAGTGTTTTTCCGTGGCAAAAGAAAGTACAGACCAGACACAAGTAGTTACTGCAATAACAGTAACAATCTAGGCCATGAGAGTGTCTCTGGAACACTTAATAAGAAATTGAATTTGCCACCAGCCACTATCTTATATATAGCAATTAGTAACAATTTCAAGGAGACTTAATTATTCAACAATGTCAGTAGAGGCTACTTTGCAACAAGGTTTAATGTGGATGATTAATGATTGATGACTGATAGCATCCCAAAGCTGTAGGACTAAATGGGTAGATCAGGGGAAGATTGCCCAAATGCCTCTGATGCTTCATCAATGTCTTATCCTTTTTCTTGACTGGGCCTCTGACTGTATCTATTAATTAGTTTTAAATGCCACCAGACCATCATTAGAGTTCAAAACAATCTCTGGATAGTTCAGGGATGTACCAGGAGTTCCATATTTGCTAAAATGTCCCAGTGATGCTGAACTTGTCTTTCTAATACCTAGGATCACGTAATTTAGACATTTTTGATGGACAACCAGATCACAGTCTTCCCTGCAACTATTGGATTTTTCAGCAGCATGGAGATTTGTCATTTGCCCCACAGTGACTTTTAGCATTCAGAATCTACCACGTGACTCTAATTTGCTTATTTAGAAGGGTCATGAATACAAGATGAATGTCACACTGCAGGTAGTAGAGCTTTTAATGAGAGGGAAGACATTCTAGTTATGTGGTCACCCTATTGCTGTTACATTCAATAGACTACTTTGAGATGAGTAAGAAGAATAAGACAAAACATGGCAACAACAGCTTTTAAGATTCCTGCATTTGACCCAAAATAAGTGCATTTTAATTTAGACAGAGAATAAGAGTGGGAATTGTATTTCATACAGGACAGTTTTTCCATATTTAACACAATACTACTCTTGTCGTTTTATCAATTTGAAATGGCTAAAATGCATGTGTTCTCTAGAGAATAAAAGTTATTTAGCTGTATAAACACAGAAAAGTGATCACTTGGAATGGTATTGCACCTAAGGATAGAGACATAGAATCCTTTATTCTCTTTAGGTGTCTATCTGTGAGGTAAATTGAAAAAGTATGTAGAATGATAAATATGAAATAATGTAATTTGAGTGCTTCTTTTCATTTCAATTCATATTTAGAGCATTTTAGATTATGCAGTTATGCTAATACAATAAAATTCATGGACTGGTTAGATGGCTCTGTATATAAATTCCCTTGCCTCCAAGCCTGATGACCTGTGAGTTCCCTAGAATCTACATAGTGGAAGAAGACACCCAACTCCTTCAAGGGGTCCTTTGACTTACCACATGTGAACCATGGCTAAGCCCCTTCCATATGTACGCACACAAATACATATTTTGCCTAAACATATACACACAAACACATAAGAAACAGAATCAAAGAAATTTCAAATTAAATAATATCACATTTTGAAACTCAGTTACCAGTGTGATGTACTGGGAATTAATAACCTCTATGAGGTGATTAAGTAATAAGATTACAGCCTAAGATAATGGGTGGGATTACCATTCCTAGAATAAATGAAAAAGAACTAAACAGTCTTCCATTTACCCTCTACTACTTCAGTGGACACAAGTAATAACTATATCACTAACGTAAGATGTGACCTTGGCACACAGGCAATCCTTAGGGCCACAATTTTAGGCTTCTCTATGTAGGAAGAGATCTATGTACCTGTAGCACTGACCATGCCCATTTGGGTGTGGCCACAGGTATGTAGAATGTACACAGGATAAAAGAGCTAGAAGGAGGAGACTCTTGCTCTTTGCTTTAAGGTTTCAGCCTGGTGAGCAATGTGTGGACCTTTGGTTCTCAGCTTTCTTGGCTTCTCATGTAAGTGATTTCTTCCTCAATAAAATATCATACCACATCTCTATTTTGTGTGGATTAATAGTTCTGCATTACCTCTGTCTCTGAAATTGTGAGAAAGAAATGTTTATTTTTGTATAAACAACACAATTATGGTGTACTTTGTTTTTCTATTTTTCTACCATATGTATTTCTGTGTGTCTGTGTGTGGGTTTGTGCACCTGTGTATTAGTGCCTGCAGAAGCCAGAATATGCTCTCTAACACTTGGGTTGGAGCTATAGACAATTGTGATCCAAGGTGGGTTCTGAGAACCAAGCTTAGGTCCTCTGCCAGGACAGTACATTCTCTTAATTGCAGAGCTCTTACTCAAATCTTATCTCATATTTTTCAGTAGTTGTTGAGTGGTAAGGAGACATGACATCATATTATTACTCCTCCTGTTCTTACCAAAATCAAATTCAGGAATGACAATTTGAGATTGATAGGGAGAGATTTTCAAGTCATCTATCAGTGAACCTCTAGTCACAGGCTGATAAAGTAGTCATGTGGAAGGGAGGGAAATCGGGCTGGAGAGATGGCTCAGCAGTTAAAGGCTAGGCTCACAACCAAAAATGGAAGGGAGGGAAATCGTCCTTAGCATTCATCTATTTAATCTAAACTGAATACAATGTTATTAAACTGATCACTACACAATAATTCATTTAATTAAGCAGTGGGTGTTTTATTTTGAAATATGTGTCCCTTAAATATTTTCAACTCCAAGATTCCATTAGTTGCAATTCATGGGACCTTGGAGAGTAGATCAGTATTTATTCCTGGCATACAATTGGACTCTGGGAGCCCATTCCATATGGAGGGATGCTCTCTCTGCCTAGACACCACAGGGAGGACCTAGCACCTGCCCAGGATGATATGACAGACTCTGAAAATCCCCCATCGAAGGCCTGACCCTCCCTGGGGAGCAGATGGGAGATGGAGTGGGATGGGGGCTTGGGAGGAATGGGGGCCACGGAGGAAGGGAGGGAAAGGGAATGGAGAGTAATATGTGTAAAACGTTAAATATATATATATAAAGATTTTGCAACTGCACAGCAAAATGTGCCTTAAACAGTTGGTTGGTTTTACTACAGTGATTTTAAAAATAATGTTGTTGATATATAATTAACAAAATAATATGCTATAAAGATTTTCCTACTATGCTGTGTGTTGGTGGCACACGCCTTTAATCCCAGCACTTGGGAGGCAGACGCAGGCAGACCTCTATGAGTTCGAGACCAGCATGGTCTACAGAGTGAGTTCTAGGACAGCCTCCAAAACAATACAGAGAAATCCTGTCTCACAAAACCAAAAAAAAAAAATAATTCCTTCTAAAGTACAAAGTTCACTTGTATTCAGCCTGTGTAGTTACAGTATTGTGTACCATCACAGCTACCTAAATTGGTATGTTTCTCCTACCTCCCAAAACAAACCAAAGATTTTTTTCCCATTTCTACTTTCCCAGAGTACCAGGAATTTACTTGTATTTCTGATACTATACATTCACCTGTTCTGAGTAAGAGTGATTTGTACTTCATGGTAATAGAATATATGGGATTTGGTGTTTGGTTCTCTATTGTACACAATAATTTCAAATTTATGTTATGGCATGCATATTCATATTCATTTCTAAGAAACTTGCTTAATCTAAAAAATAGGCACCTTGGTATTTGGCTACTATGAGTATTTTTATTTTGATATATTATATGCATATTTGAACGAATATTCTGTTTCCTTTGAATATGCTATGCCTATGCTTTGCATTTTGAGAAATGACTTTTCTAAAATGATTGCCTGATTCTGACATGAGACTGTAGACACATGTTCTTGCAGTGCAATTGCCAAGAAGTGGTATGCAGAATTGGTAAGTGGTGGATCATCAGAGCTCAGATTTACCTGTGGATCAACCTGCTGCGGGTTTGGAATTGGATGGCAGCATTTGAAGGTGGTACAGATAGGAGTAATGATGAATTTAAAGGATGTAGGTTACTGGGAATGTGTTCAAGAGAGCATTGCTTAACCTGGTTCCCACTCTCACTCTTTGCTACCAAGATGCTATGAAGTGAGCACTCTGTTCTTGCATTCTTTCATACTCCTTGTAAATGCTCTGCTTAATCAGGTGGTCCATACATTAACCATTCTAAAACCCCAACTTAAACTTTCACTTTATTTTTTATTCTTTGTTTTTTTCCAGAAAGAGTTTCTATGAGTAATATCCTTGACTATCCATTCTGGAACTCACTATGTATACCAGGTGGACCTTAAACTTACAGAGATCTGCCTGCCTCTGTCTCCCGAGTGCTGGGATTAAAGGCATGCACCACCACTACCTGGCTGTATTTCTTTAAGTTGATTTTCATAACTTACTTTCTCAAAGGAATGAAAATTGGACTAAGATGCCTTCCCCCCAGGACTTTCCCCGCTTCCACATAACCATTTGTTTTTTGACTTTTTAAATTTATCATTTCATTTAAATATTTTTAAAATTTATCTCTGAAAGAAACAGAGAGAGAGAGGGAGGGAGGGAGAGAGAGAAAGGGATAGAGAGAAAGAGTGTGTGTTTATGTATGAAAATACCACATGTATATGGTGACCATGAAAGACATAAGAGGACATCTGACTCCTTAAAGGTGGAGTTACAGGTGACTGCACACCATCTGATATGAGGCCTGCCATAAACACTGACCGAAATCACCAAATCAAATTCAGAACCTCAACTATAAGCAGCAATTTATATCATATTTAGAAGTCTTTATTAAATAGGAATAGTTGAAAGTAGTATTCCAGAATATCAAATTGCCATAATCCCATCTTGTCAGCATCATGACAATCTTAAAAAAGAAATAAGTATCCTTGCATTCCATGCATTTGTGTAAATCAAAGAAATGTAGCCTTGAAGGAGACATACCAGGTCTGGAGATATTCAAATCTCCAGTCTACAACAGTTCTCATTGCTTGACCTAGCTGGCAGTTCTACAAGAGTCCTATTTTTCTGGGTTTTTCTTAATTGGTCTGGTTTAGATTATTTCCACAGTGAACATCTGTTTTCCTTGGGCATTTTAAAAATTAATCAATAACCGTGGTTTAACATCTCACTGATTAGGGGGTCATAACATTTAGAGGTCAACAAGAAACCTTAAGCTGAAAAGTGAAATGTCTATAAAGCTCTTCGAAAAGCTGAGCTACTTCCCTAAGAGTATGGAAGCCATTTTCATGTGTAGTGTTGTTCACATGAATAGCAATTCCCTAGGAACCACCTAATCATTCCTGACTGGCTTGCACTAACCTTTCACTAGCAGGAAATCAACTTCAAGGCACAGTTAAAAACTACCTGCTGGAATGGTGAAGACATACTACAAATGAACAGGTCAACTCAAAGTAAAACTGGAAGACACGGTGAGAGATAATTTATGAAAACCTCTGTCCATTCATATTTGGAAAAATTAAGTTAAGTGTGCAGAGACTGGGATAACACTTGCCAAAGAATGGAGATATCCAGATTTGTAAGATGTTTTTAAATAAGCAGCACCTGCGGGAGAAGGGCCAAAAGAACATACAACAATCACCTGGCATCAAACCTTGGAAACAGAGGTCGCTTAGTTAGTTGCAGGTGTTAACTCTTTATAGTTCTAAATTACCTGAGAAAGTCTCAGCTGTGGAATTCAGCAATCAAATTAGCCTGATTTTAGAATGCTAATTGATATGAGTGTCCAGCCCACTATGGTGAGGACATCTCTGAGCAGGTGGGCCTGAACTTCAAAGAAAGGTAGTTGGTTGTAAACCTGGTTGCAAGCAGTAAACAGGTCTTCTCTGTGGTCTCTGCTTCAGTTCTTGCCTCCAGATTCCTAGTCTAAGTCCTTGTTCTGATTTCCAAAAGTATTGAACTATTACCTGGAGTTGTATGCTATAGTAAATCCTTTCTTCATCAACTGAATTTTCTTTACAATGGTTTATCATAGCATCATAAAAGGAAACCTGATTTTTAGGAACCAATAGAGTAATGAAGGTTAGTTATTTCAGCCAACTCCAGGACAAACATCAGGGCATGATATTTAAGAGAACTTGGACAACAAATGCAAAATATATGATTTTGGGTTGCTTTGTCATTTGTGTTGTTGTTGTAGCTTAATTTCTTTCATCTTCATTGAAGTTTTTTGTTGTTGTTTTCAAGACAGGGTTTCTCTGTGGCTTTGCCGGCTGTCCTGGAACTAGCTCTTGTAGACCAGGCTGGTCTCGAACTCACAGAGATCTGCCTGCCTCTGCCTCCCGAGTGCTGGGATTAAAGGCGTGTGCCACCAACGCCTGGCTCCTTCAGAGAAGTTTTTGAGAAAGAAATTAATTACATGATGTTAGGTGAGTAGGAAGGTAGGGATGGTTTGGAAGTACTTGGGGGGGGGGAACAAAATGTAGTGTAATGAAATTCAAACAAAACTATAATACATAGGAAAGAAAGAATTAAATTCACCTTATTTGCTGATATCATCATCTTATATAAATGATGTATGCTTAAGATTTATTTATGTGTGAGAGTGTTAAATGCTACAGCATATAGGTGGAAGGCAGAATACATATGACAACTGAATTTCTGCTTTTACTAAATGGGTTCTGGAAATAAATTTGTTGGGGTTAGCAGCAAGCACCTATACCTTTTGATTATCTCACTGGTCCAAAATGAATGTCTCCATGTATTTTAACTCTCAAGGCAAAGAGATTAAGTTACACAGTACAAAAAAACAACAACAACATTTTTAGGTTATGATTTTATACTGAGAACATTTAACACTTTAAATTGTAGCAAGTCTGTTTGTAGTTGCAGTGATCTTACAGTGTCAGTCCCCTGGTAGGCAAATTATTGTGTTCTGTTTTCGTATCTCTTGAGTTCAAGAACTCTGCTTTAAAATGTAGAAAAATGGTCTACTCAAATGGGTTCCTTGATAATACCAATTGCTGCCCATTCTATTAATGTGAGATTGAACCCTGAACTTATATGGCAGAACTGACCTCTACATGTTTGCCATGTTGCATATGTACACACACACACACACACACACACACACACAGACACACACACACACACAAAGAGAGAGACACCACACTACAAAAAGAAATATAGGTGATGTAGGAACATGCCTCCTTGATTTGAATGACAAATGCCCTCCATGGGCCCTGGTATTCCAACACTTCAGTTACAGTTGTTGGCACTGTTTGTGAAGGTTCCTGTGGCACAGCCTGAATATGGGCTTTGAAATTAACAGACTCACATCACTTACACAGTTTGCTTTCTCTGATTTGATCTGGCATTTGAAGATATTTGCTCTCAGCATCCTAGCTCAATGCTTTCTGTGTATTATTGTGCCTCGAGCTCTTCCTTGTCTGGAGCAGCAAGCCCAAATAAACTCTTCTTCTAGGAGTTGTTTGTGCTCATGTTTTATCACCACACCAGAAAAGTAGCTGATACACAAGTCCATTATGTGACAGGTTTAAAATGAAGATAAAGGCAAGAAATCCTAGACTTAACACATTTCACTTTTCATCTGTTCCAGTCCAAATTTCATTAGGTTGAAATTGAAGAAAAAGCAGTTTCAATGATACCATTGAACAGAATGAACCGAATTCATGGTTCATCAGTGAGGGGTAACCTCATTGTAGTGCTTCGATGAGAATTGTACTTACAGGATCATATATTTGAATATTTGGTCCCTTGTTAATAAAGCTGTTTTGAGAATTATTAAAAGGTGTAGTCTTATAGGAGGAGGCATGCTTCTGGGGTTGGGTTTTTTATTGTATGCCTTCTTTTCCTTCATTTTCTTTTCGTAATTTTTAAATTTAAATTAGAAACATGAATGTTTCACATGCCAATCCCAGCTCCCTTTCCCACCCTCCTCCCTTGTCCCTCCTCCAGCCCCCCCAGCCCCCACCCCATCCCCACATCATTCCCCAGGGAGAGTGAAGCCCTCCTTGGGGGGATCTCCAAAGTCTGTCATTTCATCCAGGGAAGGACCTAGGCCCTTCCCCATATGTCCAGGCTGAGAGATTCCATTGTGTTTTTTTTCCACTGAATAGTACTCCATTGTGTAAATATACCACATTTTCTCTATCCACTCTTCAGTTGTGGGGCATCTAGTTGCTTCCAGGATCTAGCTATTACATATAATGTTGCAATGAACATAATGGAACAGACATCCTTGTTGTGTGAATGGGTATCTTTTAGGTATATGCCTAAGAGTGGAATTGCTGGGTCTTGTGGTAGACTGAGTTGTGGTTGGGTTTTGAAGTTTCAAGAGCATATTCCTGGCCCAGTCACTCGAATTTTGCCCCAATTTGCAGATAATATGCAAACTCCCAACTAGTTCTCCGGTGTCATACCTTCCTACCAGTAGTCATATTCCACTCCATGATAACCATGAGCACATCCTCTCAAACTCCATGCAAGTCTGCAACTAAATTCTGTTTTTCTGTAAGTTGCCTAGCTATCTGCAATAATACAAAAATTTCATGTTGTGAAGAGAACATTCTTTTGATCAAACACTTGCATTCTCCTTTCCTTGGTGTGAAAACATTGCCTTATGCAGCATTTTCATTTATCATTGCTAATTCAACATAACTGATAATAAAGGAAAGTAAGGCTTATCAGGGGTAACAGTCTGAGGGCATCAAGAGGGGAGTCATGATGCTACTGGACCCATGTGTTCACACTCAGGACACAGAGGAAAAGGGATGTTAGGGCTCAACTTTTATACTGGTTTGTTTTTGACAGTCAAATAAAAACTAGAGTCACTTGGTTAATCACATATTACTGAGAATTCCTCTCCATTGGCCTTGCCTGTGAGCAAAACTGTAGAATACTTATTATTGACTGTGGTAGATGTTGGAAGTCCCAGACTACTGTGGGAGGTGGAACACCTTGACAGGTAGTTCTAAGCTGTAAAATAAACTGAGCAAGACAAGAGGAGGAAGCCAGTAAACAGCATTCTCCCATGGTCTCTGCATCAGTTCCTGCTGCAAGGTTCTTGCCCTGACTTCCTGCCCTGACACATCTAAATGGTAGACTATTAGATGGAATATGAGTCAAGCAAGCCCTTTTTATGTCAACTTGCTTTTACTCGGATTGCTTTATCACAGCAGCAGACAACATCTATGAAATGGACCCACTGACATTTTGGTTCATGTATTCTAATCTAGATAATCACTCACAGCCACACAGAATAATTAGAGTTTGTCCTAGAGCCTCTCAATTTGGCAACCATAAACCATAACACCTAACAATGTCAAGTTTTGAAGCTAATTTTGCTCATCTGCAAGAGGAGATTAATTCCACTTTTCTCACGTGGCGGTATAAAGGTTTAATGACATAATGTGATTATTCAGCATAGCAAGAGTCACATAAGGACTTAGGGTTTGAGTTAATCATAAATAATAAATAGTGTTCTTGGGAACTCCTCATTACTCTCATTCTTTAATTTCAATGCTGAGTTTCAGGGCGCATTCGGTCCTTTGTTCTATGTCTCTTTCTCTATTTTTGTGCATATGGAAAGCAAACACAAAAAGCAACTTTTACAACATTTTTCTGAGTCTTGGAGAAACTAGGGATTCTTACTAGACAGGGAATATATATTGGTGACAATAGTATCTATTCATCAGTCACAGTACTTAAATATATGTGCTTTCTTTGACAAAATGTAATAGCAATATTCAAACAAAATAAATTGTCTTTTGGTAACTAAACCCCATGAATGCAGTTAGGTGAGCTTAAAAATTTCTTTTATTTAATACTGATAATTTCTGCTGTCTAAAACATTACCAATTTATAACATGTCAAAATATTTATTTGATGTACTCAGTCAGGTTTAATAGGATCTCTGTATATAACTTAGGTACACAGATTGGAAATGCAACCAAAGTGTGTTACTAAAGTAGGTACGATGAATGTATTCTTTTGATACATAACTAGAATAATGGTGGTCCTAGATTCTATGATAATCGAAGTAGAACAAGTCCTGTTGACCCAGCCAGTAAGCAACATTTCTCTAAGGTCTTGGCATTACTTCCTGTCTCCAGGTTCTTAATTTGAGTTCCTGCCTGGCTTTTTGTTTATGTTGTTGCATTTTATTTTCCTGTTTTTCCAGTAAAGAAAAATACTAACAGTCCAATTTTCCTAACAGGAGCATTTTCTGATAGCTGAAAATGGATGTAAACATCATACTGACTTCATTTTAATTTTTCCTCCTTCAATTCTGTTTAGAGTTTTTCTTGGATATTCAGTTTTGTTAACTATGGTAACAAAATAGATTTATTGAAGTTATTTCAAATTTTTCATATAATATATTGTATTTATTATTCATTAGTTCATGAACAACTGTGGTGTTTTCAGTTAGGGGGTAATAATGTTACTATGAACATCTGTATATACCTATTTTTTCCAGTATACATTTTTATTTAAAGTAGAAACATGCTTGCTTCACATGTCAATCCCAGTTGCTTCTCCAATACCCTCCTCACTTGCCCCTCCACCAGCCCCTTCCAGCCCACCATCCAATCTCCACACCATTCCTCAGGGAAGGAGAGGCCCTCCATGGGGCATCTCCAGAATCTGTCATTTCATCCAGGGCAGGACCTAGGCCCTCCACCATGTGTCCAGGCTGAGAGAGCATCCCTCTATGTGGAATGGGTTTGCAAAGTTCATTCGTATGCCATGGTAAACACTGTTCTGCTACCCAAGGCCCCAGAGATTGAAGAGGCCATCTCACTGACACTACATTCAGGGGATCTCTATCAGTCCCCTGTTGGCCTCTCAGCTATCAGTCTGGGGTTTAAAAGCTCCCCATTGTCAGGTTAGCTGTCATGTGGGTTTCTCCAGCATGATCTTGACCCCTTTGCTCATTACTCCTCCCTCTCTGTCACTGGGTTCCAGGAGTTCAGTTCAGTGTTAAGCTGTGCATATCTGCCTCTGCTTCCATCAGTCACTGGATGAAGGTTCTAGGATAGCATATAAGGTAGTCCTCAATCTCATTATCAGGAAGGATAATCTCATTTAAGGTAGTCTCTCCACTATTGCTTAGTTTGCCAGTCGGTGTTATCCTTGTAAATCTCTGGAAATCTCATTAGTGTCAGATCTTTCCTCAAGCCTATAATGACTTCCTCTATTATGCTATCTCTTCCTGCTGACCTCTATTCTTCCCCTTACTCAACCTTCCTGCTCCCCCATGTCTTCCTCTCCCCTCCTATTCTCCCCATCTCTTTTTCTAAGTCCCACCCCCGTGTTCCCAATCTGCTCAGGAGATCTTGCCTCATTCCCCTTCTCTGTATCATGTAGCAATTCTGCTCTTAGTCATATATCCAAAAGATTCCCATTCATACAACAATGATGTCTATTCCACTATGTTCACAGCAACATTATTTGTAATAGCCAGATACTAGAATCCCCACAACTGTAGAGTGGATAGAGAAAATGTGATACATTTACATAATGGAGTACTACTCAGTGGAAAAAAAGCAATGGAATCTTGAAATTTGCAGGC
This sequence comes from Mesocricetus auratus, assembly GCF_017639785.1. NCBI lineage: Eukaryota > Metazoa > Chordata > Mammalia > Rodentia > Cricetidae > Mesocricetus > Mesocricetus auratus. The sequence continues at coordinate 21,704,754 of NW_024429202.1, forward strand.
AAATGGATGGCACTAGAAGAAACCATACTGAGTGAGGTAACCCAGTCACAAAAAGACAAACATGGTATGTACTCACTCATATATGGATTTTAGACATCAATTAGGGGCGTGTCAACCTACAATTCCATTCTGGGAAACAGCTACTTCGATTTTTTATCTATGTTTTTATGTGGGTTCATGCATATTTGTATATATATCAGCTTGCATATGCATTGGTGACTATGCAGCGGTGCCTTTATATAAACAGGTTTAAAGTTGATAATAGAGATGAATTTTGATCACTCTAAACTGTTATCTGTAGGGGAAGGATCTCTAAATCAAACACAGAACCCATTAATACAGCTAATCTCCTTGATTCTTCTTTACAAGGTTGGAATCATAGGCATGCTGCCACATCCACCAGGTAAATATGGAGGTTCTGAGGCCATGAACTCAAGTCCAATACTTGTGTGGAGAGAGTTTTAACCACTGTAACATCTCCTCACTCACAATCATTGTAGCATTTTGTTTGTTTTGACTAATATTTCTCTGCATTTCCTCCAATTACCTTAGCTCCTGGAAACCACTATTCTACTCTGTTTCTAAGGGATCAACATGTTTAATTTCCATATATGATTATGGCTATGTAATTTTCATCTTTCCACCACTCTATTACTTTTGCTAATATAATAACATATATGTTAAACCATATAGTGTCAAAGAGAAGAATATCCATATTTTTCAAACTACATTAACTGTTAAAACAAATATTTATTTGAGGTAGTTCTGTGTTGGTATATATTTTGTTCTTATCCTCTCCTTTGATGAAAATCATATTTCTGTATATCTCTTCAGAATCTTTCCACTTTCTAGCTTTAATTTTGTTCTGTTTTAATGTAGAATGGGTCTATGAGAATAAACTGCTGTAGTTGTCTTCCTGATTTTGGTTTAATTTAGCTTACCAACATGGTCTTTATTTCCAAATACTTTCTTGTAAATTTTATAATTTCATTCTTTTTTCCCTCAATATATGTTTTCATTTAAATTAGAAACATGAATGCTTCACATGTCAATCCCAGCTCCCTCTCCCACCCCTCCTCACTTGTCCCTCCACCAGCCTCCCCAGCCCCCCACCCCAGCCCCATATCATTCCCTAGGGAGTGTGAGGCCCTCCTTGGGGGGGGGGGGATCTCCAAAGTTTGTCATTTCATCCAGGGCAGGACCTAGGCCCTACCTCGTGTGTCCAGGATAAGAGAGAATCCCTCTATTTGGAATGAGCTCCCCAAAATCATTCATACACCATGGTAAACACTTATCTACTACCCAAGGCCTCAGTGATTTCTGTGGCCTCCTCACTGGAACTACATTCATGGAGTCTGGATCAGTCCCTTGGTAGCCTCTCAGCCATTACTCTGGGGTTCAAGAGCTCCCCCCTTGTCAGGTCAGTTATCTTTGTGGGTTTCACCAGCATGGTCTTGACCCCTTTGTTCATCACTCTTCCATCTCTATAACTAGGTTCCAGGAGTTCAGTTCAGTGTTTAGCTGTGGGTATCTGTCACTGCTTCCATCAGTCACTGTATGAAGGTTCTAGGAAGGCATATAGGGTAGTTATCAACCTTATTATCAAGGAGGGGCTATTAATGTTGTCTTTCCACTATTGCTTATCTTGCCAGTTGGTGTTATCCTTGATCTAATAGATCTCTGTAGTTTGTTTTTCATTCCCATTTCTCTACTTTAAAGGTATCTGTTCTATTCATTTGCCCACTTAATTGCCCATTTATTTGGTGGATTAGTTTTTAGCTTCTTATATAATGTATTTGTTATGTCATGTCAAATGAATTGTTGATAATAATTCCCCCCATCCTGTCGGTGTGCTGTCTACTCAATTGTATCCTGGGCTGATCAGAAGCGTTTTAAATCTGATAGCTCTGTGGTACCACACTTGTGAAATATCAGCATTTCGGTTACAGATGCAAATAGAGCATGAGTTAGAGATTTGCCTAAGCTACAGAGCAAGTTCACCTTAAAGGTCACCTGACATAGGTATTCTCAGAAACTGTGAGCAGATATAGGGGTTAATTACATGTAACTACATTTGTCACTCTTGCTATTACTTGCTGAGCTATGGGGAATCCTAATCAGGAGGCTAATGAGTATGTCCTGTAATGGAGTGTTTATCCTTAATTTTTTCATGTAGCTTCAAAATATCAGGTCTTAATAGCTATATAATTGATTATCATGAAGTTTATTTCTATACTAGCTGAGAGAGAGACATACCCAGTTTCATACCTGTGTAAGTAGTTATCTAATGTTCTAGGCACATGTGTATAAAAGAGCTTACATACAATGCATGGTTTGGGCAGCCTTGCTGAGTTCAACAGTTTATTGAAGCAAGAGGGCTAGCTTATATAGCTTGAATGGTCAGGGAGGAGAAAAAAAAAAAAAGAAACACAGGGAGGAGAAAAAAAAAGAAACAAGGGAGGGAACCCACCTAATTGGCATTTGCAAAAGTAATCGAGGACAGACTAATGTTAAAGACTCACCACTTTGAATACCAGAGCACAAGGGAAGAAAAAGGGAAATGTGCTAAGTCATCCTCTAAATAAGGTCAAGCATCCCAGCCTAGAGTCACTCTCCAAGTAAGGTTTAGGCAGAGAAAGGGAAGCCACTGCTGGGAAAGGGAGGTTTCTGGCTTGCCCCAGCTCAGAGAGCTCTCCGGACAAGATGAACCTCAGCCTTAAATGCATGCTTCTCTAACCGGTTTGTTACTACTTCCTTATATTTTGATTTGAAAACAGGTACCAGGATTCTTACAGAAATTCTCTATTGCTTGGGATTGCTCTGCCTAATCAAGAATGTGTGTGCTGCCAAAAGAATGTTATACATTTCTTGTCATATGATGGACTGCCCTAAAATATCATCTTGAATTTATTATCTTCCCTGCTCTGTTCAAAACAACATTAATTTTACCAGTCCACAATGCCTTTCCATGCTCATGGGACTTCAACCTTTTCTTCTTTGTTTTATAATTTTTAAAATAAAAAATTTCCTTTCCTTTGCTAGATTCTTCTATATGTATTATTTTTAGGTTGTTGTAAGTCAAACTGTTCTGGGATCTCTTTTTCATCTTTTCATCACTTATTAGAATAAAAGATTATATATTTTATACCAGACTGTTTTGAGGGGTCACCAACCAGCTCCCAAATCATGACATAGAGATTTATTATTGGTTTTGAATGATGGGCCTCCCTTAGGCACATTTATGCTAGCTCTTTGAAGTTAAATTAATCTGTTTGTCTTTAACTTTTCCCCCAGGGCTTTTTACCTTTCTTACTTTTGTATTTCTTTCTTTCACTGCTTCTCTAAGTTTGCCTGACTGAGTCTGCCTGGCTTCTTTCCCCAGGCATGTACCTCATTCTCCCCTCATTCTTCTCTAGTCTTCTTCTTGTTCTTATTTTTTCTTTCTATTTATTCTCTCTGCCCTGCCTAGCAGCCTCTCCTATCCCTTTTCTTCCTAGCTATTGGTCATTCAGCATTTATTAGACTTAGGCAGGCAAGGTGAAACAGATGCAACATATGTTTAAATAATTAAACACTCATCCTTACATAGTTTAAACAGATGCTGCATAAACAAATGTAGCACACCTTTAAACAGTTAAATCAATATTCTGCAGCTAAAACAAATGCAACACATACTTACATAGCTAAAATAATATTCTACAACAATTTTTTATTTTTTAAATACTGATTCTGTAGTGAAAGTAATTGTCAGACTTTTTAAAAAATCTTGCAAGCTAAATTTAGCAATATACAACACACTATAATTCATTACTTGAAAGGATGGTTCAACATATACAAATCATTTAGCAATTTAAAATACATTAAAAGTCAAGGAGAAAATACAATATATCAAACAAGCAAAATTCCCACCTTTTATTCATGGTAAGAATCTGAAGGAAAATATCACTATATGAATAAAAGCTTTGGAATAAACTAGAATATGCAGAATTGGGGATAGGGGTGAACCATGACAATGTGTCATAAGCCTATTTTGTTTTTTCAAATATAATAATTAGTATTCTAAATATCCATTATGATCTTTTTTCAAAAATAAATTACTTACAGAAAACTTCTTCATATAATACATTTGAAAACGTTTTTCTCATTTTTTTCTGTTTATTGTTTTCTACTTATTTTTTGAAGTCACATTGCATTACTTTTCATGGGTGAAATGAAGTATGGATGATAAAAATCTATATTCTTATTGTCTCTACTGACTACTAAAGGCAACTAATTATACATTTTTTCTAGCATTACTACTTTTAGCTCCATGAATGATTCACATCTCTAATTGGTTTAAGTCTTTCTACAGTTTATCAGCAAATTATAAATTTGAAGTATGACAAATTCTTTGTGGTATTGTTATTATCACATTATCATATTGGATAATAACTTATTTTGTATTCACTTGTGTTTTTTGAGACTGTGTGTTCTAGACAGGCTTCAAACTTGACATGTAGCTAAGGATGACCTTGGAAATCTTATATTCCAATGTACAAGTGATACTCAGGTGTCTGTTTGTTGTATTCTTTCCGGTATTCTAATATTACAAGTTCAGAATAATCCTTAAAGTGTTTTACATACTTTGTTACTTACATTGAGACCATATTGCAAAGCATCCTACTGAATCTGATGTAGACTTCTTTGTTCTTAATACTCTTTGCTGCACTAGTTTAGGACAAAGAATCTGAAACTATCTGAGGGCATTGAAAAAGAGAGCAGGTATACAAGAGGGAAGAATTCATATGCAAGTACATTTTACTAGATCTAAATATACATGATAACACCAGAAGTAACCTAAAATCTATTCCTTATTATACAAGGGCTATACTTTTCTTAAAATGGACATAAAAACATAAGAAATAATTTACATCTCATTTCAAATCTGTTAGTAACTTTATAATTCACATTGCTCCTCCCCAAAGGTTATGATTTCAAATGTTGGCTTAACTTACTATTTCAAAATTTGAAAATATTGAAGAGGGCAGAGAAAATGAAACAGTATGACCTCAAAAAATGCTAATTCCTATATTCTCAGTAGCGAGTATAATTGTGGTTTTGGCAATAGACAATAGCAGAGTTATAGGGAAGATGGGATGGGATGACTGTACCTTAGGTACATATAACCATATCTCCATTGTGTTGCTAATTTCAGTTGGACTACTTAGTCTCCTGCTTGCCTGTTCATACAAGGGCTTTTATTCATCTTTAGGAGTATTTTCTCCCTTAAAAGCCTGAATTTCATTCCAACTGGTAAAAGATATTGCATATACATTCTAAGATATATGCAATTCAATTGTAGAGACTCACAGACATTAAATGTAAATGTAGTGTATTCTAAGAACTAACTCAGTTGTATTATTGTATTCAGAGAAAAGAGCCTAAGCTCTTGTTGTTGTTGTTGTTGTTGTTGTTTTTCCGAGACAGGGTTTCTCTGTAGCTTTGGAGGCTGTCCTGGAACTCACTTTGTAGACCAGGCTGGCCTTGAACTCACAGAGATCTGCTTGCCTCTGCCTCCAGAGTGCTTGGATTAAAGGCGTGCGCCACCACCGCCCGGCGAGCCTAAGCTCTTATCACTAAACTTTATCTCCCAAAAGTAGACCATTTAAAAACAATTCTATATTATAGAAATAAACAATTCTGAATAATAAAATATTGACTCTCCCTAGAGTTTGAAAGGATTCAATAGTAGTTAAAAAAGGAAAAAAATCCTAATTATATTAAAATGCACATATTTCCAAAGATAAATAAATGGAGCAAATTACACTATAACCTTTTACTTTATTTTCAGTGGATTTGTGAACAATTCCAATTAGGAAATCCTACAGTAGTGTATCTAAGGGAAATATGCATGCAGCATTGGACTTATTACTATTACTTGGAGTCAGACTATGTGTGTGTTTCAACAAGACATTGTACATAATGAATTTCCTATGAAATTCATTTTCTAAAAGTGGTTTAGAAAAATATAAACAAGCTTTGTTTTCAGTCAAAATATCTCTTTATTTGTATGTTACAATTTATATTGAAGCTTGGATATAAAAACCTGAAATAAAGAATCCCATAATAAACACAGATATTTCTTGGAAAATGTATCTTCAATATGAAGGTAACATAATATTTCACATTTCTATGACATTTATTTGAGAAAATGTGTGCATAACCATAGATTAAGGATTCATTACTCATCCTGATATGTATAAAAATAATTTAGAAGGCTAAGGTATGTATGAAATTTAAAAATGAAAGATTATTAACAAGAAAATTGGAATAACTTGTCCTTCAAATGTATTTTTTTGTTTTAAATAGCTTGTTTTACACGTCGATCCCAGTTCCCTCTCCCTCCCCTCCTCCCGCACCCCTCCATCCCTCATATCCCCCCACCCTATTGACAATTCCTTCTGCATAGGGGATATCTAGAGTCTACCATTTCATTCAGGGTAGGGTCCAGGCACTTCCCTAAGAGTCCATGCAGAGAGAGCAAGCCTCTTTGTGTTATGGACACATGATGTCTGTTAGTATTCGAGGGATAAACACTGATCCACTGCTCACGACCCCATAGGTAGCCCAGGCCTCCACGTTGACTCTCACATTCAGGGGGTCTGGATCAGTCCCATGCTGGCCTCCCAGCTGTTGGTCTGGGGTCCATTATTTTAAGAAATATAGCATAATGGCTTCATAGTGCTTACTTCTAAGTGCACATTTGCTCATTGAAGTTAAAATATAGATGGATAAGCAACCCTAATTTTTTTATTTTCTTATTTTGTGGTTTTTCAAGACAGGGTTTCTCTGTATTGTTTTGGAGGCTGTCCTGGAACTCAATCTGTAGACCAGGCTGGCCTTGAACAGAAATCTGCCTGCCTCTGCTTCCGGAGTCCTGGGATTAAAGGTGTGTACCACCAACGCCCGGCAAAAACAACCCTAATTTTAAAATACAGTTTTATAAAAATTGAATAACTACCCTTTATATTTTAAAGAAATTTTCTTCTAAGGACATTGACAATGTTCCTCTTTAATAATTTTAACTTTTTCATTAAAGGTGGCATAGCATCAAAAATTTGCTAATTTTTACTCTACTTCCTCAGGACTTTAGTTGTAGGGCTTTTTTAAAAAGTGAGTAACAGTTTTATTGGTGAATTTACAGGGGGGTGCTGGTCATTTCAGCTGAAGGGTTAGTTGCTTTGTCTACAGGGGAATGGCAGTGATCATATCTTGGCATTAAAACAGGATGTCTACATGCAGGCAGAGCTTCAGTGTCAGGTCAGGAACAGGTGTGAAGTGGCAGTTTCAACTCCATTGCATGCCTTTGACATTAGATTTCTCAACCTCACCTTCCATATTATTTTCATTGAAATTTTCAGTGTACTTTGCCCCAGTTGGGAAAGTATAAGTCTCCAGTCCATGAAGTGTATTGTTCTTAAATTGTCCTTCATACACTGCTCCTGAAAAATGTTCCGGTCTTCCAGGGCCATTCGTCTTTTCATCGTTCCAGCTTCCTGAGTAGACAAGTCAAGTAGGAGTGTTGTAGATGCCTGTCTCATTTTCTCATAGATTCAACAATATTGTCTTGTGCAGGAACCACCTAATGAGGAAGGGAGCCTGAAGTATACTTGTCACCATTTGGAAATATGTATGTTAAACACTTCTGAAGATGTTTTTCTCAGTACCATCTTGCTTCTCCCTGTCTCGAAAATAAACTTTCCCACTGTATGGGGGTGGGATGGAAGGGTTTGTGGGGAACATGGGAGGATGGAAAGGAGAGGGAAAAATAAAATATTCTCTTAGTTACACTAAAGGAAATATTGTAACAGATGGCTCATTTGGTAGAGCATGAAACTTAATCTCAGGGTCCTTGGTTCCTGACCAAGTTTGGATGCTGTTTTTTTGTTGTTGTTATTTTTTTCTAGTCAGGGCTTCACTGTGGCTTTGGAGGTTGTCCTGGAACTAGTTCTTATGCACCAAGATGATATCGAACTCTCAGAGATCTACCTGCCTCTGCCTTCCAAGTGCTGGGATTATAGGCATGTGTCACCAACACCTGGCTGGGTGCTATTTTGCAACATGTTGTTTTCTTGTCCCGCCCAGATACCAGAGCTACTATATTAATTATAAAACTGTTGACCGGTAGCTTGAGCATCTTATTTGCTAGCTCTGTTTTAATTATTAACATATTTCTATCAATTTATTTATTGCTATGAGGCTGTAGCTTACCCAAAGCTACTCTGGCAAGGGCCTGCCTACCTTTCCCAGAAATCCCCTCATTTCCTAGTTCCACGTATTTCCCTGCCTAATTAGCCGAACAGTGTTTATTCATTAACCAATAAGAGATACATAGATACAGAAAGACATTCCCATCATCATGTAATGAATGCAAGAGTTAAATGGCTTGACAAAAATTTAATTAGTTTTAGAAACTGGAGAAAGGGTACTTTTGCAAATCATTTAAAAAAGTTCATGTGAAACTATTTATTCTGGGACTACAGAATTTATTTGTGTACTTAAATGGTATTCAGAAACTTAACAAATATTTTCAAAGGAAATTATTTTTATGTCAAGTATGACTATATGGATGGGAATAAAGTTTTTAATTTAATTTTTTTGTACTTTATCATGGCCTAATTTTAAAATATACATTGAAAAATGTAGCAATAACAAATAAGCGGGTTTTGTACATTCAAAAATAGAATTTGAAAAAAAATGTGTGAAACGCTGCATCTCAAGTAGCCTATATTTGGAAGAAATGTAAATGTTGGGAGAAATGAAACAAACAATAGTTTATAACTTCAAAACACAGAAGCTTCAGGCAAAGGCGGAGACATCTACTGACTAATAAAAGTTTGAGTATCTCACCCAGAACACTGACATTTCAGAGATAGGATAAGGTCATTGTATATAGGTAGATAATGGATCTCATCAAACAAATAATAAATTTATATTTAATTTTTATACTTCCTCCAATTGTATAATTGCAAAGTCTCTGAGAATTTTAAAGCATTTCTTATGCATTTTTTTCTTTTTGGTTTTCCTCAGAGAGGATTTCTCTGTGCATTAGCCCTAGGGGTCTTGGACCTAGCTCATTATCCAGTGTGGCTCAAACTTACAGAGATCCCCTGCCTCTGCCTCCTGAATGATGGTATTAAAAGCATATACCACCACTGTCCAGCTGTTTTGTTCTTCCATGTACTTCTTCTTTGAAAATATATAATAAACTGGTGTGCTTGTATATGACTTACAACAATTATACTTAGACCACTGCAGTAACACATATAGTAGAAAACAATCAACAAAAGCATCACACTTTGGGGGACACTCATTGGATTAGGCAAAGAGTCATATAAATCTCAGATATAACACTACTTTTTGCAGCAATTTCTCCAGTATTCTCTAGTGATATCAAAGCAGGATAGGTTTTAAGGAGACATGTTACTATATTTAAGATATCAAAACAATACTAGATATGGGTATTTGTCAAATATGTTGTTAGACTAGATAATCTAAGACATCAATGCAAATAATTTAAAAATATTTTAGTATTTAAAATTTAGCAGTATTTACACTTAGTCCTTTCTCATTCTAGCCTCTCACATCTTTCCTCCTTTCTTTTTTTTTTTTTTTTGGATGCTGTTGGTTCAGCCCAGCCTCAAACTCACAGAGATCTGCCTGCCTCTGCCTCCCGAGTGCTGGGATTGAAGGCATGTGCCACCACTGCCCGGCATCTTTCCTCCTTTCTATGTCCCTACCTTCATTCATTTCCTATTAGTCTATTAAATGATCTTTGTACTCATGTGACCCCAGCTATTCAAGAGATTGTTTTCTGCCCATATGATCTTGGCATCTGTAGAAAACAAATTGACTACATATAGGCACCAATACTATCTTGGTGCGCTCTTCTCTCCCTTTGGTCCCTGTGCCTGTTCTACTTCAGTGGTCTGGTGGATTTGATCCTATATCTTTACATATGTTAAAGTCAATATTCAATGTCTACTGTTAATCTACATTGTCAGTTTTATTCCTTGTTTAATTTAGGTGAAGAATTATTTTATACATTCTCCATTTTCCGGTTCATAAGAACTTTAGGTTTTTTTTTAATTAGTGGAAAAAAGTTATTTGAATTTTCTGAGAAATCACAGAATATTTTGTTGCTTTAACTATTTTTCCACAGATATCAATGATCTTTACATACTTTGATTTCTTTGTTATTTCCATGATCAATATGTTATATTCAGATACATTCAAGAAAGTGCAGAAAAATCTCTCTAAAACATTTATATAGCCAAGAATTTATTTTAGTATTAAAATTCAAAAACAAAGGAAACAGAATAATGTGGTTACCTCAAACCAAGTAGCTGCAATAAAACAAGGACAAGGCATAGCTTTCAGAGACAAGGGGCAGAATGAGATGCATACTTTCAAGTGGTAAAAATGGCAAGAGATTGACATTCAGAATTCACAGAAATGAGGTGAACAACAAACTTACAGTTAAGAATACACTTAATGCAGGATACACTTCTCATTCTCTAAAGCACAATAGCTGAAGTTAAAGTTGGTATATTAAGATGAAAGAGAAAATTAATCACATGCAGATTTAGAACAAATCTGTCTATATTCATAGATTGCACAGTTATTTAATGTATTGTATTGTAGTGACCAGCCACCCCATTTTAGCAGCCATGACAGGTTACCATGTGCTTGCATGACCTTGAAGTTCCTGTCCTGGTCACTAGGGCAAATGCCCTCCTGGTGGCAAGGAGCCAATCAAAAGTTAGCTGGTACGACTGTGCTTTAAGGCTCTGAGTGTGCTTTACAGACAGTGCACAACAGTGATGTGCAGAACATAGCAACCCCCGTGGGAGAGTCCATGGGCCATAACAACCAGTTGACTAATCAATATAGGGCAAGTAGTACAAACTTAGAAGCACACCAATCCTAAGACTGTTTCATTCCCCTAGACACTTCCCTTACTACACCCTTTAAGGTTCCTGCCTCAAGGTTGCTTGGGAGTCTTTCTCTAGCCATCCATCATGGGGGAGGGGTGAAGGGTCCCAGCTAACGGGGTTAGCTTGTCAAACATCTACAATAAAAGACCCTTTGCTTTTGCATTGAAACGGGCCTCTTGGTGATTGTGGAGATCAGAATTTTGGCACAACAGTATTATCCGGAAGACATGAAATGACTTCTTTAAAGTAAGACAATACAGAAAGACATAAAGATAAAATTTTTAACACAAAAGGCACAACCTATTTCAGATAGTGATATTTAACATTTTGAATTTGATATGTTAAAAATGTTATTAATACCAAAAAATTAAATACCCAGATACAATTTAGTATTACATATATATTATATTTTATATATAATATGACATATTATGTATTGTATATACATGAAAAATCAAAATTCTGGTGAAAGAGAAAAAAAGTATGTTTTCTTGACTGAAGAGATACCTGATGTTCATGAGTTGAAAGTTTTGAAAATATAGGCACATGTGTCAAAATATGAAAAGAGAAATCCCATAAATAAGCCTACAAAAATATATCTAAATGATATTTAATAAAGGTACTGAGTTTCTCTTCCTGGTGTAAGTAACTTAAGGGAGAAGGGCTTATTTGGCTCACAGCATGTGGCTACAGAATGGCAAAGGAGTTGCAAAGGCAAGAGCATGAGATAGTTGGTCTATGACATCATATATACAACCATAACACAAAGGGATATATCCATCATGCTACTCACTTCCCTTCCCTTCATTTAAGGAGTCTAGGATCTCAGTCATCATAAAGTGATGACATCCACAATGGATGGGTTATAACATCTCAATTAGGTTAATGAAGGTAATCCCTACAGATATTTCCCAGAAGCTTGTCTCCCAGCAGGTTTTATATTCTGTAATGTTAACACTAACTGCCACAAGCCCTTAAGCCATATAATAGAATAGCAGTTTTAGCAGTTAGTGTAAGCACAACTTGCTATTTTCAAGAAATGAAAAGAAAGAGAAAAAAATTATAACCTCTCAAATATCACTGTAATGTTGTTACTACAATTAATTCTAAAACTTAAAGTTATAAAACGTGTCAAATAAACCACGGGGGGAAACATTATATGAACTTAAACTTGGTGCTTTTTAGTTGCAATGTCCAAACAAAAGGCAAAAATAAATCAATACAATAGTTTACTAAAGGTTAATATTATTCTGAGGAGAACATCGCTAAGTATATTAAAAGGCAAGGCAGTAACTCAAGCAAAGTTTCATTGGGTTACAACAAAGATTTGAGTTACAACACTTATATTTCTAAAGTTAACAAAATGACAACATCTTTAATAAACCTAATTTTCTGCATTTACATACAAATGTAGAACAGTTTCATTATTTACTGGAGAAAAATTTGTAAATTTAAATTAAATAACAACAGCCAGTGTAGCTTTGCTTTTTTATATCTATGATACATTGTTCTCGAAAGAAAAAAGTATCTGTTTTCTTTTTCTAATAATAGCTACTTGAGGGTAAAAGAAAAATGTTTCCTACTTTATTCTGAAAGAGTCCACATTAAGTATCTTATATTAGTCATTTGGGTGGAATTTGTATTGAGGAATCCCAAACAGTATGCTAAAGTACAAAATTAACTTGATATAAGAATGATATATACTAGTTTTTAAGTTTAAATCCATCAAGAAGTCAACAAAGTCACATTTTTATTAATTAAAGCTAATGAATTCATTAAACTACTCTTTCTATTTTGAATTGTAAATATAAAAATAAAAAATTTAATATGTAGAAAATATTCCTGCTATTAGTATACTATATGTAGAATCAGTATTTCTAGTTTAAAAAATGCAATGTTTCACAATGATGAAAAGGTCTCAATCACTTCCCAACACACTGATTTTTTGTTGTTGTTTTTCCCCCCACTTATTTTTTAATTTAACTTTTTACACATGTTAGTCTCAGGTTCCTCTCCCTCCCCTCCTGTCCCGGACTCCCCAGTCCTCCTAACCCCCCACCACACTTCAATCCCCTCCACATTGTTTTAGCACAGTTTTTTTTTTCCTGAAAGAAAATATCTGTAAACATATTTTCCCTATGTAATAAAGCTGACTGCACATTCCTGCTAGGGACTGTACTAACCATCTAATTGAATTTGATAAGTATGTGTGAAAATATTGATTCATGTCTCACTGTAACAATTATTTGAGCAGTTTCTTTTCTCCCCTATAAAGACATGTTTTTATCTAAACCGAATAACAGATTTTGCATATATATTTTACAAAGTTTTGAGAAATAAACTAATACAGTTTAGAACATGCTTCAAGATAAAAATGCAGTATGAAGAAAAACAATATTCTTCATTTAGTGGTAAGGCACTATTTGTGTGTTGAGTAGTTTGTATTTGTAGTGTATAATATTCATTGTTGACTTGATGAGATTTGGGATTTAGGGCCACCATGGAAACAAATCTCTGGGGATGTATATATGCGAAGTTTCTGGATTAGGATGATTAGGATTAGAACTTTTAATAGTGGACAAAGTCATTCTGTGCTGGAACACCAGTCTGCATATAAGGAAGGAGTCCAAATAGCACCAGTGTTAATCTCTGTCTGATTCCTGACTTGGAATAGTGCAACCAGATGCTTCCTGGGCCTGCTGCCAGGCCTTTGTAGACAGGATGGCCTGGATTTTCACACTTTGAAGCAAAAGCCTTTTGGTCCTTTGAGTTGCATTTGTTAGATATTTTGCTGTAGCAATATGAAACGTAACTGATGAAAAAAAAGCTATTATGAAGAAATAAGGATATTATTGTGATCAACTTTACAACATGGTTCTTAGAGCATGGAAACTTGGTGGCAATTGTTTGTCACTTTGGACTAGAAGACCTTGTAAGTGCTACACACAGAACATAATGTGTTGTATTGTAGATGTTTGGAAGACCAGAGTTCTCAGAGAAAAGTGGATAGGGCAGGCCAGCTTAGAAGGAAACATTCTATTGGGAACTAGGGAAGAGGCCACTCCTGTGATATTTGGATAAACAATTCTGCCAATGACTGTGAACTTTAATGAGGCTGAGTGCAAGAATAATGGACTAATTTGTGTGTTAGAACAAACTCCAAGACAGACCACACTGTGGCATGACTGTTGCTTCTTTCTCTCATCCAGGTTGACAGTGAGAGAACGTAAAAAGCAAAGCCGAAAAGACAGGAAAAACGTTTGGCAGTGAACAAAATCATGTGGGCCAGTTTCAGCCTAATGATGAGGCAGTTTGAAAATAGGTATATGTGTTGAAGACTGGTATGAAACTTTATGTGGGTAAACAGGAAGTTTCCTAAGGGAAGACTCCACTGAGACTGCATCTTTTGAGATTCAAATTAATTGGAAATGGAGATCCTAGTGAGAGAAGATGATAAATGGCTTCTCAACTGCTTTGAAGCAACTGCCTAGCAGAGTATTTTGACAAGTCCAACACAGTAGCTCATAAAGTCCAAAAGAGCAATGGTCCTTCCAAAGCTGGCAATGGAACATGACAGTATCACCCATGTGCTACTGGTTGCAAGCATGAAGGATCCAATTTTGAAAAGGTCATGTGTTGCTGATGGTTTTTCTTGTCCTACCAGGCTCCATTCTCAGCCTCAGTAAACACAGGAACACTATATTACTTATAAAACTGTTGACCAATATCTAGGGCTTATTTTGGCTAGCTGTCTTAATTATTAACCCAATTCTATTAATCTATGTATTTCCAGGGGTCTTGGCTTACCTGAGAATGCCCTTTGTGGTCTACCTAGCATCCTTTCCAGGGCTTCTCTGCCTACCTCTCCCAGAATTCTCATCTCCTAGCCCCGCCTATCTTCCTGCCTCTATTGATCTAACAGTGTCTTATTCATCAACCAACAGGAGATGCACATATGTAGAAGTACTTCCCCCATCATTCATGAAGTCTTATACCATGGTTTCAGCTAACTGCTGAGGAGAGGCAATACATAGCCAAGTCAGCATCCCTTCAAGGGGACGCTGAGAGTATACTACTAAATCATGGATGCTGAAGCCTATAACAGGAGTGGGAACATCCCAACATAAGTCTTGACAACATCATTCTATGGGAGGATGTGAGTTTCAGTATTCATCTCTCTCTCTGTTTTTTAACTGATCATGCATGTTGGCCAGTTGTCTCACGCACCTGCTGCCATTCCTTCCCCACCACCATGGATTGTATTATTCCCTCCTTAAGTACTTGGCTTAGTTATTTTGCCACAGTCATAAGAAAGGTATCTGATAAAATCTTTATCAGGGGACTTTTACATAGTAGAGATGTTTCAAATATTCATTTTTTGTATACATTGTAAGTGGTTAACGATAAAATATTATGTTATATTATAAAATAATATCTGATTCAGTTTTTCTGTCTTTCATTTTATATAAAAACTGCTAATCAGCCTGGTGTTGGTGGTGCGCGCCTTTAATCCCAGCACTCGGGAGGAAGAGGCAGGCGGATCTCTGTGAGTTCGAGGCCAGCCTGGTCTACAGAGTGAGTTCCAGGACAGTCTCCAAAACAATACAGAGAAACCCTGTCTCGTAAAACCAAAAAAAAAAAAACTGCTAATCAAAAACTGACATGAATTCATATCAAGAACTGTGAGTTTATCATAATTTGTTCAGCATTATAGTAACAGCTTAAGTTTAATTTTAAAATAAAGGAATTTTAATTTAATCAAACTGGTATTATGAGGTCTTGAGAAAAAGGAGATTGAGAAATAGAAAACTCAACTCAGACAAAAAACTAATGAATGTGGTATTCTGAAACCTCAATGACAAAATATTTTTTACTATTTCTGTCCTGTTAGTCAAGAAAGAAAAAAAAACGTAATGGTTTGAAGTTCCACTGTTGGACACTAGACGTCCTATTTTATAGCCTGTACACTGTAGTAGGGGAAAATTAGGCTAGACTTCACATAATAAAGTGCAGCATTGAGCACGTAGCAAAACCATATTTTCTGCAATCTCTTGAGAAGCACGCTAAGTGCTTGGGAGAAAAAAATCTGGCTTACATTGAAGAATAGAATCCAGAACACTGAGTACAAGCAAGGAAAATTAGTATAGTATTGACAGACTCAGGGAAAGGAACAGTATCGGGTCAGGACTCCCAAGACTAAGGTCACAGTCAAAGGAGATCTATTTGTCCCAGTGGGACAAAGGGCAGGCAATAAGAGACAAGGACAGGAGGTAGATAATCAGGGAGAAGGGGTAGGACAAGGGATAAGTGGCAGTGGTATTTGTCCAGAGGTACAAAGAACTATCTCTGGATAGAGAGGAGATAGAAGTGACACATAGGAAAATAGTAGTTCATAAAGGTACAAGGTGAAATCCTGTTTTAGGATGAGATGTTTAATTTTAATTGGGTATGTTAATTAGGTGATCCATGGGGGGTTTTTGATTGGTGGATGTCAATTCTTTGATAGCTGGATCTTAGTAGGTAGACTCTGGAGGAGGAAATAGTCCAATAAAAGAACACATCTCGGTGCTAGCTTTTGGAATATACTCTAAGAGTTTTTAGCAAGGTAGAGGGTACTGGGGAGAAGGGCAAGGCATGCCAGAGCCATGCCTGCCACTCTCAAGCTGCCCTGAGTCTCTTCACATAAATGATAAAAAAAGATAATGTAAAAAATAAAAAAAGAATCAAGAAAAGAAAAGATGTGAAAGAAACTGGATTTTGTGCATAGGCAACATTGCTGGAATTCTAGAGTCAATAGGATGGGCTTTAATGTGGTCAGTGAGAGAAACATAACAGGTCATAGACATGAATAAAGATTCTGTTGGACACTGAATAAGGTCCTAGTGATGTATGCTTTTAGGTAAATGTGCTTCTGATTGTCTTGTGTCTTTAGAAAAACAGTAATAATTACTTGGTTGAAAATGGTTTGAATGCTGTAATGGAAACACTGGGTATTTAGTAGGAGAATAAGGAACATGAAGTTACATGATAGAATATTTAGAAAATATTGAACTAGTAAATAACTTCTTCAACTGTGGATCAGGATCCCATGTGCTGTCATAGAAATGGAAACAGGTGCTATCAAAGTTTTGGCAACACAAAAGATTCTGAAAGCACAACGACAAAAAAGCAAGCAAATACCCACAAATCAACATTAGGAAGAGCTCTGGGAAACCTTTGAATAGGGCAGAGGTGCAAGAAGGGTCCAGGATCCCAGAAGAACATGGCATCAACTAAGGAGTCTCAAAAAGGCTCCAAGAGACTGAAGTAGCAATCATGGAGCCTGCATAGTTCTGTGCTAGGTAGTCTGTTTATATTATGTGGTTGTTTGGCATAGGGTTTTTGTGGGACACCTAATGGTGGGAGTGGGTTTTCTCTTGCTGTTTTGCCAGCTCTTGGCACCCTTTTCCACCTACTGTCTTGCCATACCCATCTTTGATATGAGACTTGTTTCTTACTTATTTCGACCTGTTTTGCTGTGTTAGGCTGATATCCCTGCAAGACCTCCTCTTTTCTGAATGGAAATGGAGGTGTAGTGTATTCAATGAAGAGGGGAGGTGAGAGGAGGCACAGAGAGGAGTAGAGAGAGGGAATGCTGCAGTCACTTTGTACTGTATGAGAGAGGATTAAAAACAAACAGAAATAGGAACCTCATTACCTCTGCTAACATCACCACAGAGAGAAAACCTGCACAAAGAACCAGGATGCATACTGAACTGGAATGCATAGTGATTGAACCTGAATGCATAATAAACCTCAAGGGATCCTAGTATTGTTTGCCAGTGTTGGGCTCTGTGATGTCACTGTGACCATGTATCCTTTTCACCTGCATATCTTCACAGCATGCAATCGGTGACTAAGGTCAGAAGATCACAGTGCTTGTACTACATACACAATGCTCTCCCAGAAATACAATGGTTTCATTAAAGAGAAAAAGGGGGAAAAAGGCAGACAGAAAGAAAGAAAAGACTTGAATGTTTCTGCCCATCATTCATCAGCATCATATTATTGTCAATTTTTGTGTAACTTTTAATTGGGTTATGTGGGGATTTTGCTTGCTTTTCTCTTTGAAGTTTACTGCCTGACTTGCTATTTTGGATTTCATTTAAAAAAATCAATAAATGGATTTTACTTGTGATTAGGATAGAAAATTTAAATTGACCATAAATATACTGTACTATTTTTGCAGCATGTTTTTATGCAATACAGCCTGCTAAGCATTGAGAATTATAAAAAAGAAAATATTGGAGGTATTCTGCTTATTTAGTGCCAAGAATTTATCCATGATACAATCTTTGAAAAATAAGCAGTGTGCTATTACCTCTGATGCTATATTTTAATATGTATTTATTTAGTGTATATGTGTGTGTACTTTCATATTTTTATTTCAGCACATGTTTGCATGTGTGCGTATAGCACATAAATGTGTTACTGATTGTACACACGCAGTAGTGCTCTTAAGTGTTAGTCCATCTTCGAAGCTCATTTCAAATACTGGTTATCACTAAATATTTGACTTGTATAGATCTTATACTACAGGGATGCAGCTTGATTCAGATACAGAGGAAACTATTGTGAGCATTATTTAATTTAACTATGTTTTATGAGATATACAATGATTATTTTCATTGATCTTCATAGAGATTTATATATTCTATCTGGCTGTAAAATTTCCCTTGAACAAATTGCACTGAACTAGTATAACAGCAAATGGTTCAAAAAAACAAAATAAAATAAATAAAAGAATTCCCATTAATACAGGGTAGTTTAAGATATTGTTAATAGGGTAAGAGAAATGGCTCATCAGGAAAAGTGCATGTCACACAAGCCAGGTAGCCTGAACCCATGTAAACATACAAGGGGAGATACGACTGAGTCATATGCATAGCATCCCCTCGAACACCACACACTACTACTAATAATAATATATAAGCTATATATAGATGATATTATTGTATATTTTACTTTAAGAAAGCACATGACTAAACTGAATTCTAAGTCAGTGATATGAAACAAGTCACAGCATTTTACTAAAAGAAGGCAGAGCTGGAGATAGGTTTATTGGTATATCACTTGCCTATAAAGCAAATTGCCCTAGGTCAAACCCCAGTATACCAAAAATGAATACAAACATTTTAAGCAAAATAAATACAGCAAAGGAAACAGAATCTCAATGAAATTTTAATGTTACTTCTTCATGGAGCTAATCCAGACCATGGAAGCTGTAGAACGCATTTATAGAGAGTACTGCTGGTTTATAAACAATGCTTTTTAAAATGCCTGCATAAAATTCACAGATAATTTGAGAATGTTTTACAACATTATTTTTCTCTGACAAGCTTAATAGCAAGTGCATACAAATGGTTTCTTATAAAACAAAACCCATAAAGTGTATATACGACCTCCTGTGGCACAGACAAACTACGTCATGTTTTAAGCAGAGTAAGGCATTAGCACTTTCTGTAATGTACTATTGAAGGCTCTTTATATTTTGCATAACGAGAGTGTTGACCATAAAGAGAGGTATATTCTTTTTACTATCACTTTATGTTCTAAGTAACATGTTTTATTAGGCTCCTGGGTAGCAAATTAATTTGAAAAATTCTCTTAGAGTGTGCATGTGCTTTGAAATATTTGAGTGGTTTATTTTGCTCTCCTTAATGTTACCTATTTACATTTTTGCCATTTTGTGGAATTCAATTGCTTTTCAGTAATAGGGATAAACAACATTTTTTTTAATATAATGGAAAGCTAAGTTAAAATTACAAGCAGCTATGACTTAGAGCTTGGGAAGTTAGCAGCCCTCCTATTGAGATGACTATTAGTGTTAATTTTTGAATTTGAAGAAGTAATCATGCAACACACCCTAAATTCATTCTTTTCTGAATAATGGAATAATAAAGTGCTACTCTGGAGACACATTGATAATTTGCCTATTTATCCTTATTTATCAAGAAGATATCAATTTTCAAAAGAATAAAATTACCCATTTTAAATTACATCTCTTAAACCTTTTTCCTATCTTGACTTTGAATCAAATCAGGAGCATGTAACCAGGCTAAGTACGGTGAGCAGAGCAGCTTTGAGATAGACATGTGTTTATAAACATAACAGGAGGAGTGATCTTCTTTGTTGGAATGGGGTCTTCCCTGTGCCTCATTCCTTTCCTCTAACAAACATCCAGAGTAACTGTCATAAAGGGAAATGAATGGGGAGAGAGATAAGGAGAGGGGGGAAGAGAGTGAGCAAACAGTGTTTTTGAATATATCATCAAACTCTGATATTTGCTGTGTCTGGGATACAAGGTTGGTACATCCTTCTTCTTGCACAAAGTTCCACACATTTCAATAATATTGTCACATTAATAATATAGTTCCTATTTGTCTCTGTAAAACCTGTGTATAATGACTTCTTTCATTTGGTGCTATAGGAGGAGTGGGATCTTTAAAACAGATACCTTAATAAGATGTCCTTTTGGGGTGGGGGAGAGTGGGACCTGGGAAGAAGAGAGGGGGTGAAGAGGAAGAGAGTTGGTCATGGGGGAACAGGAAGTTGAGGGGGTGGGGGTAGAATAGGGGGAAGAGGGAATCATAGGATCGAATACAGATCAGGCACCAGAGTGACCTCGAGTGATCTAAAGATATAACACCAATTGTCAAGCTAAGCAATAGTGGAGAGACCACCTCGAATGCCCATTCCTGATAATGAACTTGATGTCTATAACCATCCGGGAGCCTTCATCCTGTGACTGATGGAAACAGAGGCAAACACACAATTAATCACTGAACTGAACCCAAGGAACCCAGTGACAGGAAGAGAGGAGTGATGAGCAAATTGGCAAAGAATGGGCTGGCAAAACCAGCAGAGAGAGCTGATCTGAACAGGGGAGAGCTCTTGGACCCCAGACTGACAGTGGAGAGGCCAGCATGGGACTGATCTGGACCCCCCAAATGTGAGTGTCAGCGAGAAGTTCTGGGCAACCTATGGGGCCCTGAGCTGTGGATCAGTGTCTATCCCTGGTATACAAACAGTCTTCGTGTGCCTATAGCACAAAGAGGGATGCTCTCTCAGCCTGGACTCTTAGGGGAGTGCCTGGACCCTACCCAGAGTAAAATGACAGACTCTAGATATCCCCTATGTGGAAGAATTTGGCAATAGGGTGGGAGGGAAGGGGAGTGCGGGAGGAGGGGAGGGAGAGGGAACTGGGATTGACATGTAAAACAAGCTATTTAAAATTAAAATAAAAAATGTTAAAAAATAAATAAAAGATGTCCTTTTGGATTGAGCCACCAAATTAAATACAGCATTTTATTATAGTTACTGTCATATTTGGGGCATTAAAGTGAGATTTGATATATCCCATTTCTTATCAAGGCATGCTTCCCTGAAGCTGACAAAAAGCTACAGACCAGCCAATCATTGACAGGAACTCTCAAAAACACATACTTCAAAAAAAAAAAAAAAAGAAAAGAAAAAGTAGCTCTTTTCATTTCATCCATTCCAGGTATTTTGGTACAGTCATGGGAAGATGACAAATGCATAAGATTCTCAATTATATTTTATAATAATAGTGTTTTGGAGATACTTAGAAAAAGAAAATCAAACTTACTGCTATTTCTGAAGGATAGAAAAATAAGGTAACGTTGAAGGAACACAATATGTCCTGAAGCTACAGAGTGTGTTCTATGTAAATACTATTTCAATCACTCACAATGAGAAAAAGACTTACACAGTAATTGATGACACTTGAATAGAACACTGAGATCATCATTGCAGAAAAGAAATGCAATTCATGTGCATCACAGCATCCATAATAGGTCTTCCCAATATATTTGCCTTACATTAAATACTCTCTGGGCTGTTATTTGGTCCTGGATATCATGCAACTATGAATTTTCTTCATTAGTAACTTTTGCCTCTTGGGTATGCAGTTGAAAATACTAGATAGTATAATCTTCCCTTCCCTTCCCTTCCCTTCCCTTCCCTTCCCTTCCCTTCCCTTCCCTTCCCTTCCCTTCCCTTCCCTTCCCTGTCCTTTCCTTCCCTTCCCTTCCTTTCTCTTCCTTTCCCTTCCTTTCCCTTTCCTTCCCTTCCCTTGCCTTTTGTTTTCTCCTTACTTCATTTATTTATTTTTCCTCTTTTTATTCTGTGTACATTATTTGTATGGGGATTATGGTTGTTTGAATGATTTCTGCAAATCACTACACTGATCCTTACACTAGAGCTGAAAGGACATTAGCCACCAAGACGTCTTTCACTAGCCAAGTACCTTTTTTATATTTTTACTCAATATATGTTTTTATTTAAATTAGAAACATGAATGCTTCACATGTCAATCCCAGTTCCCTCTCCTACCCCTCCACCCTTGTCCCTCCACCAGCTCCCTAGGCCCCCACCCAACCCCCACATCATTCCCCACTGAGGGTGAGGCCTTCCTTGGGGGGAATCTCCAAAGTGTGTCATTTCATCCATGGAAGGTCCTACCTAGGCCCTTCCCCATGTGTCCAGGATGAGAGAGCGTCCTGCTATTTCGAATGGGCTCCCAAAGATCATTCGTACACCATGGTAAACACTGATCTACTACTCAAGGCCCCAGAGATTTCTGTGGCCTCCTCGCTGGCGCTACATTCATGAAGTCTGAATCAGTCCCCTGTTGGCCTTTCAGCCATCAGTCTGGGGTTCAAGAGCTCCCCCTTATCCAGTCAGCTGTCTTTGTGGGTTTCACCATCATAGTCCTGACCCCTTTGCTCATCACTCCTCCATCTCTGTCACTAGGTTACAGGAGTTCAGTTCAGTGTTTAGCTATGGGTATCTCTGCTTACATTAGTCACTGGATGAAGGTTCTTTGATGGCATATAGGGTAGTCATCAACCCTATCATCAAGGAGGGGCTATTAATGAAGTCTCTCCACTATTGCTTAGTTTGCCAGTTGCTGTTATCCTTGTAATCTCTGGAGATCTCACTGGTATCGACTCTCTCCTCAAGCCTATAATGATTCAATCTATTATGGTATCCCTCATTTTGCTCTCCTCTATTCTTACCTCGACTCAACCTTCCTACTCCCCCATGCCTACTTCTCCCCTCCCCTTATCCCCCTCATTTTTCTTGGTTCCCTCTCCCCTCCCCCGATGTTCCCAATCTGCTCAGGATATCTTGCCCCATTCCACTTCTCTGGGGCATCATGCATTTATCTTGGGAACCTCCTTGTTTCTCAGACTCACTGTCACTGGGATTGTAGGCTGACACTCCCAGGATCCATATCTAAAATCCATATATGAGTGAGTACATACCTTAATTCACCTGAGGAAACCTGAATCCTTTCCTTTTCTGGATCAGTTATAATTCTCTTCTTGAAAATGTAGCCGTATGGAGACTTTTCAGAAGAATATCAAGAAATTTAAGTTTTAAAAAAATCTGCAAGTCTTTCTCTTCATACCTTTTACTTTGTTAAGAATAACACATCAATTATTTCCAACTCTATACACATTCATGGGAGTAGCAAAAGGTATTTTAGAATCCCAGGGCCTTAAGTGATGGTATTATGAATAAGACCATGTACTGATCATGTAGAGGACCTGGATTTGGTTAACAACATCCCCATTGGATTACTTACAACCTTCTGCAAGTCCAGATACAAAGATCTGAAACCCTCTTCTTGCCTTAGTTGTTGCTTGTACTCTTGAACTTATCCCCACAGACAGGCCAAGAGGCAGAGACACGCATGTACAGCCCCCCCACACATACACAAAGAGAGAGAGAGAGAAACATATATATGCAAACATGCTCACTTACATATTATATATGAAAACATTTGAAGCAGGCAAAGGAGTTGTACATCCGCATTCTCGAGAAGCCAAGACCAGTTGGAAATACTTAGATTGATAGAAATGAGTACCCAACCAGGAAAATTTTACATCTTAAAAAATTATTTTAAAAAGTAGCAGGATGCAAAGTTAAAAAAACACAAAAAGTAGCCTTCTTATGTACAAGTGATTTATATACAAATGAAGGGATAAAGAAAATATGATACAATGGAGAAACACACAGCCATTAAGAAAATGAAATACTTAAATTTTCAGGTAAATGAACATAAATGAAAAAAAAAATCATTTCAAGTCAGGTAGCTCAGACCTAGAAAGAAAAGTATGCTATTAAGTCATTGATAACCATGCTATGACCTGTAGAGCCACAGAGGGTAGGGAAGAGAATAATAGAGTATAGGATAGGACAGCTGGATGTCCCCAGGGAAACAGCATAGGTGGTGATGGAAGGATGGGTACCTAGAAATTGAGGATCAAGTGCAGAGGTAAAAGGGAGATGGGAACAAAGGAGAGGATACATGAAGAGACAACTAAAATTGAAGGCCTTTTCAGGAGTAGTATGGAAACTTCATACAATAGAAGATTCTTAAAAACGCATACATATGTGCAGGAGACCTAACTTGTATAGTTGAATAATTGGGAGACTGATCCTGAAGTAGCCATCTCCTGTTACTAAATGGTGCTTACAGCCCTTGGCTTAGATTACTTTTAATTGAGTTTTTGGTCCAAAGGTATCTGCAAACTACTTAAAGTCTTCATAAGACAACAGGTTGATGTCCATGTACTAAAGTCTAGGCCCCATTGCTGAAGACAAAACATATACAACTCTGAACATCGAGAAGTTGAGCTGTCCATACATAGAGCCTTCACCTTTATGTTCTAGCATATTTGATATAGGAAGGGACTCAATGCTACCAAAGGAAAAATGTAGATACCTACCCAGTCTCAAACTCTTGGATTGATAATTATGTACTGCCTATAAGATTTGCTAGTACAATGGTGGCACCTAGCTTGTAGGAATAACTAACTAATATCTGATTTGACATAACGCCCATTATACAAGATGGAACCCATACCTGATACTGCTTGAATGATCAAGTACCCAAGACTAGAAACCTATGAATTTATCATGCTTGAAAAATATGATAAAATAGCAACATGTTGTGAAATGGCTAAATCAAGATAACAACCATGGTGGTTTAATGAATGTTGAGCTAATCAGTACACTTACTACTATGATTTGGGCTAACTTACTGATCATATTCAGTCTGTGATACTCATACACTCGTTTTCTCATAGACATGATGAAAACCAATATCATAGCCACTTCTCTACACTTTGTCATAGACTATCCAGATAGGAAAGAGCAAAATGATGAATGGGCAGTAACAAACAATAAAAGGTATGGTCTGGAAATAACACAGAACTCTTATAGCAGAGTATAGTAGCTGGATCCAATCCAATGACACTTGTTTCCAGGTAAAAGCTCATTTTAGTAGATGATACTATGTGAACTGGATTGAGATTAGCCTTGGGTTTGTTTGACATAAAGTCTTATAAGATTCTAATGCAGGAATAAGTTTATAGTATAGTGAAATGTATTTTGAACAACATTTTAGTTGTCATATTATGTTCACTGACTTTCAGCCAGTACTTTTTCCTTTAAACTAAATTAAATAAGTTGCACAGAAGAAATAAAATAGTTTAGCATTTATTATATAAATAGGATTTTGATATATAATTTTCAAGTGTGATTTCATTTAGCCTCAGCAAAGACAATATGAAATAATATCATCTACATAAAATTCTCCATAAATTTGTAAGCTAAAGACAATCTTTAGTACTATCTCCAGTAACTTTAAGCTAATAAACTTATGAATGGTACCTGTAGTCTAGATAATAGTAACTAAAATTGTTTATCTCAATCCTTCCATGTTGTCACCTGAGGGTGTTTGTCAAATTTTGCTTGTTTCCAAGATTATTCAGAGGAACCAAAATAACTGATCAATACAGCGGGAAAACTGTCCAGGGCATAACAATAGGGTGAGACATAAACAGAGACAAAGTAAAAGTATATACTAGAAGGAACAATTTAGAAATTATTTTAGAACAATGGAACAAATGAAGCCTCAGTGTAGCAAATCAATATTTTTTTCATTTTGATTATTTATTCACTCAATATATTCATGGAGGAAGTATTTTTGAATAAATATTATGGCGGTGATTTCACCTTCTATTGAGGACGCACTGTGAAGAAAAGGGTGGAGTCAAGAACGCAGGGAAAAAAAAACAAGATAGGTGAAGATGAGTTCTGCTGGATTAGGGAGAGTCACTCTTTTTGTCCCCTGAAGACTGAGTAAACTCTAACATAATACAAATCAGTAAGCCCTGTTCTGAGACAGGGACCCTTTCCTCCTCCTGGATTGCCTCATCAGCCTCAATGTAAATGGAGATGCCTAGTCTCCTACACCTTGATAAACCATGGTTGGCTGATATCCATTAGAAGTTTGCCAGTATTTGAAGAGAAAAAGATGAAGTGTGAGTGGATGGATGGGTGGAGGACAGGGAGAAAGGGAAGCTATGGAGAAGGACTGGGTGGATATGAGGGAGGGGAAACATTGGTTGGGATGTAAAGTAAACAAACAAACAAAAACCCCAAATAAATGAACAACAACAACAACAGAACAAAACAAAACCAGAACCAATTCTGTGATATACGTGGAAAACTATTGAGCATTTCAAGTGACTAGTGATTAATATATAATGATTTAATAGAGTAGAGTATGATCAGATCATCTATGGTCATGCAGACCAAGGTAGAAATCTAAAATCTATTCTATGACACTGCCAACTGAATGAGAGAAACACAATAAAGAGAGGAAATGATTTCCTCTTGGGTTCAGCTAAGAAAGCAGCAGAACAGCTATGACACATAGAGGCAAAATAAAACTGATATTCAAGCCCTTTATCCCTCACTGGTACTGTAAACAAGAGCCAAAATAGAGAAAGCAGCCTCCTTTTCTCCCTTACATTTCCTCAACAGAAACTACACCCCCTAAGGGTAATATGTATCCATACAGATGCTGAGAATCTGGAACAAAAGGCTACCATACTCCAGCGGTGGCAGGCAGGACCTAAGAAAAAAAGATGACCTGTCCTTTCCCTTCTCCCTGAAGGTCCCCAGTTAATGAACTAAATTATATCAGATACTATTAAGTTATATCTAAAATGTGGTATCAGAAGCAAAACCTGAAGAAAGATCCTGTGTGAGGTTTTCCAGTAAATTGACTTCTGGAGAGTGGTCCCTAGCAACAACTCCTGTCACAAAATCCAAGTACAAGCTGCACACCCTACTCAGCAAGGTAGGGAGGCTTCCTTTGTTGATCTACCCAGAGAACTATTTGTTGCTTTAATCAGCAAATAAGCTAAGAGGGCCTTTAAGCTACAAATAAAATTCTAAAATAAATGATATTTTCAAAATGTCTTAGATATACTGTGTGATTGCGTTGCACAAAAAAATAACAAAACATAAGCAGACTGCTGATAGCGGTCATATTTCCTCTTTGTGGTTTACAGAATACTGAAAGGGCCATGTGAAGTTTTTGTAACCAGGAAGAAGAAATGGTGTTACAAAGAACACAGCCTGGAAGCCAGAAGTCATGCCAGTAAGAGAATGTACAACTTGTGTTTGATCTCAGATCAGAAAAATGACCTCATGTGAAAGGGGCAGGGGAGGGAGATGATGAAAACTTTAAAACTAAGGAAATGACACTGAAAATTTTTGAAGAAAATCTAGTAGCCTTATTGTATTTTATTACAAACAGAACATGAACATTATATATATATATATAATATATATATAGCTTGTGGTGAATGTTTTGTGAGGTATCATAATCCATACACAATGTTACATGTTACAGACAAGAAAAATTATTAAAATCATTAGAAAGGAAAAATAAATCCATTTAGATAGTAAAAGGCTTGTATGTAATTGTAGAAATAGCTCTGAGACTATCATAGCATTTCAGACTTTTGGGGTGTTTGCAGGTCAGGTATGAACAATAACAGACTCCCAGAATGGGAATTTCTCATGTTCTTCCTAACATGCTTCCTGTGTTAGAATCTTAGCTGTTTGTCTGACACATCTGTAATACCTGTGTATTTGGTCTCTTCTTGTGGTAAATGGGGAAATGCTTGAGGTTTACTGAAATTCAAGATAAAATTAGGGTGAATTTATCAATGACTAGTATTTTTTTTTTTTGGTTTTTACGAGACAGGGTTTCTCTGTATTGTTTCGGAGGCTATCGGTCCAGCCCGGCCTCAAACTCACAGAGATCCGCCTGCCTCTGCCTCCCGAGTGCTGGGATTAAAGGCGTGCGCCACCAACACCCGGCTTCAATGACTGGTATTTTAAGTTCCCATGAAACAGTTCTTTAACTCTGTTATATGGTGTGGGATTTTACTATAATGGAAGATGGTGAGAGACTGTCAACCTAGAAATATTACCTTTCTTCTTTTTAATACTTGTTGTTCAGATAATCAATTAATAAGCTTAACAGAAACAAATGTACTTGATTTTATAAAGTAGAAAAATTAAGAATATCATAAGTCCAGTAAGCCAAACTGTCTACAGTTATTTAAAAATATGTGATATCTCAACTTCATTAGTATTATTTCAAAAACACCGTTGTGGCAGCAATGATGACAACCTGTCTAATAGTTAAAGACTGAAAGTGGAAGGAACATAACAAACAGGAACAAGTCAGCATGGGAAAGAATTAATAGTGGCCAACTGTAAAGGGGTAGAACAAGAACTCAAGGAAAGGAGACAGATGGAAAAGGGTTTACATAATGAAAATCTGGATTTACCAACTAATCCTCTGTGGAGAAAAGGAAGTGGTGAACATTTAGTTGAAGCTTTCTCATCCAATTGTACCATTGCTTCAATTAGTGCCTATCTATTTTTTCCTAGACTCAGTTGACCATAAGCTTAGCATGCATCCAAGGTTCAACCCAAGTTAGTTCACACGCAGTGGAATCAATAAACATGTAGCAATATGTAAGAGATAGAAACAACACAAAATGGGATGTCAGGTACATTGTGTGAACATTGTATATACACGTAACCAGTGTATGTTTGTGTCTGTGCTGCAGAACAATGATATCTGGAATCTTTTTCTAGCCATTAACCCTTGGTGAGCACCATACTGAACCTACTGTATATTAATCAACTCAAGAATCACTTGGTGTCCAAACAATGCTAACTCAGTTTTTTAGTGATGGGGACAGCATAATTCAAAGGAATTCATGAAACTTCCAAGGGCACAAAGCAAGAATCGGGAACACAGAGAAATTCTGTTTAGACAACATGTATAGCTGAATGGAAGGTATCTTCATGCACCCAAAGTAAGTTGTTGTCATGATTGATAATCAAATTATCACAATTACAAACTTTTTGTTTGTGGTATGGAAATTGGAGGAAAATTCGTAGGAGTCTGGTGCCTTTTTTCTATGTAGCTCCCAGGGATCAAATTCAGCTATAAGTAGAATTGGCACAAACCATTTTATTGGCTGAGTCACCACACTTGCCCAGACAATCTCTTTGATCAGCATATATTAACTGTGCTAAAAGAAATTTCATTTTACAAAGTCACATGTACACTGAGTGTGCTTTGATATTTCCACACCAAGCTACTCTCTATTGTTACCCCTTATATGGTCTCTCCCTTTTCTCAATATATGAGAGAGAGAGAGACAGAGGTGTGTGTGTATGCACATAAATATATATGTGTTTACACATATGTGAATAACCATATGCTATATTTATTTGTGCATTTTTACTTATTCATTTGTTCAGAACTTATCTATTGTTTGATGAATTTCATTTCTGTGAATTTTTATAATTTGATAAATTTATTTCCTGTTTTTTTTTTACCGGTTTTGATTTTATATATGAAGAATTGTAATCCCTCCCAGAAATAAACCTAATTTCTAATTTATAAACATCTTATACCATGATGCAGAGTGTCTCATCACTAGAGCAGTTGTTTTGTTTCCTTTGCTAAGCAATGTTTTTTGACCTCATGTGCTCCTAGTAGTTCTTGCTGTAGCAGACATGCTTACTAGCCATTTCTAACTACATATATTTTGAAGTTCCCTATAACTTCATCTATTAACTTCAAATCTTCAAGATTTAATATTAGGGATTTCATTTAAGTGGTGTATTTTGTATAGTGTGATGGATGTACATCTACTTTTATTCTGTTACATATCAATATCTAATTTTTTGACATCACTTTCTGATGAGGTATTTTCTCCAGGTTAATATTTTTGAAACTATTCAAAAAGTGAGTAATTGTAGCTGCAAGGGTTTATTCCTTAATTCTCTAGTCTCATGTATTGGTCTATATGCTTGCTTTTGTGGCACTTATTTTTAAACTACTGATCTGTACTATAATTTGAAATCACATGTTGTGAAATCAGGTATTGTGATACCAGCAGCACTATTTTTTTATCATATTTGCTCTGCTATTTATTACATTTGCTTCTTTATGTGAGTTTTAGAATTGTTATTTTCTAATTCTGTGGGAAAAAAACGTCATTGAGATTTTGATGGGTGATGCATAGAACTTACAGATTACTCTTGATAATTTGTTAGTTTTTACAATATTAATTAGGCTGATCAATGAATATGCAGGTACTTTTTATCCTGGTATATAGTCTTCAATTTCTTTCTTTAATGTTTAGTGTTCTAAACTTTTCAGTGATATTTCACTTAAATATTTCGGTTTATTCCTAAGTATGAATTACAATCTCTTCTTAATAGGGTTTGTTTATGGATTTATTCACAGTATGTTCAACAATGCTTTACATGTTTCCTTAAAAACTACAAGCTGATGTTGACCCCAAATGTCTTGTAGCCTGTGGGCCTGCCAGTAGGACATGCTCTACAGTAATAGAACCAGACATGGCCAGTGTCCAAGCCAAAGACATATCTCTTTCAAACATCAGAGTAGGTAAATACCTTTGAGTTATACACTGAATGTGGGGGAACAAGAGAGTCAATAGCCCTGCCTGACTAGCTAGGCATTCTTACAAAATAACTATAAATTGCCCCATCTAGAGCTAAGAATGTATTACAGAAATGGAGAAATCCTCTGGAAATGTGCCCAGAACTTTTAGACTTGCTAATAAGTAAACGGCGTACGGCAAAGGGGGGAAAAAAAAACCTTAAAGTATATATTCTGAAATCCATGTGCATGAACCACACTACACCTCCTCAGTGACACCAAAACAACCAGTCTAAATCCAGGTCTTTATGACCGAGAACATTTACCACAATGCCTTTCACAATTGGAGCTCACTTCTGCTTAAGTGTATCAGCAGGCCTGCATCCAACCCAACACCTTTACCTGACTGCATTTTGTGGCAGTTTTCTCAATCAAACATCAGGGCAGGGTATAATTAGGTTCCCTGAGCTGTGATTACTGTTTTATTTTCCTGTTCCAAGGCATCTCCAACTTAAATTATAGGACTGCTTACAATATGACACTAGATAACAATATTAGTATGAGATATGGCATTGGTGCAATGGATTTTGTTTCCCCGAGCAATAGCTCAAAATGCAAGAGTCAGTATCAGCTCACACTGGGCCCCCTCAGCCATATTTAAGGGTTGAGGAACTTTGGGACGTGCCTGCTGGCATGTCACACAGTTAGATTTCACTTGTGCTACCTACTATCTCCAAGGTTGCATTATGGTCAAGGCTTTAGGCTTCCCTTCCCCTGCAGCCATGGTTTCTTTGTGAACTGATATCTATTTTCTACATCACCTCTCAGTTTCTTTAAATGTTTCCTTATCTGCTCATCTCTTTCTTGATTTTCAAAGCTTTTGCTTTCTTTTGTTCTGCTTTTCAGAATATAATCTTTTTATCACTTTAATATTTAAATTCACGTCATCTAAGAACATCAGTGACAAAGGTTTGGGGAGAGATTACAATAGCCAGCGGGTTAGGATGATATGGGTAGATAGTGTCTTCTCGACTTGACAAGATGTATTCATGATATGTCAAAAATATGGTCACTTAAATAACACCTGCCTAACAGCAGCACAGGTTAAGGTGGTAATGTAAGTAGGGGAAATTTCACAGGGCCTCTTTCCTAGGTGTACCATTACTGGAAAATAATGACTTGAAAAAAAGGAGAATTAGTTATCTCTAGTAATAAACCCGTTAACAAGTTATATCATCCCAAGTAGTGAGCCTTAAACATATACACATAAGAACAATATAGTATTATTTTTAAATGCATATAATAATACAACATATATTATATGTTGTTATATAATAGTTACATGTACACACATATATATAAAACAGTAAATTGAGAGGAAGTTGAGGTATGGGAGATTTTGGAGGGGAGAGAGGAAGGGATGTAAATTATTGAAACAATTTACTCTATTATAAAATTCATTAAAATATTTTACATTAAAAAGTAATGATCTGTGTGCCTAGCCCTAAGGAATATACCACCAACACAATTCCTATACTTAAGGCACAGGTAATGTCACAGAATAGGTAACAGACTGATTGCAACTGTGAGAGGAACATGAAGTCTATTGTGAAATTGTGTTTCCTAAAATGATGTGGAAGGTTCCTCCATAATATCTCAAAAACATGGCTGCCTTATAAGACCTGAACAAGTACAACACCAACAGAAATGGTAACATGCTAACATTGGAGAGATAAAGATTATGGCACCCTTCTATAGATGAGAAACTAATGATAACTGAGGAATACTGACAGCAAGAGAAAAACTCTTTGCCAGTTATTATCCCTGTATTTGTTTATTCAATACCAAGTTGTGTGGACAAGGTTTTTTGTCTGTTTGAGTCATCAGTGAGTTGGGGGAGCATCAATTGAGAAATGTTTCTATAAGACCTGATGGTGGGCAAGCCTTTTAAGAATTTTCTTAATAAATAATTGATGGTAATAAGGGACTAACCCATTGTGGGTAGAGAACCCTTTTTAACTGGTCCTTCTTAGTGCTGTAAAACAGGTGGCTGGCCAAGCCACAAGGAGCAAGTCAGTAATCAGCACTCCTCTATAGCTTCTGCTATAGTACCTGCCTCCAGATACATATCCTGTTTGAGGTCTTGTACTGACTTCTTTAGAAGATGAACAGTTTCTCAGCCATTTTAGACTCCTCAATTGAGAAATCTCTGTTTAGTTCAGTCCCCCACTTTTTAATTGGATCCTTTGGCGTTTTGGGAGACTTGCTTCTTGAGTTCTTTGTAAATTTTGGAGATCAGCCCTCTGTCAGATGTGGGGTTAGTGAATATCTTTTCCCAATCTGTGGGTTGCCTTTTTGTCTTGCTGACTGTGTCCTTTGCCTTACAGAAGCTTGTCAGTTTCAGGAGGTTCCAGTTATTAATTGTCGATCACAGTGCTACTGGTATTATGTTCAGGAAGCGGCCTTTTGTACCAATTCTTTCAAGGGTACCTCCAACTCTCTCTTCTTACTGGTTCAGTGCCGCTTGATTTATGTTGAGGTGTTTGATCCATTTGTATTTAATTTTTGTGCATGGTAATAGACATAGACCTTTCTGTAATAGACATAGACCTTTCTGCAGTCTTCTACATGTCAATATCCAGTTATGCCAGAACAATTTGTAGAAGCTGCTATCCTTTTTGTATAATTTTTAGCTTCTTTGTTGAAAATCAGGTGTTCATAGGTTTGTGGATTAATCTCAGGGTGTTCAATTCTATTACATTGTCTACCTGTCTGTTTTTGTGCCAATATCAAGCTGTTTTCAGGACTAACTATCCTTAGCTTTTAGGGAAATGCAAATCAAAACAACTCAGAGATATCATCTTACTCCTGTCAGAATGGCTAAAATCAAAAACACCAATGATAGTTTATGATGGAGAGGGTGTGGAGAAAGGGGAA
The DNA here is from genome assembly GCF_017639785.1 of Mesocricetus auratus. Taxonomy (NCBI): domain Eukaryota; kingdom Metazoa; phylum Chordata; class Mammalia; order Rodentia; family Cricetidae; genus Mesocricetus; species Mesocricetus auratus. The sequence continues at coordinate 21,738,537 of NW_024429202.1, forward strand.
GACTCGTGCATTACTGGTGAGAGTGCAAAATGTACATCCACTTTGGAAATCAGTATGGAGATTCCTCAGGAAAATGGAACTCAGTCTACCAAAAGACCCAGCAATTCCACTCTTAGGCATATACCCATGAGATGCCCATTCATACAACAAGGGTGTCTTTTCCACTGTGTTTTTATCAGCATTATTTGACTGTAAGCAACCTAGATGCCCCACAACTGAAGAGTGACAGGGAAAATGTGGTACATTTACACAATGGAGTACTATTCAGCAGAAAAGAAAACCATTGGAAATTTACAGGCACTAGAAGAAACCATCCTGAGTGAGGTAACCCAGTCACAAAAGACAAGCATGGTATAAACTCATTCATATATGGATTTTAGACATGGATCAGGGGAGTGTCAGCCTACAGTCCCAGTGCTGGTGAGTCTGAGAAACAGGGAGGTTCCCAAGAGAGATGCATGATACCACAGAGAAGTGGAATGAGGCAAGATCTCCTGAGAAGATTGGGAACATGGGGGGAGGGGAGAGGGAACCAAGAAAAATGAGGGGGATAAGGGGAGGGGAGAAGAAGGCATGGGGGAATAGGAAGGTTGAGTCAAGGTAAGAATAGAGGAAAGCAGGATGAGAGATACCATAATAGACGGAGTCATTATAGGTTTGAGGAGAGAGCTGACCCTAGCAAGATTTCCAGAGATCTACAAGGATTACACCAACTGGCAAACTAAGTAATAGTGGAGAGACTATATTAACAGCCCCTCCCTGATAATAAAGTTGATGACTACCTTATATGCCATCCTAGAACCTTCATCCAGTGACTGATGGAAGGAGAAACAGATACACACAGCTAAACACAGACCTGGGACTCCTGGAACCCAGTGACAGAGATGGAGGAGTCATGAGCAATGTGGTCAAGACTTTGTTGGTAAGATCTATAAAGACAGCTGACCTGACAAGGGGGATCTCTTGAACCTCAGACAGATGGCTGAGCGACCAACAGGGGACTGATCCAGACTCCATGAATGTAGGGTCAGTGAGGAGGCCTCAGAAATCCCTGGGGCCTTGGGTAGTAGATCAGTGTTTACCATGGTGTATGAATGAACTTTGGGAGATCATTCCACATGGAGGGTTGCTCTCTGAGCCTGGACACATGGGGAAGGGCCTAGGTCCTGCCTTTTATGAAATGACAGACTCTGGAGGACCTCACCCTCCCTGGGAAATGATTTGGGGATTGGACTTGGAGTGGATGGGGGGAGGACTGGTGGAGGAACAAGGGAAGAGGGGTGAGAGAGGGAGCTGGGATTGACATGTGAAGCATGCATGTTTCTAATTTATATAAATCATATATTGAGAAAAAAGAAGATGAACAGTTACATTAAAATGTAAGCAACATAAACCTTTTACTCCCATGTTTCTTTTTCTCATGGTGTTTCATCACATCAATAGTAACCCAATTAAAACAGAAGTCAATGACAGGATTGTGGGATGTTGCTTCAAAAAACGTGTACAGAACAGATGCACATATAAACTTCGAGATTTTTTTTTAGCACGGACAGAGCCTTCATAGGTCAAGGTGCTAGTATTTAGGCGTTTTTGCTGGTCTGCATTTGGAGTTCTGACAAGATCTGCCCTCAGCTGCTGCCACTAAGAGCACTAACTGTGCCTCTTCACTATGCTCCCTTTATTGTTGTTGTTGTTTGTTTTTGTTTTTGTTTTTCGGTTTTTTTTTTTTTTGGTTTTTTAACTCAGGGTTTCTCTGTATTGTTTTGGAGGCTTTCCTGGAACTCAGCGTGCAGACCAGGCTGGCCTCAAACTCACAGAGATCTCCTGTCTGTGTCTCCTGAGAGCTAGGATTAAAGGCATTGGCCACCAACGCCCACCTCTATGTTCCCTTTTGAAAGAGTTCTGTCTATGCCTGATCCCATTCTCTCTTTCTTTCCCGCTCTATGTCTGTTTACCCTGACTTGCCTCTCTTTCATCTTTCCTGCTGCCCCATCCCTGGAAGCCAGTCTTCTCCCTCCTCTTTTCCATTTTTATTATCCTTGTCCCCTAATTAAAAAAAATCTCCACTTGAACTCTGTCTTATGGTATCTTTTTCTCTTGAGCCTCTTTTAAAACTTACAACATTGTGCATGTACAACTACTCCCAGTGCTGAGTAGAATTAGACACAAATCCCTAACCCTAACCAAGAAGTTAACTCTAGACTGTGAATGAATCCTAGATTTGGGATGCTGAGCACGTTACAGTTTGGATTTGGTTTTGCTTTGAGTCACTGTGTCCCAATTCTTCCCTTTTGGAAAAAGAACGTTTTTTTTTTTTATTTTACTGGAGGCTACAATTCAGAGACTTGAATTTTTATAAGAGATTTTGAAGTTTTACAGAGACTTTGGATTATTAAAGAGAATGAACCTTTAAAACGTTTTAATTTTTAAAGATCATGAGACTTTGTAGTTTCTTAATGGTTTACACTGTAACATAAATATTGATATGGGATCTTGTGGACAATAAGAAAGGAAAGGTTATGTTTATTTAAGGGATGTGTTTGTGTATCAGTTTGAAAATGGATCAATTGGGCTAGCTAGTTTTTATGTCAACTTGACACAAGCTAAAATAGTATAGGTGAAGAAAACCTCAGCTCAGAAAATATCTGTATAATATTTGGCTATAAGTAAGCCTGTTGTGCATTTTTTAATTAGTGATTGGTGTGGAAGGTCCAGCCATCATGGGTTGGCACATCCTTTGCCTGGCAGGCCTGGATTCTCTAGGATGTAAGGCTAAGTTAAGTCAGTAAGCAGTAGTCTCCATAACCGCTGTATCATCTCCTGTTCCTGATTCAGGCACTGTTGACTTCCTGTCTTGACTTCTTCAATGATAATCAGTAACGGAGAATATTAAGTAAAACTAGTCCTTTCCTCCCTATGTTGTTTTGATTATGGCATTTCATCACAGTGATAACCATCCTAACAAAACACAATTGATGATCCCTGAAATAATGCACATATATCTAAAATTCAAATGACTAAGGAAGATATATTTATTATTTATGCATATATGTGACAAAAATTTAAAAAAGATGTCATAATTATAGGTTGTATAAAAAAGAGAAATGGAAGATATTAGAAGGAGGAAATGAAGAGGGTTGTCTAAATTATGGTTACTTTTCCTGTGAAGAAACAGCATGACCAAATGCAACTAGGCAAAGATAGGATATGTGCATGTAATAATAATTAAGGAAAACAGAGTTCATGGATTTCAAAATCCAAAACCAACAGTAAATGAGAGGGTTTGAGAGGAGGAACAGGAAGGGGAGGTGATATAATTATAATCTTAAAATATAAGTGGAATAATAGAAACACAGGAAAACAAAATAAAAAAGAAAGATTTGTGAATATATTACACATTAGATATAAAAATTGCTGATTCACAACACTTAGCTGGTATATCTTAACAAGGTTTTGCATGGCTTCTGTGCTTTTGATAATACAGGAAAGTGGCTTCTGATAAATAAGAAATAAATGCTTGTAGTAATGTCTTCTAAGCATGACATGTATTTTCCCAACTGGGCCAGGATTGGAATATGGATATCCTTAAAGTTTTCCCAATTACAAATGATTGATGTGTTCCTTTGATACTTGATGGATCTTTAATCTAGAAAATACCAGAGTAGAGAAGTGAAAGAAGCACAAACAAGAAGACTAGGAAAAAGGCAAATTGGTAATTATGAGAACCAGACCAACAATAAGTCACAGGAACACTCCCTTCAAGGGACAACTGTTGTCCAGGATTTTCATTATTCAGGTAAAGCCAGACAATAAACTAATACTTAAAGGAATTTTTGATGAGTCAGAGCAAAGCAAAATTAGAGATGTTATTAAGAAATACTGAGATAGTCAAAATTTATATTATATAATAAACACACACACACAATACCACAGAGTACTACAGAGTATACTGCCCAGGTAGCTGTCTAGTCAGTAATGACTATGTGATGTTTTTCATGGTTTCATAAGTCACATTGAACAAATTATATAATTTATGACAATACTAAAAAATTTAGCAGAAGTAATATCAGAAGCTATACCCATAAATTGTTACCAACATGAGCTAAAAATGAGTAGCAATGGACAGGGGAAAGACCATGAGTCTTAAATACTACCTAAAGAACTACTGGCAACTAAGGAATGCTGACAGGAGGAGAAGCAACTTTCTCGAAAGAAGAGCACAGCACTTGGTTATTCAATACCAAATAGTCAAACCTGAATTGTATATGTGTGAGTAACATTACACAGACTCAGAAGGTTTCACTTAGGAATTACATATGTATACGCGCGCACATACACACACACACACACAGACACACACACACATATATAGTAACATATAGTAACAAGTAGTCAGAAAGAGATCATTAATCTGACAGAACAAGTGAGGGTATATCGGAGGGTCTGAAGGAAAAAAAGGAAATGTGGAGTGATACAAAATAGCTTCAAAACTAAAAGAAGAAACAATAAAGAAAAACAGAACATGAAAATATAGGTGGTTTATCAGATTCTTTAAGAATTCCCTTGTAAAAATGCAACTGGAATGTGGATGTATGAGTTAGATTGTTTGGGCTGCAGGATTAGAGATGAATGGCAATAAGTTCAAGTTAAAATGGGGCCCAAGAATAAGTAGAATTTATTTAATCCTTATAGATACTGGATTGTGATGTCTTAGGCAAAAACGAATATTTCCTCTGTAGGTAATTTTGGCTTTATCAGTTGTGTGTAATTTCCTTGACAGCAAGGCAGTAGGAAGTATTAAATAGATCTCCAAGTGAGGCAGTTGGTTTAAAATGTAGCCATCCATCAAAGGTATTATTTTTATAAAAGATTTATTTTGTTTTTATTTAGGTGCATGGGTCTTGTGTCTCTGTGTCTGTGTGAAGGTATATACACATGCCTGAGGTCCCTACAGACATCCATCAAGTTTGTTAGGTGCTGTGGACCTGGGGTTGCATGCAGTTTCTAGGAACTGAGCTCTGGTCTTCTACAGCAGCAGCAAGTACTCTTAACTGAGCCATCTATTCAGCTCTCCAAAGATTTTTTTTTTAATTTAACATATTTTCTTTATGGATCCTTTGGGAATTTCACATTATGCACCACAACACTGCTTACATCCTAGTCCCCTGATATCCTCCTTTCACCCCTGATGCAATCCCCTCTCCCCCCCCCCAAAATAAGACAAAATCAAACTAAAATAAGCCAACAAACAAAATCCCTCTTCCATCTTGCAACTTATTGGCCTCTCCAACACCTCTTCATTTTTCCCCGTGGTATTGGATGCCAAGGTGCATCAAACAATATACCCTTTTGCCTCATCAGCTTTAATTGGAAATAACCATTGCAATGAGTCATTGGTCTGATTTAAGGTCTCTGGTTTCTGGTACACTATCATCACTGGATCAGCACTGAAACTCCTCTTGGATATCCTGAGGCAGCCCCATGTCATGGACATCCTACAGTTATAATTTCACAGGACCAATCCTTTCATAAGCTGCAGAAGACCCGAGATGTGGTAGATACTAGGGTGTGTCAACCCATGGCCAAGCTGCCTGCCTAGGTAATAGATGAATTGGCCAGTCTGGTACACTGGGGCCTTCCCACTCAGGAAAGGGACAGAGCCAGTTCCCCTATGCTCATGCCATAAGGGTCAGTTCTCCCTGGTCCATTATGAGGTCAGTACTCCAGAGTTTGAGGAGACTACCTCTTCCTTGAATATCAAGGCCAGATCTATTTCTTCAGTGTCAAGTGATGGGTAGGTCCAGTATTAGCCGGACCAGTAAAAGGGTGCTGATGAAAAAATATGACTTTAAAATTGATAAAGCTCAATGATAATATTCTTTCTTTCTTGATGAGTTCATATGACAACCAACAGAGTATAGGCATTAAAATTTAGGAGTTCCCCAGTGTCTTAGAACTACATATTTTATTGGGAACATTGAAATTCTAAGTTCTGACTTACCATTAGAAACTGAAACCTAATTTAATCTTCTAATTTCATTAGTGAAATAATATATTATAAATTGAGTAACTTAAATGTGCTGCTTGAAAATGAAAAGGGAAGATTCATTTAATAAATAGTTGAAATTGCTTTGTCTGAATTGAAATATTCCTATGAAAATAAACATGAAGTGACTTTAAATTAAAATGTCATCAAACTAGTGAGGGATGTACCTAAGAGGTAGAACACTTGCTTAGTCTGCTTGATGTCCTACATCTAATTTATAGTCCTGTATAATTTTTAAATAAAATAAAATATAACGTAAATAAATAAGCACATTTAATTTTTAAGTGATTCCTTTTTGGAAATTATAAACATGCATAACCCATACTAAGAATATTGATGTACAAAAATACCTTTCACTTTGTTTCTAGAAAAAATTTCATCTGTGTTTTTTATGTGTTCCTAATTTTTTGTAGATTTTATTATAATGAAAATGTGATTTTTAGAGAGGAAAAAAGATATATAAATATTATATAATATTACTGATTAATTTGTGATATTAGTAGTAATTTTAGGGTAGCATGTTATCTTTTTATGAAGTGTCTCTAGTGACTGGCTTTAAATTCAAAACTATTCTTCATGTTAATTATTGCTTGTTCTATTCTCTCATATTAGATTTTCTTTTTTAAAATTAAACTTATATTGATATAATTGTACATTACATTCAGTTCTAAAAGTTCTATAGAGAATCAAAATATACTGTAGGCAATTTCTTATCAATGACAGTGTTTTTAAAAAGTGTATTACCAGTATGTTGGCAACAGTACAGTCAGAATATCACAAAACACTTTAGTTCCCTCCTTATTGGTACCGTCTATAAAAATCATATTCCCTTTGAAACTCCTAGGAACACCTACTTTATTCTTCTTTATTTTTCATTAATGCAACTGTTTTTGCTTCAAGCATGGGTTACAAATTAAAAACCTTTTCCCTTTAGTTCATCCATCTTTACTTACAGGTATTCATTCTCATGGGTCATTGGTCTGGCTAAAGGCCTCTGACTTCTGCTACACCAATAACGGGTTCTCACTGGAACTTCTCTTGAGGATCCTGTTGTCCTGTGTTGTGGAGATCCTGAAGTTTGGGATCTGTTGGTTTGTCCCCTTCATATACTCCAACAGTTCATAAATTTTTTTGGATGTTGGGCTGGGCCAACTCACAACCCTGATTCTGAGCCTGCGTGGTTGCTGGGCTGGTCAGTACTCAAGTTTTTTCCTCATAGTCACCCCCAGGGTGAGTTCCCCAACAGTGCCTCTGCTAACTCACACAAGGAAACCTGAAACAAGGAGTTGCAATTCTGCTCTCAGAATCTCTGATTACCCTCTCTCTCATCAACTAGGGCTAGCTCTATTCTTTAGCCCAGGCAAGGTGCAGGGTCTTCTCTTGATTGCTCTAGGAGGTATACAGGCGACAGGGGTATCAGTTCTCCTATTCTCATGCCCTGACTGTTGGCTCACATGTGCCCCCAACAACAGACAACAGGACTAACTTTAGTGTGCTGCCCAGGCAGGGTACAGGGCCCTCTCTCCTGTGTGCTGCAGTTGGAAAGGGTCAGGGATAATTCTCTCACTCTTGTGACACCAGGGCTGGTCTGTCCCACAGGTGGTTGTCAGTGAGAAGGGGGATCATCTTTCTCTTACCCATGTCACCACATGGCAGGCAAGTCAGGGTCAGGGTTAGCTCTCCTTTTATCATGCCTTCAGGGTCAGCTTACCCGAGTCCAGACCATAAGTTCAACTCTAGTGTGCTGCCCAGGTGAGGTACATACCTGTGCTGAGCAGTTGGATCATTTTTCCCAAGTGCAGGGTTGGGGAGGAAGGGGGACAGCTCTCCCCTTAGGGGTGCTAACTACGTTGCTGCTCCTATATCCAGCAAGGGACAGGGCCAGCTAATCCATGGCCAGTGAAGGGTGGGGCTGTCTCAGCATAGGTTTGTTCTAATGACCCCTGGGCTAATGCAGGCCATGGACAGCACACCGGACCCCAGCTATAATAGGACAAAGGACGCAGATGTGGCTCTGGGTAGCAGCAGCTTGGGCCCAGACATCACCATCAATGACAACACAAGTGAACCCAGATCAGAATGGTCACAACAGCAGCATAGCCCTCAAGTACAAATGTGGTTTCAGAGATATGACTACATCCTAAAAGACATTCAGAAAGTTTGGCGGAAATCAGAAAGCATTTCATATATGTTTTTGAAAAAAAGAATAACATGATTGTCCATGGTCCTTAACTAGCAGTGAGGAAGTAAACAATGTATTCATAATTTTTCATAATAGTATTAGAGAAGAGTTTTCTTGGTTCTTTTTCTGCTTAGTGTCATAATTACAAATAGTGTAAATATCATGAAGAATATATGGTGTATATGTTTCCCAGTAAGACTGTCAGAGAATGTGATGTTAGTCTGACATTTTGAGCTTCATTTGAGCTGTCTATAAGGAATTAGAGTCACTTACAAATATACCTTACAAACTGAGTTTTTCATATTCTAGCATCTTAGGCAAAATTCTTGATATTGCCAAACTAATAGACTATACATAAATGTGATATTGATAGTAAGATATATGAATATGAAATGTATGTTCTTCCTTAATATCAGGTTTATCTAAATACCTTATGTAATTGTGTATTTCAGTATTCACATATATGAGCCTATGGGAGCCATTCTCATAACAACCATGAATACAGAAGTATGAGGCTATTCTTTATCAAAATAGGAGAATGGCCCCTAAAGCATTTTTTAGGCTTTCAGGACTGTCTCTGGTAGACCCAACAAGGGCCACAAGTTATAATGCTGTACTCTGCCTGTTGGAGCTATATCATACAGAATACAAATAAACAAACTGAGAGGAATGCTCCCTCAAGCTGGATTTTCAAATGCTGCCAGTGAGAGCTTTAAGGCACAGAAAAGGAATTGCTTTGGGAACAGGACCATGGTAGAATATCTCCTGTATTTGGTGAGGCCAGCATGGGACTGATCTGGACCCCCCAAATGTGAGTGTCAGTGAGAAGGCCTGGGTAACCTATGGGGCCCTGAGCTGTGGATCAGTGTCTATCCCTGGTATACAAACTGTCTTCATGTGCCTATAGCACAAAGAGAGATGCTCTCTCAGCCTGGACTCTTAGGGGAGTGCCTTGACCCTACCAAGAGTAAAATGACAGACTCTAGATATCCCCTATGTGGAAGGATTTGGCAATAGGGTGGGAGGAGGGGGGGAAGGGGAGTGCGGGAAGAGGGGAGGGAGAGGGAACTGGGATTGACATGTAAAACAAGCTATTTAAAATTAAAATAAAAAAGTGATGATAAAAAAAGAATATCTCCTGTAATATAACATCCAGAGAAGTGTGAGGCATAGGCATTTCAGTGAGCTCTCTACAGTGTAATATATAAGGATATGGGTGACACAGTCAGTAGAGAAAACACCTACTATGACAATTTCCCTGTATCTATGACATTGGAAACACTGGTGCCTTGATTTTCATCTTGAAATGAACTTCTACTGCAGGAAAACAGGTTTAAAAATACTGCCATAATGTTTAAATGATTGCATTAAGAAGAGTAATGCATATTTGTATAAAATGTGATCAAATTCTGCAATATTCCTATAAACATTGGTTTAAACAATTCATTTAAATGTAGAAGAATTTACAAAAGCAGACAACTGAATAATGTCTACAATCATCTAGAATGAAAAATATATTTGACTTTCAATGATATGGAGAAATTCAAAGATTAACCTGTTTCCAAATTCAAACATACACTTTATTCAGCAGACATTTACAAAGTACTGGAAGAATTTAACGAAACACTGTTTTAATCTTAATATTCCTCTTTTGTCTTAATAAGTTTATTTTTAAATAACATGTACTCCATATTATTCAATATTCAATAGGCTACTTTATAAATCAACAGATGTATAGAAAAATTAGGTTTAAGAAATTCAATAAAATACATAAAACATGTACACAAAAGGGCTTTATCAGAAATTATCACAGCACATTGAATTATATCTGTGCAATTTAGTTCGCACAGTTTGGGGAGTCTATTTTGACAGCTAGTATCATCTTTCATTTGTATAACAATGCTGAATGCCACAATATCTCAAGTGTTTGATAAGTGCTTATTGAAAGAACAAATAAGCAAATGATTAGAAGAATGGTTAATATTCTTCAGAGCTGACAGAAAAAGATAGTTGCATTATTGTTGAGCATGGCATAAACCTCTGGATAAAATCGAACACAGTATTTCTTGTTCTTAGCCACAGTGGAATAGCTGTGTTGAGAGATAGTCCCCTCTGTGCCTGTCCACACTTCTAAGAAAGATAAATGGAAATAGTGCTGTGTCTTTTGCCTCTGTCCTATTTCTGACCACAGAAGCTGTCACCGTGATCTATTAACATGGTGGATTTCTTTCTTCAGTCTAAGTGACAGGATGGCTATTTTTGAAATAAGTTCTATCTTTTTGTTACAGGCACAATGAATGATTAAAGGTTTCAGAACTGAAAATTACCAAACCTTTGTCTAAGAATATAGGAGATCTTAAAGTTGACTTATTGTGGTAAGAAGAGAGAGGAGACATTTCACCCTATCTGTCTGTTCAAAATGGACAAGATATGATATGATGGGTTGTAATGAAAGGCAAGAGTTATTCTTTTTCCACTTTCAGTGGAAATTTCTTTTATGGAACAGAGAAGTGCATTATCCCAAGTCTAACTCCAAAGAAGAAAGAAGATAAATCTACAGTAGGAGTAAAATCTCCTCAATCATGTCTCATATAAAATTGTTAAGTCTATCTGGAATTCTTTTTCTGTTTAATGTAGGAGACACCTATCACAGCTCCAGATAAAATGAAATTAGTATTCTATGTTTATAAAATATATTAAAATTAGCATCTTACCTATGATTTTTACTCAGGAATGTATTTATTTAGTTTTTAATTATTTAATAACATGGTAAACGATTTTTAGAGCATGTTATCTAATAATATGATTTGGATATTATAATAATTTTGTATTATTGATGGAAGCATGGAATATCATTATTGGATTCATCACTATATATATTCATCAGCTGATTGAAAGTATTAGCTGTGATAAAAATTGAGAACATTAACAAACAGTGATACATATAGGAGCTATGGAAGAGACAAAAATCCTAGATACAGTATGAAACCCCTCCACAAATCTTAACTATTTTTAGATAGAAATAGAAAGATTTGTACTTTTGGTCCAAATATTGTCATGTAAACATGTGATCCATAGGAGTCTGAGGGATTTGAACACATTTTTTTCTGTTTCTGTTTACTTTCTATGCTGAGGAACAATCCTAGAATGTCACACATGCTAGTATTTTCCAACCAAACCTTAATAGCCATGTTATTGTTTTTTAAGATAGGCTCATACTGTAGTTCAGGGTAAAATGGAAGTGTAACCCAGTATGGCCTGGAATTCCTACCAATCACCCTGCCTCTCTCTATCAAGTGACTTGCTCCTAAGAATGAGTCTTCACATCTAGGTTATAAAATTGTTGGTTTTGTTAAGATTTTTTTTCTTAAATCATCTCAGTCCACTGCCCCGCAGATTTATCAGAGACCTGGCTGCCTAGGAACCACAAATAAGACACTGCCCATTGAAATGTGTATTCTTTCCCACCAACTGCCTGGATCCCACCACTGTCTCTGACCCCCAAATACCACAGAATACACTATATTAATTATGAAGCTGTTGGCCATTCGTTATGGTTTCTAAATGGCTAGCTCTGACTTAATCATTAACCCATAGTTACTAACATATATTTTTATAAGGTCTTAACTTACTGAGAACTGCAGACTTGCACCCTCTCCTTCTGGGATCACATGGTGACCCTCTAATCTTGACTACATTTCCCAGAATCCTCCTAGATGCATAGTTCCACCTATCTTGCTTCCCTATTGACCATCAGTGCTTTATTAATCAACCAATAGGAAACATATACACAGATGTACATCCCCCATCAGCCCACCATCCACCAAACTTTATAAAGCCTAGACAACAACTCCAGATTTTACCTTCTTACATGGGCTCCATATCCTGTCCTGAAACATCAGAAGAAGTCTTTAGATTTACCAGAGGTCAGACAGCATCTAACAACCCCAGGGAAGACATCATCCAGTGCCTGTGAACACTCTTTAAAATCTCCCAACAATGTCAGACTGCAATCCCATCTCTGGGCTCCACATACTGGACCTGAAGACTCATTAGTCACCAAAATCATTGGTTATTTATGACAGAAGACCAGAAAGGATAGATAAATAAAAAAGCAACCATCCAGCAAAGACAAACTCACATATCTATGCCTAGACCTATAATCATCCTAAACCCAGATCCCTAAACTCCAGTGTAAAAACACAACCAACAACCAAGAAGGCAATATGTCACCACCAGAGTCCAGTTATCCAATGACAGCTGGATCACAAAAAGCAACTTTGCAAAGGAAGGATTTTATGAAGATGATAGAGGTCCATAAAGAGGAAATGAAAAAAACCTTAAAGAAATTGAGGAAAGGGCAAACAAATAATCTAATGAAATAAAAAAAATTCCTAAGACAATGGCAAAAATGTCAAAGGAGGAAAAACAAACAAACAAAAATCAAATAAACAAAAAGATGAAGGAAATAGCTCAGTACCTGAAAGTAGAAATAAAACAAATAAAGAAAACACAAAGGGAGGGAATTCTAGAAATGCAAAATATAGGTAAGCAAACTTGGAGTTACATATATAAATATCACCAACCGATTATAAGAGATGGGAAAGAGAATGTCAGACTTTGAGGACATGTTAAAGGAAATAGATTCATCAGTAACAGAAATATTACTTCTAAAAGTTTTCTAACACCAAAGACCCAGGGAATCTGAAATATTATGATAAAATCAAATATAAGAATTATCAGAATAGAAGGAGAAGAATCCCAACTCTAAAACCCAGAGAATACATTTTGCCAATCTAATAAAAATGATGCCTCTAAATGTGCATGGAGCTTATAGAATATCAAATACAGTGAATCAGAAAAGGTACTTCATAATCATCAAAGGAAAATCCACCAAGATGACAGCTAATTCTGAACATCTATGCCCCAAATGTAGGAGAACCCACATTTGTAAAGAAAAAGAAAAGAAAGAAAGGAATAAAAGAAGAAAAAAGAAAAAAAAACACTAAAACTTAAATTATACATCAAACCCCACACATTAATCCTGGGATACTTCAATACTCCACTCTTATCAATGAACAACAGATCACAGACAGAAAATAAAGAGAGAATTTTGACTCAAATATTCCTGAGAGCTATCTACAGAACATTTCACCCAAACAAACAAACAAATTATATATATATATATATGTATATATATATATTTCTCAACACCTCAAGGATCATTCTCAAAAACTGACCACATACTTAGTCACCTAGCAAGTCTCAACAGATACAAGAAAATTGAAATAACCCCCTGCATCTTATTATACCACCTTGAATTAAAGCTAGGTTTCAACAACAGCAGAAAGGCTACAAACTCTTAGAAACTGAACCACTCTCTACTAAATTACCAATGGCTCAAGGAGAAAACAAAAAAGTGAAAGACTTCCTAGAATTCAATGAAAACTAAATACACAATATTTCAAACTTATGGGACACATTGGAAGTGGTGCTAAGAGGAAAGTTCATAGAAATTAGTGCCTTCATGAAGAATTTGAAATCATTGTATACCGGCAACTTAACAATACACCTGAATGCTCTAAAACAAAAAGAAGCAAGCACACCCAAGAAGAGTAAACAGCAGGAAACAACCAAACTGAGGGCTGAAATCAATACAATAGAAATGAAGAAAACAATGCAAAGAATCAATTAAACAAATAATTAGAGAAAAGCAACAAGATAAACTTGTATTCAAACAGACTAAAAGGAAGAGAAAACATATACAAATTTAAAAAATCAGGAAAAAAGGGGGAGATAAAAACAGACTATTAGAAAATCCATAGAATCATTAGATCATACTTAAAAAACCTGTGCTCATCAAAATTGTAAAATGCTTTTTAAAAGGAGCAAATTTCTTGTTGGAAGTTAATAAAGTTAAATAAATACTAGGCAAAAAAATTGTGGACATTTAATTCCTAAGGAAACAAAAACAGATTCTGTCATTAAAAACCTTCCAAGTAAAGGAAGCCCAGGGTCAGATGGTTTTAATGAAGACTTGTACTAGACTACCAATACTCTTCAAATTGTTTCATGAAATAGAAAGATCAGAGACACTTCCAAATTGATTCTATGTGTACACAGGCTCCCTCATACCCAAACTACACTGAGTCAACAAGGAGAATTACAGAACAATTTCATTCATGTACATTGATAATACTCAATAAAATGCTTGGAAACACATTAAAAAGATCACCAGCAATGATCAGCTAGGCTTCATCACAGAGATTCAGGGATGGTTCAACACATGAAAATCTGTCAATATAATCCACCAAATAAACAAACTGAACAAAAAACCCATATGATCATCTAAATTGAAGGCTTAACAAGCCTTTTAAAAAATCCAATACTCCTTCATGATAAAAGTCTTGCAGTGATCAGATATAAAAGTAACATAAACAGTATAATAAAAGTAATATATAGTAAGCTGAATGTCAACATCAAATTAAATGGAGACAAACTCAAAGCAATTCCACTAAAATCAGGACAATATAAAGTTTTCCACTCTCTCCATACTTATTTAATATAGTGCTTGGAGTTCTAGCTAGAACAATAAGACCACCACAGGAAATCAAGGGAATACAAATCAGAAAGGAAGTATCTCTATTTACTTAAGGCAGGTGGGAGAGCTCGGTCTGTGTTCACACAAGTGGAAGAGCTATCTCTGACCCCCCTACCAAGAGCATTCCTCTGGAGAGCAGGCCCTATATCATTCCAGGGTAGCACATTAGAGCCAACCCGGTGAGCACAGGTGTGCATGAGCCAGCCCTGAAATTATGAGCGAGGGAGATTGTTCCCTTTTACCCGTTTGTGTGGTAAAGAATGGGTGGGGAATAGTCGGCTTCCTCAACCCCTTCCCAATGTCTGGCCCTCATTAGCTGGAACACTTGGAAGAGCAGACCCTACCCCATGCCAGAGCAGTACAGTGGTTTCCAACCTTGTGAACACAGGAGTGGTGCTCTGAAATTGTGAGCATGGAAGAGCTGTCCCATGTTTCCATCTGGCAACTAGCCATACAGCTAGCTTCCCAGGCCCATACCCAAGGATATGGCTTGACCAACCACATAATCCAAGTTATCTATAATCTGCGGGAGCTAATGAAGGGACCTGAACTGCAGACCAAATCTGCAAGATCTTCACAACACAGGGCATTAAAGGATACTCAGGAGAATCCCAAACGGGGCATAGCATGGATAGTTTAGTAGAAATCATTAGCATTGAACCAAATCAATGATTCTTGCAATGTAAACTTGCTGGGGGTTGCTGCATGACTCTCTGTGTCACACTGAAAGTTCTATGATGAGATTTTTAAAAAAGTTTTTGCCCTACTTTATTTTGTTTAATTTTTACTTAAATTTTTCTCTCTAATTTTGATTTATTTGGGAGTGTGCAGAGGTAAAGGGTAGATGTGAAGGGATGGGGAAATAAATGTGACCAAGACAAATGACGTAAAGAATATATAGAATTAATTAATTAATTGTAAATTGAAAAAAAGTGAGAAATGTTCAACATCTTTATCCATCAAGGAAAAGCAAATCAAAAAAATTTTGAGATTCCATTTTACACCTGTCAGAATGGCTAAGAACTAAAACACAGGTGACAGCTCACAGTGGCAAGAATGTGAAGCAAGAGGAATACGTCTCCGTTACTGGGGGGAGTGCAAACTTGTAGAGTGATTTTTGAAATCGTTATTGTGGTTTCTCAAAAACTTGGGAATTGATTTACCTCAAGACCCAGCTATACCATTCCCGTACATATACCGAAAGATGCTCTATCACACCACAAGGGCATTTGCTCAACTACATTCATAGAAGCTTTATTCATAATACCCAGAAAATTGTTAAACATAGATATCCCCCAGCTGAAGAATGGTCAAGGAAAATGTTTTACATTTACACAATGGAGTATTAATCATTTGTAAAAACAAATACAAAGTCAACAAGACAACCAAACAACTACAAACAAGACAAGCATTTATAAGTGGTTATACTCAGAGACACCAAGAAAGAAGGAGAGCTAGCTCAAGTATGTAGGGCGATTTTCCCTGGAAAAGAAGGATATAACAGTGATCAAGGGTGTGGGGGGCAGTGAATATGGGAACAGAAGGAGGGAGGGAAAGGGAGAGGAGAAAGAACTGGGAGAGACCACTTGAATTAGGGGGCATCTTGGGCCTGAGCTAGAAATCAAGTGCAGTAAAAGCTCTCAGAAATCCACTGGAGTGACCCAAGCTAAGAATGCTAGCAATGAGGGATATGAATCTTAATGTCCATTTCCCATAACTCAAAATGACTTTGAGTAGAGGGATTGTGTCACCAAACTAGTTACAAAATAGTTAACATTCAATTTTTCCTACCTACAAAGCGTGCTGGGTAAAGGTGGCACAAAAATGTTACAGTGGTCAGTTGTCCAGTCTGAGACCCATGCCTGCATTGAGATCCCACCTCTGACACTGCCTGCAGGGTCAGGAGCCTGAGACTGGATAGCCAAGAGCCCTAGGATACAACCAAACAGGATTGGGGGGAAATGTCAATGAAATAATTCCTAATTTTATTCTGCTATACATTTTACAATCGTAGATTGTTTCCTAGTCTCAATTGTCATCAGAGAGATTTCATACAGAGAACTAGGGAAACATGCAAAAAGAGCCACCGCTAAACATTAGATGGAGTTAGGGAAAGCCAATGGAACAGGGGAAGGATGGGTTGAATGTAGGAGGCAGAGCAGTCAAGGGTACCAAAAGAAAGCCCACAATTAATTAATATGGGCTGATAGATGCTCAGACTGAACTGACAACTAGGGAGCTTGCATGGAATTGATCTAGGCCCTTTGCATACATGTTATAGTCGCTTAGCTTAGTATTCTTTTGTGGCTCCTAACAGTGAGAGTAAGGCCAGTCTCTGTCTCTTTTGATTAATTTGAACCCTTTTGCTCATACTAGATTGCCTTATCCAGCCGTAATAAGAGGGAGCATGTCTATCTAGTCTTACTGTAATTTGATATTCTATGTTTGTTTGATATTCATGGGAGGCCTGCCCTTTTCTAAAATAAAAAGGAGGAGTGGGTATGAGGAGGGAGAGGAAGAAAAAAGAGAGATTAAGTGGTGAAAAGAAGGGGGAAATTGTAGTCAGGGTGTAATTTATGAGAGAAGAATAAATAAAAAATTTAACACTGAAAAGTACACTTTGGAGGTAGAGGCATGTGAATCTCTGTGAGTTCGAAGCCAGCCTGGTCTACAGAGTGAGTTCCAGGACAGGCTCCAAAGCAATACATACAAACCCTGTCTCATAAAACCTAAATAAATAAATCAATATGAAATATAATCTTAATGTAGTGGCCAATTTTGATGTTTAATTTATAGTTCTGAATACTAAGCCTAGAACCAAATGTACTTTTTCACTACTGAATGCCAAGTTTCTTTTCTAAAGACTCCTAGTGGGATTACTTGATAATAATATTAAATAAATATCACTGGCTTTGGAAAATTATAACATTGCATCTATCTCAAATGCAATTCTACAGAAATAAGCTCACTTTGAAGTTTGTCACTTTTCTCTAGCAGCTCTTAGCTGTAGGACTCAGGCTTCTCATAACTGACATTCCTGGGAAGAGCTGTAAACATGTTGAAAATGACCAGATGACAGGAGTCTTCTCTCCATTTTCATAATACCCGGTCAAATGTTGACATAAACTGTCCTTATAGTGAAACTATAAGGAGAGGTAAAGGAATACCCCATTTCATTCACACAGCAACATTCCACTTCATATGTATGATTGATGGGCCTGCAAAACTCACTAGTCATCTTTTCAGTGAACGGCAAAAAACAATCTTAACCTAAAATAACTCAGTTGCCATGTATATTTTCTGTGCTTTGGGAAAATAAGCTCACTAGCTTTGCTCTCAGAGTTTGATGTGTATATTTCCTGGTGTCATTCATCCATGCCTTCAAAAGACCTATTTCCAATGATGCTGTCTACACCAATATTACCAATGAATTATTTAAACTCCTGTTGCAGATACCTTCTCTCAATTTCCTCTAAGCACCATCATTCCCTTTGGCATTTCAAATAGCCTTATTGATTTTTTATATTATACTCATGTATTCCTATTCAGGCTAGCATTAGCAGCCAGGGTGAATATCTTGTCATTGCAATGAAATCCAGATTTCAGTCATGAAAGATTTTATACATGCTTATGTTTTTATTTAGTTTCATTGAGTATGCTATTGCTTAATTTGTTTATAAAACAGAGGTCTTCTGAAAATTAGAGTTTTGATAAATAATATTAATTTTATGAATGTAATTTAACTCATCATTCCTGAAATAAGGAAATGGCCACAACATCTCTACCAAAAACGACGTGGCAAAGAATAAAAATGAAGACATGCTAAGGAGTAGAAATAAAATAAGAACATAAATACCTTAGTTATAATAATATATCAAAAACTTATCAATGCAACACACTGGAATTGATAAGATTTATTCTGAATTTTATAACACACATCACAACATATTTTGTTTGAATTTGTAATTCTTTTTTAGGTGGTAGTTTGTGGAATTTTTTTAAATTTTAATTTTAAATAGCTGGTTTTATATGTCAATCCCAGTTCCCTCTCCCTCCCCTCCTCCCGCACCCCCCCCACCATCTTCCCCAGGCTCCCACCCTATTGCCAATTCCTTCCACATAGGAGGTATCTAGAGCCTGTAATTTCACTCAGGGTAGAGTCCAGGCTGAGACAGCATCCCTCTTTGTGTTATGGATATATGATGTCTGTTTGTATTAAAGGGATAAACACTGATCCACTGCTCAGGACCCCATAGGTTGCCCAGGCCTCCTCACTGACTCTCACATTCAGGGGGGGTCTGGATCAGACCCATGCTGTCCTCCAGCTGTCGGTCTGGGGTCCAAGAGCTCTTCCCTGTTCAGATCAGCTGTCTCTGCTGGTTTTGCCAGCTCATTCTTTGCCAATTTGCTCCTCGCTCCTCTCTCTCTGTTGCTGGGTTCCTTGGGTTCAGTTCAGTGTTTAACTGTGGGTGTTTTCCTCTGCTTCCATCAGTCACTGGTTGAAGGCTCCAGGATGGTTATAGACATCAAGTTCATTATCAGGAATGGGCATTGGAGGTGGTCTCTCCACTATCTCTCATAAGCTCATTTCAAAATTAAACATGAAAAATAGTAGATGATGTCTACTTTAATAATGAGAGATGCAGAAGATATATAAATATTTTTATAAATTCAATAAGTATTTTTTTCAAATTCACACAGCAGAAAGAGTATTTTTTTCTGATGTCATTTCAAATTTCATAGTAAAATGAGTGATTCACTTTTCAGGGGCATCCATTTACACATAAACTAATATTCTGTAAACACAGAGGTCTGTCTCTCAAAATTAGAAAGTAAAAAAAACCTCAAAATTCTGATAAGAATGTGATGATAAAAATATGAATAGTACATACATAGCTAGTTTTATATGAAATTCTGAATATATAAATAATGTTAATAATCCAAATTGAACTAAAAATGTGCCATTCATCTCAGGGTAAATATTTTAGTCTTCTTTATGATGAAACTCCCTTCACACTCTGTAATTATATTTATCTTTGTTATATATCAGTTTATTTTCCTATTTGCTTTCATACAGAATTTACACTAGACAAATTTTCACATGTTTAATCAAAGATTAAAATTACTGTAAATCTCCCAAATCAATGAGATATTTGCTAAAATATATTTCACAATGAGGTTTAAAGCATATAGTTTCTTCTACTAAGGGAATTGTGTATATTCATTAAATTCTATCAAAACTCCAATTTTAATAATTTACTACTTATTTAAGGATTTACGGAGCATATTTTGATCATATTAACATTCAACATTTTCTATAACTTCTTCCACTATCACCTCTACCTACATACATGCTTCCCAACTTCATGTCCTCATTTTTACTCTTTTAATTTAATAACATACTGACCCCAACATGTGTTATCTATTTACTTCCATGTGTGGGTCAATGATAAAGCATGGTCAACAAACCCATAAAGAAAACTGCCCAGTAGCTCTTTGGTAAGAGATGGAGTGTCATGGACCCTTCCAGCTCCATTTTGGTGTTAGCTACTTTGATTGCTTACAGTAAGCTCAGTCATTGTGAATTCATGAATAAAGTGACCTTGTCATGTCCAGAGGACACCACTTTAGTTGCTTTAGTTCCAGCCCTCTTCCACATCGGTTCTTATAATCTTTCCATGTCCTATTCTAAGATAGTTCTTGAATATTGGAAGTCAGGTATGAGACAGTTCCTTGTCATCTGTATTTTGACATCTGTGAATTTGTACACTAGCCACCATCCCCTCCAATAAGAAATTTCATCATGGAGAGGAGGTGGTAGCACATGCCTATTTTTCCAACTGGGAGGTTGATGTTGAGTTTGAGGTCAGCTTGATTTAAGGAACTTACACAAAGAAATCCTTTCTTGAAAAGTCCAAACCAAGAAAGAGAGAGAGAGAGAGAGAGAGAGAGAGAGAGAGAAACAGAGACAAAGAGAGACAGAAACAGAGAAAGAGAGAGAGAGGGAGGGAGAGAAACTTGGACATGGTGGGATTTTAAAATGTTTATTAGTTATTTAGGAATATTATTCATTGCATTTTTATCATATTCACGTTCTTTCCCCAGCTCATCTCACATCCACCATCCTTTTATCATTCACTAAATTTGTGTGATTTGTTTCCCTATCAAGACCTTTTGAACTACTCAAATATTCTTGGAAGTGTACAGCAAAAGGATCATGGTCATCTTATGAGGGGATGCAACCTTAAAGAAAACTAACTTTGCATTTCCTAGCAGCTAATAATTGTCATCCAGCCAACATTTAGAGATAGGTTTTCATTCCAAATTCCCATTTTCCATACATGAAAGCATGTTTCAACCCTTGAATGCTTACCTAAAAGGACCGAGTTTCTAGATTCACATCGCCTTGATTTATCCAAGTTCTCCTATTTGGTATCCTCAGCAGAAGTTCTCAATCTATAGGTTGCTACCCCTTTGGGCTCTCATTATCAGATAACCTGTATACCAGATATTTACATAATGATTCTTAACAGTAATAAAATTAGAGTTAAGTAGTAGCAACAGAACAATTTTATGGTTGATGGTCTCTACAATGTAAAGTTCATAGCATTAGGATAACTGAGACTCACTGTTCTAGAGGGTAAACAAGTGTATAACGAATAGTCTATATTATTTTGGAATCTAATGGAACTCACTGGCCAAAACTCCAAAAGACTGAAAACTTTCCTGGTAAAAGTCCTTTATTTGTTTGTCTTTCATGTCTATTAGAAGCATTATTTCCTGTTAGAGCACAATTTAATTTTAACTCTGTTTATGCATATACATGTATGCATGTATTTATATGCACATAATCTTTTACTGTAGTATGTATATATGTAACTTTTTCAAAAGGAATTTTGTACAATTATTTGAATCCTTTATTTTTCCCTTATCCTGTCCCCTTACTGTGCCAATTTGACCCTTTCTGTTCCATTGTTCTTTTACCATCCTTCATATCAACATGTTCTATTTCCACTCCTTGAAAGACCCTCCTCGTTATCTCTCAGAAGTTTGTTGGCCTCTTCAGTTATAATGGGTGATACTCATATATCCCAAAGTTCAAAATCAGTACCCATAAATGATAGAAAATATGGAATATTTGTCATTCTAGATCTTAGTTCCCTCTACCAGAACGGTTATAGCTTTACCTATGAACATGAAAATTTCAGAATTTCATTTTTCTTAATAGACTTATAATACATAAGTTGTTTAAACATCAGTTTTATTACTCTTTAATCAGTTGCTAGAGAGTTAGGCTGTTTTCACTTCCTGGCTATTGTGAACGGAACAACAATAAGCATGGGTTAGGACTACCTCTAAGTAAGATATGGAGCACATCTGACAGAGGGCTGATCTCCAAAATTTACAAAGAACTCAAGAAGCAAGTCTCCAAAACACCAAAGGATCCAATTAAAAAGTGGGCTACAGAACTAAATAGAGGATTCTCAATAGGGGACTCTAAAATGGCTGAGAGACACTTGAGAAAGTGATCAACATCCTTAGCCATCAGGGAAATGCAAATAAAAACAACTTTGAGATACCATCTTACTCCTGTCAGAATGGCTGAAATAAAAAAATAAAAGACAATTTATGCTGGAGAGGATGTGGAGAGAGGGGAACACTCCTCCACTGCTGGTGGGAGTGCCAACTCGTACACCTTCTTTGGAAATCAGTATGGAGATTCCTCAGAAAAATGGGAATCAATCTACTACAAGACCAAGCAATTCCACTCTTAGGCATATATCCAAAAGATGCAAATTCATACAACAAGGACATCTGCTCCACTATGATCATAGCTGCATTAATTGTAATAGTCAAAACCTGGAAGCAACCTAGATGCCCCTCAACTGAAGAGTGGATAGAGAAAATGTGGTACATTTACACAATGGAGTACTACTCAGCAGAAAAAAAATGGAATCTTGAAATTTCCAGGTAAATGGATGGCACTAGAAGAAACCATCCTGAGTGAGGTAACCCAGTCACAAAAAGACAAACATGGTATGTACTCACTCATATATGGATTTTAGACATAGATCAGATACTGCCAGTCTGCACCTCCACTGACAGAGAGTCTGGGAAACAGGAAAGAACCTAAGAGATATATGCATGGTACCCCAGAGAAGAGGAATAAGGCAAGATCTTCTGAACAGATTGGGAATACAGCAAGGGGTGGAGGGGGAGTGGGAACTGGGAAGAAGAGAGGGGGAGAAGAGGAGAGATAGTCGGTCATGGGGGATTGTAGGTTAAGTGGGGGATAGAATAGGGGGAGAACAGGATGAGAAATACCATAAAAGAGGGAGTCATAGGTTAGAAGACAGATCTGGCACCAGTGAGACCTCTAGTTATCTAAAGGGATGACACCAACTGGAAAACTAAGCAATAGTGGAGAGACCACATTAAATGCCCTTTCCTGATAATGAACTTGACGTCTATACTATATCTCATACTAGAACCTTCATCCAGTGACTGATGGAAGCAGAGGCAAACACCCACAGTTAAACACTGAACTGAACCCAAGGAACCCAGCGACAGAGAGAGAGGAGCGATGAGCAAATTGGCAAAGAATGGGCTAGCAAAACCAGCAGAGATAGCTGATCTGAACAGGGGAGAGCTCTTGGACCCCAGAGTGCCAGCTGGGAGGCCAGCATGGGACTGATCCAGACACCCTGAGTGTGAGAGTAAGTGAAGAATCCTGGGCAACCTATGGGGCCCTGGGCAGTAGATCAGTGTTTATGCCTGGCATACAAACGGACTCCGTGCGTTCATAAAACAAAGAGGGATGCTCTCTCAGCCTAGACTCTTAGGGGAGTGCCTAGACCCTGCCCTGAGTGAAATGACAGACTCTGCATATCCCCTATGTGGAAGGAAGTTGGGGTAGGCTGGGGGGGGGATGGGGGGGAGGTGAGGGAGTAGGGGAGGTAGAGTGAACTGGGACTGACATGTGAAGCAAGCTATTTAAAATTAAAGTAATAAAAAATAAAAAAAATGGAGCACTTTGTGAACATAACAAGGAGTGTTATAGCAGGATCATGAAGTAGATCTGCTTCCAGCATTCCAGGATCTATTATTTTCCATAGCAGTTGTACCACTGTGTACGTGATTAAGCAGTTAAGTGATTCCCATTCCTCATGCCTATGCCAGCATTTGCCATCATATGTCTTTTTCATTCTGACTGTAGTATCTTAATGCACTTGCAAATTGAATTTATTTATACTTAAGGATGCTGTGCATTTTAAAAAGTTTTTTGACGTCATTTGAATTTAATCTTTTCAGAGTTATATTTAGCTACATGCTACATTTTTATTTTCATTTTATTTTGTGTTTATAATATAATTCCATCATTTGGACCTTCCCTTTTCCTCCCATATATAGTCATTCTTGCTTTTTAATTTTTTTTCATTGTTTCTTTTTCAAGTTTTTTTGGTTGCATATACATATGTTATTTGCTCATTACATGTAATGTTACTTGCAGGTATTTTTCAGTGATAACCATTTGGCATTAAAAACCAATTGTTATGTTCTTCCTGGTTTATATATGTTTTTCCTTCAAAAAATTCCTTCAGCCTGGACACTTGGGGAAGGACCTAGGCCCGGCCTGGGATTATATGACAGACCCTGAAAATCCTACATGGAAAGCCTACCCTCCCTGGGGACCAGAAGGAGTGGGAAGGGGGATTGGGAAGAACAGTGACTGGGGGCAGGAGGGGAGGGAAAGGAAACTGAGAGTAAAATGTGTAAAAAGTTAAATAAAATAAAATAAAATGGGGAAAATGTCAAAAAATATTCCTTAGTTGCCTGCAATTCTTTCTGTAGGTTTGGATCCTCATGGGCTTTCAAACAACCAGTTCAATTTAGTTACCTTTGTTCCCTTCATGTATAGGCATTCATGTTGAGAAGACCTTAATGTGTGTATCTTCTGAATTTGTTTGGATACACATCCCTGGTACTCTGGCTAAAATCTTTCCATTTGTTTCATAATATTTCCCTGGTCTTGAATATGAAAGTTGTGTTGTTGATGATTCTATTGGGAATTTCATCCCCATTTTCATTTAAGTTGTTTCTTTTCTTTTTATTATTTTATTCTCTTCATATTCTAGATGCTAACCCTGTTTTATGATTTTTTCCTATATTGTGGCCTACCTCATCACTTGATTGATGCTGTTATTTGCTACACAAAACATTTTCTGTCCAATAGGATTGTATTTGTTAATTGTTAATCTTCATACCTCTGTAATCAAGATCTGTTAAGAATTTTTTTTTCATGTGCCAGTGAGTTCAAGCATAGTTCTTACTTTCTCTACTATTACAATCTGGGTATCTGGTGTCAGTATTTCAAATTCCTTCATTTTTTTCATTACATCCAATATCTTTGGCCATTTTATGTATTATTTTCATTAGCATTCAAATTTTTATTTTAATTTCCCTCATTTCTCCTTTGAAGCATTTTTATTCAGTAGTGTGCTATTATTTTTCATGTGTTTTTTATTTTCAGTATTTTTTATTGTTATTGGAATACAACTTTAAACTTTTGTGGTCATATAGAATTAAGTATGTTATGTCAGTTTCTCTATATTTCCCCTAAACTTGCTCTGCGTAGTTTTCAAATTATTAATTTATTAGTTACTTGAAATTTCTGCTTTGTCTTTTTTCCTCAGCTAATTACATGAATTTCCCAGGTCTAGCATAAAAGATACTCACCATCCATGTGACTCAAAAAAAGTTTTTGTTTATCATTTTTCCATTTTTGAAACACAGAACTTAAAAATACATGCTATATGCAAATTATAATAAAATTGTTCACAACCTGGTAAATGTTTTATATGTAGCAAATTAAAATGGAAAACTTGATTTTTTTTTTGTTTGAAATTAGAAGTAAATATAATCACTTGTGGCTTCCAATCCTGCATGCTAAGAACTTAGAGGTCTTCCATCTAAAATGCTAAACCAAATGAAAACTCAGCAAGTTTTCTTACATCTGTCAGAAATTGCAATTACAGGGGAAATGGTGCCACTGAATTTGAAGGACAGGCAATTACAGAAAACTACAGCTTTCCAGACCAGAAATGAGCAAGGAGAATGTCTATAGAATCAGTACAGCACGGGGAAAATCTGAACTTGGACTTGGGGATTGCTGAAGGTGCAGTGAAGAAGTGGAAAATCAAGACAAATATTTTCATAATGAGGGTCTAATACCTTATTGACACAAAACTCCAGGAACCACATATTCCTCACAGGAAATATCAGAGAAAGGCTCTTAGTGCATGTGTAGGAACAGGAGTAAACATCCATTTTCAAAAATTCTATAGTACCCAATTGTTGCTAGCAAGCCTTCCCTCATGAAATATTATCCTACCAGCGTTTAATATTCATGGATTTTATCTAAGTAACTCTCTTGGAAGAAGAAATATGTTCAATACCAGTACCCTATTTTTAGTCCATGCCAACCCAGTGGTCAGTGGCAAGAAAATTTCCCTGATAAACAGTTGTGAAGTTCTCTCAACAGAGAGAATCAGACCCAATCACAGAAATATAGAATGATATAATTCCTTCCACACCTAACCAGCATACAATAAAATCCCTGTTTATGGTAATCAGTTATATCGAGAGCATTACAACCTAGTGGATACTCTTTCATGAGTGAAAAGGTGTACAATTTTACATTCTGAACTACTGTTGCAATCATCTGATATGGCAAAGAAATTTGAAGTGTCAGACAAGGCATTTAATAACAGCATAATAATAATAGTAATAATAATAATAATCTATGGAATGATAAAAAGGAATACTTGATACTAGAAACTTTGTGAGAATTACTTAGGAAAAGAATTTGTGGGGTCATCAATGGAATTGACGTGGTTGAGGGAAAATTGAGATTCAATTATATAGATAATTGAGTATATGATTATGTGAAATTAAAAGTCCAGATATCATGTATAATATGAAAGCACAGAGAAAATATTTTGAAGGAATCAGTACCAGTGTACAGGAGACAAGAGAGAGGTTAATGGAGGGAGGAAAATTGTTGAAGTACATGATATACATAATTAAAATGTCACGAACAAACTCATTTGGTGAAATGCTGATATGGTCATAATAATGAAAAATATTTTTAGTCATGCCAAGGAAAAAGAAATGCAAAACAAAAAGTAATAATTGTGGAACTGAGGAAGTTTCAACATGATGCATGATGGCATAACAGAACAGGAAAAACAGGACAGAGCCATTATTTAAGACAACTTACTTCTGTATAGCCAGTCTGACAAGAAAGGACAATGGACTTAAGAAAAACTGAAAAAAAAAACAAAGATGTTATAACCCAATTTCTTGGGATCCAGCAACAGGCCTACTAAAAAGGAAGTTGGAGCAATAGATGGGAGCTTCAACCCAACGACTAGAATGAGGTTAAGATAACAATGTATGGTTGCATTTTAAGACATTAGGAAAACAAATATAACCTAAATTTAAAATTAACACAATGAAAGAATCAGTACATATTAAATTAGAAATAAATGCTAGAGACTAAAAACACAAAGGAAAGAACTGTGAAATGATGAACTATTTCTTCAAAAGAAAAATAAAGTCTTAGCTAGATTATAAAGGTATGTGGGACATTTAAATAAAATCAGTGAAAAGGGATATATTACTCCTGAGATCAAAAAATCCATCATATTACTGATTACTATCAGCCTCAAAAACTAGAAAGATTGATGCAATAGAAGGCACAAGACTTCTTAGACAAAATCAGCTTTAAAGAAGTGAAAATAAAAAAGTAGCTATTAAAAGTGACAAGATTCAGGCAGTAATGAATCCTGTTTTCTCTAGTAAAAACCCATTACTACAAAGTCCCATTGTTTAGCCTACCAAGCACTGAGCAAAGAATCAAAGACATTTCTCTTTAAATTATTCCATAAAATAAAAGAGTAGGGGATCTTGCCAAATACATTTTATTGAGCAACGGGTATTCTGATTCCAAGACCAATCTGGAACACCACAGTTGACAGAGAAAGAAAAAGAAAATAAAATCAGCAAAAAAAATGTGCTAGTTTCATTGATAAAATTGTAAAGAAGTAAAAATGCTCCATAAATTCTATCCAATAGCTCATAAAAGGCTTCTCATTCCTATAACCCAGTACGGTGGAGGCTGAGTCAAGATGATCTTGACCATAAGGCCATCTTGGGGTCCCATGCAAACATTGTGCAAAGTCTCTTGGTTGCTGAATTGACATTGCCAGCCTTTGAGTTTACTATGTAGCCCAAGATGGTTGCATTGTCTAGATAATTAGTGTAGATAAATTGATAAACCAATACCAAATTATCTAAAATAAAGTGAAAAAATACTTTATATTAGCAATAAATAGAAATCATTGAAGCTTACATTGAGACATTTGTAACAAACAGCAACAATTACATCATTCTTATGTAGTTTGCTTGCCTTATTTCACTTAACACCTGACACCATCAATGTTTTCATCAATGTTGCTGCAAATAACAGGACTCTACATTTTAATGATGGAATAGTATTCTATTGTGTATAGTTTTGGACATTTTCTTGAATAATTAGAAGATGGTGATGTCGACAGGTTTCACTTCTGCTTTACTGTAAATGTTGCTGCAATAAGCATATAAATACAGATGTTGCTTCAACAGATCAGTTTCTTTATTATTTTTCTTTAAATTAGAAACAATCCCAGTTTCCTCTCCCTCTCTCCTCTCCTGCCCCCCACTGGCCCCTTTCCCATCCCATTTCTGCTCCCCAGTTAGGGTGAGGCCTTTCATGGGGGATCTTCAAAGACTGTCATATCATTTGGAGCAGGGCCTAGAGGACATCTCCAGTATGTCTAGTCTGAGACAGTATTCCTCTATGTGGAATGGGCTCCCAAAGTCCATTTATGACTAGAAATAAATTCTGATCCACTACCAGAGGTCCCATAGATTGCCCAGGCTTCCTGATACCCATATTTAGGGGGTCTGGATCAGTCCTATACTGGATTTCCAGCTGTCAGTTTGGGGTCCATGAGCTCCCCTTTTTCAGGACAGCTGTTTCTGTGGCTTTCTCCAGCCTGGTCTTGACCCTTTGGTCATCATTCCTGCCTCTCTGCAACTGGATTCCAGGAGTTCAGCTCAGTGTTTAGCTTTGGGTGTCTGCTTCTGCTTCCATCAGCTACTGGATGAAGGCTCTAGGATAGCATATAAGGTAATCATCAATCCAATTATCGGGGAAGGCATTTAAGGTAGCCTCTCCACTATATCTTAGATTCTTAGTTGGGGTCATCCTTGTAGATCTCTGGACATTTCCGTAGTGCAGGATTTCTCTTTAAACCTCTAATTGGCTCCCTCTATTATATTATCTCTTTTAATTCTCTCCTCTATTCTTCCCCTGATTCAATCTTCCTGCTCCCTCATGTCCCATTCTCCACTCTTCTCCCCTTCTCTTTCTCCTAACTCCCTCTTCCCTTCCTGCATGCTCCCAATTTGGTCAGGGTATATTGTCTCTTTTTCCTTCTCCAGGGGACGATGTATGTCTTTCTCCTAGGGTCCTCCTTGTTTCCTAGCTTCTCTGGCAGTGTGGATTGTAGGCTGGTAACACTTTCTCTGTGTCTAAATTCCACATATGAGTGAGTACACACCATGTTTCACTTTAAGTATGTGTATAGGATTTGTTATATCATATGCTTGCTAAGTTTTTAATTTTAATGAGACATCTCTGTAGTAATGTTTTCATGATAATATTCTCATTTAAATTCCTAATAATATGTCGTCTTTTCTAACATCTTTGTAAAGACATATCTTTTTGATTGTTGGGTGTTATTTTGATTTATGAGAGAGACCCTGGCCCTTATTGCTGATGAACATTGACTATGAATGTTTGTTTCTACAGTTAAACCACACACATTGGAGTGAAAACCTTAACACTCCTATCTCCTGAATGTGTTTAGGGCATCACATACTTTACCTACTAGTGTTTTCTCTTTCTTTGTGTATTGGAACAAAGTTTGTCTCTGTGTAATGATGGTCTCAGAACCAGGCAGATTAGAGCAAATGAGCAGATTTAGAGATATTTAGAAAACAATAAACCCCACTTGATAATACTTTAAAGTATCAATTGGTTTTATATGATATTTCAGAAAGACATTACCATTATAGACCTTTTCACTCAAATTCATTCAACTCAACGTATTTCTGCACAGTAAGCGCTATCAAATTCCCTCCAGTTTTTGCATCCTGAAATATGGCATAAGGAAATCAATGTAATGTGGTAAAATGTCCTTGAAGATAAATCATGCAAATATTATAACTAAAATTCACTTTAAACAGTGGGCTAAATAAATCAGACAACAAGTTTGAAAAGTGTGTATACATAAAAATACAATTATTTATAGGGTAGCATACTTGTTTACATAAAATATTATATCTACATTATAGTATTTTATCTTTAATAATATATTAGTCTGATTAAATCTCAGGATAACAGAGCAATCCCACACCTATGTTTTAACCCATGTAAATGCCAAGTTGTACATTGATACAAACATATAATGGTTAATACTGAGCACAATATTACCAAACAGGAATAGATTTCCTTTAATTTATTTGTCTTTACTTCTGTGCACTTATTGAGTGTTATTATGATAAACACAATGATAGTCAGTTAGATAGTTCATAGGTGGAACAAATATTTTAAATATACATAAACACCTCTCTACCAAGGACATTGTGAATTACCAAAATTGTTCTGACATTTTTGTTTTTCAAAATTCTGATTTATGTGTGTTTTTAAAATTTACTTTCTTTACTTGTTTACTTGTTTTCTTTTTGTGTGCGTTTTTATATTTGCTTAACTTATTTTACATACCAAACACTCCCCTCCTCCCTCTCTATCTACCACTCCCAACTTGCCCTATTCACTCCTCAGAAAGGGTAACATCGCCCATGGGGTGTCAATGAAGCCTGGCATATTAAGTTGAGTCAGTATCAGCCCCTTACCTGGCACCAAGCTTGAGCAAGGCATCCCACCATATGGAATAGACTTTAAAAAGTCAACTCATTTGCTATGGATAGATCCTGGTCACACTGCCAGTGGTCCCACAAACTGACTAGGATACATCTGTTGCTCAGATGCGGAGGGCCTTGTTATATCCCTTGTAGGCTCCCCAGCTATAGGTTTAGAGACTGTGAGCTGTCACAAACTCAGATCAACTGTCTTTGTGTGTTTCTCAATCATGATTTTGACCTCCTTGCTCATATAATCCCTCTCTTTAACTGGACTCCCTAAGCTCTGTCTGGTGCTTGGCTGTATCTCTGCATCTACTTCCATCAGTACTGGATGAAGATTCTATATTGACAATTAGGATAGTCACCAATCTGATTACAGAAGAAGGCAATTTAGGCACATTCATTTACTTGTTTTCTAATATTAAAAAAAGACAGAATGTGTTATTATCCAGGCCTCTGTACTGGCCTGTCCTTGGGGTTATGACAGGATACACCTTCAGCTGCAGCCACTTAGAGCACCACCTGTGCACATTCATTATGTTCCCTTTTAAAAGGGTGCTGCTTACCTCCCATTCTCTCTCTTTTTCTTCCTCTGTCTGTCTGTCTGTCTGTCTGTCTGTTCTTCTGTCCGTCCATCCGTCCAGCCGTCCATCCATCCATCGGTCTCTCTGTCTGTCCCTATCTATCTATCTATCTATCTATCTATCTATCTATCTATCTATCTATCCATCTATCTCTCCAGCTGAACTTATGCTCACAGATCAGGATCCCCCTCCCCTTACCCCTTTTATGATCTCTTCCTCAAAAAAATAAAAATAAAAAAACCACTTCTGCTTAAACCTTGTTGCATGGCTTCTTTCTCTTGTGCATCATTTTTCATATATTACAACAGAATTGTTGTGGATTGGGTGTGTAGGCAGTGGGGAATATCTAAGAATCATTGAAGGCCATGATCAGAAAAGTGTATGAAAAAATTCAATAAACATTTTGAAGCTTTGGGAAAGTAAATAATGTTTTCACCACATGTCTTAATTTCACTTAACAATAAAGCTAAAATTTCACCAAGCACTTCCTATGCATTGATCTAGGCATTACTACATAGGATGACAGTGATGTTTCTTTGGACTCTCCTTTGTTTGAGAATTTTATTTGAAAGGGCTGGTGAGATTGTTCAGTGTTTGAGAGAACACTTATCATGAAGCTGAAGGTTCAGTATTACATCATCAGAACCCAAATGAAAGCTGGGAAAGCAATATGACTTACTTGTGGTTCCAGTTCTCCAAAAGAGGAGACAGGACAGCGAATCTCACAAGCAAGCTGGACAGACACAGTAACCAAATCTGTGAGCTCAGTGTTCACTGGGAGAACTTGCCTCTGCATTTAAAATGATGAAGAAAGATACCAGTTGCCAACCTCTGGCCCCCACATTCACATTGTACATGCCAGGATGTGCATTTGAGCATTCTTCTGGATATGTATGCAAGACCAAATAAATATAAATACTGAAAAATTTTTAAAAATGTATGTGAGAAGCTCAAGGAGGTAGCTCCTTTGAAAAGCTCTTTCATATTGCTATTATTAATATACAACTTAAGTAATTATAATACTATTAATATTATTCCAAAGTAGTAAATTTTAATATAAAAGACTAAGGATTTCAACAAGAATTCTATTCTTTCTTCATGAACATTATAATATGTATATATTATAATATATACATTATATATATTATACATATATATATCATCCTTATTGACTATAATTTAGAGTGTTAAGGAAATTCCACAGGCTTTTAAAGATGACAGCATCTTTTAAAGTTTATCCAGTTTCACATTCTCCTTGCCTTAGTGAAACTTATACCAAAACTTCACAGGTGATACCACATTCTGAAAACAGACTCAGGTCTTATGATGTCAGACACATTCACACACAAACACACATACATATACACATATGTGGGGGAGGGTATTTCTCTGGGAAAAAGCTTCTTTTTTTTCCACTAAGCTAACAAGTGAGTGCTTAAGACTGTGACATGAACTTCATCATGTGCATACAAGTGGTGATAAGTAGTGCTTCTCTTCATGATTCCTGTATAGATTACGTACAGGAGAAGTGCTACCAAGTTCCACCTACATTTTTCAGTTTGGGTATTTGGATGGTGATAGAGAAAGAGTATCCAATTCATATTTAATGCTAGTTCACAGTTCCCTGCCGCATTACATTGGAATAACGTTAAACTGACTAGACTAGCTCTGTTAATGAGATGTATTCTTTTCAAGTCTTCAGGGTCATAATCTTCACTATCTCAAAGGGGAAAATCTACTTCTTGTGAGAGTTACGGAGTGAGCCACAAATGAATGAATTATGTATACTTTATCGAACAGATTGTGTTAGCTTTGTGTTCTAGATAGCATCATGCTGTTGCTAACACAAATTCAGGTTTATTTCTGCCCTTTTTTTTTGGTGTTTCAAGACCGGATTTCTCTGTATTGTTTTGGAGTCTGTCCTGGAACTCACTCTGTAGACCAGGCTGGCCTCAAACTCACAGAGATCCGCCTGCCTCTGCCTCCCGAGTGCTGGGATTAAAGGCATGTGCCACCAATGCCCAGCTCAAATTCAGGTTTTATATAGAGATGGAAATGAATCACCATGACCAGGAGAGCTATAAAAGTTTTCTAACTTGTAGAGAGCCCAAAAGGTATATAAATGATTTAATTCCTCCCACATTTATAATTGGCAGGAAAATTCATTAAGACTTTTCTATGTTTCTAAACCATGGACAAAGTTTCAAGCACAATAATTCATGCTCTTGGTTTAAATCCTCTACTCATCTCACTTTTAGTAGACTTAACTTCTAGAAACCATGCTACTCTCTGTCTATGATAGCGTATAACATAATAATGACTGATACACTCCATCATATCCTACATATCCTCTATATAACACAAAGGATAGCTAATTGTTTTAAGAATCCTAATGGATTGTAAGTGATAATAGTGCATCCAGTATTTCAACAAAATATATTCCACATTTTGGTACAGGTTGGTTTTCAAAAGGGGTGCATTTTGTATTTGTTATTTACTTTTCTAGTAAACACTAAACTATTTGAGAATAATTAAGTCTGTAGGGGAAAACTTCTTTGTTTAGGATCATCATACCCTTTGGGCATGCCCTAGTTTTGGGGCATGCTTATCTTTCATAATTCAAAATTCACATTTGTCTTTGATCTTTGAGGATTGTACTTTCCCTGACGATAAGCTATATTTTAAAATCTTCTAATATTTTATTAACTTTATAGCTAAAGGGGTTTTACTATAGGAGAACCTTCTTGTTTCTAAATAATAGAATTTCCAAGTATTTTATTTATAGATCATCATTTTGGACCTTGGAAAGTTTTGCTTTGCTTTTCAGCAGAGGAATGTCAATAACTTTTAGATGGGTATTAATAGAATGAGATATGCCTAGCATTTCCAGATGTTGTCATGATGGCTTATATTTTTGCCAACATTTTTTCAATGTTGAGTCTTTGTTACCAAGAAAGGGGAGGTGATGATGAAATACTGAAGGCCATGATCATAGAAAGTGGGTTCAATAGACTGAGTTATGTTTCCCCATAAGCCATGTCCACCTGAAACTGAAATAGGACTTTATTATACCTTGGGTATTTGTAACTGTTATCAAGATAAGGATAGTGAACTCAGGCTGAAGTAGATGAAGTGTTAAATCCAATCAGAGGATCATTTTTAAAATTGAAATAGAAGCTTCTCAGAAATACTATGAAGAAACCTTGCCATGATGAAGTAAGATACTGTAATTATTCTGTCACAAGCAAAAGAATGTCAGGATCCCCAGAACTGGAATAAGTAAAGAAAATTCCTCCTTTGTGCCTTTGTAGAACATGGAAGTGTTGCAATCTAAACTCTGGGTCATTGGGGGACATTTTATATTCAAATCATAACATCCCCCTTCCTAGCCATGACCTAACAATCTTGATAGACATTAATTTAATTTTCTTTTGTTGTTTAGACCATTAGCTTTATAAACAGATACTTCTTTCATACCTGGTTTATTTCATCCAACATTTTACTGTGCAATTCTTTTACATTGTTGGGTGAATTACAGATCTGTGTAACAATCCTGTAAGAGCATTTCCAAAATTGATTATTTCTCAGGTGGGCATTTAAATTTTTTATATTTTAGGCCCATAGTAAGCATCAAATTTTTGTTAAATAAATAAATAAATGTTAATGAGTGGAATTCCTAAAGTATCAGATGGCATATAGTGACTCATCCTGTTCATGTCCATAGGGTTTCTCTAGTGTACTGTTATCTTTTTCTTTTCTGTGGCTCTGTAGTCCTTAAGATCTTCTTTGAAATTTCTGAGATGAGACAGGTATATAGAGTAAGTTAGATTCTATGTAGTGTGTTGAAGACTAAAGCAGTAAACTCTCACAAAAGGAAAATGGAACACGTCCATGGGGAACATTGCAATGAACAAACACAAGGTGGATTACTGAGCCATGAACAAAAGAACATTGTGTTGGGAACTTGCTCCAGAGGGATAGAAAATTGAAACAGTGTGTTGGGAGTATGCCTAGTCAGTGAGAGTGAAGGATAACAACAAGGAATGATGTATGGGAATGATGCTCAAGTTGTGAGAGTGTGAGCGGTGGCCAAAGAGACCATTGATCTGCCTGTACTTTTGGCAGAATTTGTGTTGTGTCTAAATTCTGTGGCCCGAGACAGCTTTTTGAGACAGGTTTTTATCAATTCAGATAATCTACAAGACCAGTTATTATTTACAAAGTGCCGTTTCTTTTTAAAAGATCTCTGAAATACATAAGGAAAGGGAAAAGAGAATTACACAAAAATAATAACATTCATGACGTCAAACACTTTAGTGTTCTTTTGCATAAATATTTTAACAATACAATCAATAAGAAAACTACTTTTTATATTAAGTGAATGAGTTATGGTTTTGACCATGTGATGAAAATCATCTTTATTATTTAGAATGTTCAGCTATGAGCAGAATGTGCTATGCAAATTGGCAGCACTGCCAGGTACCATAGAAGTAATACACAATTTAACTTGGTTGGAGAACATTCAGTTCATTAACTCAAACTATGTGATTGGATGACAACTACTTAAATGCTAAGAGAAGCTTGAAACCACTCATGCATCTGAATATTGCACTTTAGGACAGAAAATAGAAGTAGAACAACTACTAAAATCTGAATAAAATCTGTAGTATAGTTTGCATCATATGATCATTAACTCCTGAGACTTGACAAATGAACCAAGAAATGGAGAATGTACTATTAGTTTTACAGGAAAATCTGTATTAAATTCCCAACATTTTGTAAACACTATAAATTAAAAGGAAAATGGTATGCTGTTTAAAATATTTATATGTATTTTAATGGAATATTTTAAATATGAATTATGGCTTCAACAGTATCAAATTGTGATGCAGGTATTATTTTTGTGTGATCTGTTGGAGTACTAAAATTAATTTATGATCAGCCACCTTTGTGAGTTTTCTGTTTTGGTTTTTATTGTGTTTATTGTTGTTCATTTGATTATTTGTTTACAATTCTTTTCATGCAATATATTTTAATCACAATCTTTCCCTTCCTTCAGACTTCAACATACAAGCCAAATTTTATGCTTATGTTTTCCTCTCAAAAGAACTGGAAAAACAACAATAAAAGACCCACAATAAAAAATAAACCAGGTAAGCTAAAGTAAAATTAAGAAGACAAAAACTCCCCCTACTCAAAAACATAGCAGGATGTGCACAATAAGATATGCTTTCCATTTTGTGTTGTCCAACTGCAATTGGGCATGAAGCCTGCCATTGAATGTGGTTGAATTACCAGTGACATTATATTGGAGGAAAATAACTTTCCATTATCAGCAACTATCATAGAGAAGTGTCCTCCTTCAAGAAATGATAATGTAGATGATGATGGCAAAAGAATGACAGACTTTGGAGGACTTAGTACTAGTTGCATAGTAACACCAATGAGAGAGTGGTAATGAATCAAGAATAAAATAAAAATACACAAATATCAAGAAAAGAGCATTTTAAACCTCACTTCTTAAACTGCTGGTTTTAACTACTAAGAGATTACATAACTGAATTTGAGAATCAAGGTAAATATGTCAAAATAAATGGTTTCTGGCTATTCAATGAACACTGGCTACTCAATGAAGAAAATCAAGTATATAGTCAATACAAAATGTTTCTAACTATTCTTCCTGTGCACCATTATGGGCCTTTGTGGCAACCCTGGTAATGAACACACAACTTTTAAATTATATTGCACATGCTCTCAACCCACCCCCATCATAGTAAGCCTTGTCTAAAATACTGCATGCATAGTCATCACTATTGTGTATTTGGTGTAAGGCTTTTATTATATAGGAAATTTTTTAATTTTTATAGATACATAGCTTATTTATGGAAAATATGGGCTTTTCAGATTTTACTATTTTATTCTTCATCTGTATCAAAATATAACATTTGGGCTTTATTTTATTGAAATATATGATGCCAAAATATAATCAGTAAGCAAATGAAGCTTGGCTTGGATTAGGAGAGATTTTTTTTCTGACACAACATCTAAATATACTTCTTCTGTTTTGTACAGTGTACTTATAAAATGGCATCATAGCACTGACAATTATAAAAGTAAAGTATCAACACTCTGAAAATCATTGAATATTTTTTACTTACTGATATATCAAATCCTCAGACAACTTTGTAAGCTTTATTAAGTAAGCAGATATATCCATTTCATGAGTATGCAAATAGTTTCCATATCTAACAAAGAACAAAATTATATTCATATTAATACTCTTTTTAAAGTAATACTTTCAGATTCCCTTTGAGTAATGATAGATTTGTATATCTATTTTATAGGACCTTATTCCAGGAGTTGCTTAAATAGTTCTCCTGTGAAAAGAAGTTATGAGTAGAAAAGCTCAAAGAACACCTTTTTGAGAAGAGTCTCCTGATGACAGCTTTGCTGATAGGAAAACTAGGGATTCATGAATTTAGAAATTATGTGGTTTCCTTAATGGGAAATTGCTTCTTTGTAACTTAATCAAGTCCATTGTTCTTATATCTTGGTCAAGGGACACTGAAGTGAGAATTTTAGCATGAGTCTCAAATGATGTTTGTAAATAATATTCTGATTTTACCACCCCAAATAAATAATCATCATGAAAAATATAGACACAATTTTGCATATCTATGTTGCATTAAAAAGTTACATGAGCATAACTGGAAGTGTTTGAACAGTGAACATGAGCTTGTTTTAGACAATGCTTTTATTCTGTAGTGTTTAAAACCATGCTCTTTATATTTAATAAAAAATAGTGTTTCAGTTTTACAAGATGTTAACGCATAGAGATTTTTCTTATAATTAAAAGAATTATATAATACACTTTAAATTTTAAGAAGCTACACTTAATGTTACATTATTTCACAAGTTTATTTGAAAGAAAAGCTATGAAATGGGTATTATTTAGGCTTGAAAGAGTTTCCTGTCCCACAGAGCATATTAGAGATTAGATATTATTCATTACATTCAACCTAAGAAAATATCAATAAACAGATATAAACATTATTTTTTCAGTAAACAGAAATCATGATTTGACTATATACCATGTCATGAATGCATTACTTTCTAAAAGATTGTCCTGAATAATATAGAATACAAGATCATCAACTATACACATTGGCCTTATTCATCTGTGCTGTCTGCTGTCATGCTATTGTTATCCTTATGTTCACTTATTTTCTATCTCATACACGTTATGTTTTTTCCACTTTTAAATGATTTATTTTGAGTTGAGTAAGTTTTCTATCTACAGGAGTTTCTCATTAATATATTATGTTCTTTGATGTCCCTAGTATATAATGATTTAAGACCATGAGCGATGAAAAGTTTTGCTATGATGCCAGACTTTTTAAGGGAAGACTAATGCTGTTTTTCTGATACCTTTCTCTATAATCATATCTGTACATCAAATAAGATGACCTTGGGAGGCAGTGATAGTCATCATGAAATTCTCCAGAAAATTGCTAGAGATCAATTTTTTGCAGCTGTTAGAACATTTGTATGGCTGTTAAATTCAATCCTCTGTACATGGTGCAGGTAGATAAACTTTGAAGTCTCTAATAGCCCTGATAGTTTACCATATTAAGTTTTCAAGGGATAAATTTAATGATGTAATTCATATCATACTTTATTTATTGCAAAATTTGCCATTATTCTCAGTTGTGCTGTAGTTATTTATTTTAACAAATTTTTACCATAGTATATTCCATTGGTAGATTAAATATTTTTCCAAAATGAAAGTACCTTAATTCCTATATATTAATAAACATTTCAATCATATCTAAGTTTATTATTGTGAAAAAGTAATTTATATCTATCATAATAATTACTGTGTTAGAGACAATTCCATTGTATGTCTTGATGTCATAAATTGAAATTACAGCCATTTGTGGTGATTACTCATTCTGTACTTTGTCAAATATACAAAGGAAATACAAGTTACTATACATATATCCTGTGTTAGAAACAATTAAGATTTTATATAAAACACAATAAATTTGACATTTCAAAATACAGTTTATAGAAGACACTGAGAGTTGCCCTGTAATGTAAATGACATTAGTTAAGAGAAAGGAATAAGCTGTCAAGGGAGATCTTCAAATGGATGATACAGAAAACTGTCACAAAATTTTTCATCTTTGATATTTCTTGCTGACATCACATTTATTACATCACAGTAAATAATCTTATAACTAAATAAAAAAGCCATGTGCATATACACCTAAAGTGTTAGGATACTAGCATGGGTTATGAATACTTGACTACTTTATAATCAGAGTTGCTGGAGCAGAACTTTTCGCTGCACAACCAGTTGCAAGTATATGTATCCAATTATTTTTCCTGCCTCCAAAGCATTTGTGCAAATCCTCACAATATTTCATTATAATAATTAGTGAACTGAAATTAGAAATCCATACTGTTGCCAGACACGCTCATGTATGTCTGTAATCTAAGATCTCAGAAGACAAAGGCAGGTGGATCTTTCTCATTTCAAGGACTGACTGCTCTACATGGAAAGTTCCATTCCAGATATGTTTATACAGAGAGGCAGTTTCTGCAAACTCATTCCAAAACAAAATCATCCTACCAAGATATAAACTTATAAAGTTAGAGTGAGGGGCTGTTGAACTTTAAATGACTTCATAGTGGACTCAAATTGACCTATATAAGAAGGAATCTCCCATAAAACTGAGAATATCAATATGCATCACTGAAAAGTTTGTGCAGGTAACTGCAATGTCCTTAGCTAATTTTGCATCTGCTTTTACAATGCCTGTGGAAGCTTTCACGTACTTTGCTTAGTGGTTATAAAACCTGGACAGAAATGACCTTTTACTTGAACTTCATTTTTATCCTGATAATCTAGTGACAATTACCTGTACTACTGCTTTATTGTTTTTCCCTTTTCTGATTGGAAGAAAATTCCTAACATCAAGACTCATGTTTCCCTTTCTGGAATAATATCTCATGGCTAGTAGGAACTCTACTGCAAAGAGAGGATTTTATATTCTTTTTGCATTTTTGAAAATTTTAGACTTCATTTCAATTTTTAAGATACATCATTTAAAAAATACTAACCACAGCTAAAATTGGAGCTCCCATGAAGATGAACTTTAATAGTAATTCCTTTTTAGTAAGACATTTTTATTTTGAGATAATGAGCTTCATTGTGTATATGAATATAATATACTTTGATCATTTCCAGGCTTACTGACTAACTTACACTGTTCTTCCCACACCTGGGTCATTTTCTCTATGATAATTACCAACTGGAGATTTCCTATCTGCTTTCCAGATTTCAGTAAAGACAGAAAACTTGTTATCACTGTATTTCAACATTATTTTAGTTTCTTAATTTACCAGCAGTTCTATGTAATTTCCTGAAAATTGGAAATTTTGTCTTCTTGTGACTGAGAAGTATGTTACTTCTGTAGATGTACTATTACTTTAGCCAGATTATCTTTTGATAGACACAAAGTATGACTCATTAACTTGGATATTGTGAGTTAGGACTACAGTCAGTGTGGACATGAAGGGATTTCAATTGTTAACAGATTCCTTCTAGTTTATACCTAGGTATTATCCTGTATCTCAACCATCATTAACACATCTTAATTTTCTGTTTTGTTTTGTTTTTGTTGTTGTTGTCTGCTTTTCTTTTGGATAACAGCTACTAAATCCTCCTAGTTCTTATCTGAATTTGCATTACAACATATATATTGAATCTTTTCTCATGTATGTTAGCCACTTTAATCTTGTCTTTGAATAGCAATCTCCTCAGTTTATTTATTTATTGTATCACTTGCTATTTTGGTGTTTACATTTCTGTTCCTTATGAATTCTGCATATTAATCCTCTGGGGGAAGAACATGTTACAAAGACATTATCCCATTCTAGGCAACCTCGTCACTCTGTTTCTTTTCCCACAATACACCTCTTGTTTTGGGGAAGATCATGCATTGTTTTCTAACAATTGGAATCCGGCTCTCAAAATTGCCTCTGTGTCTATGCTCTCC
The DNA here is from genome assembly GCF_017639785.1 of Mesocricetus auratus. Classification (NCBI taxonomy): domain Eukaryota; kingdom Metazoa; phylum Chordata; class Mammalia; order Rodentia; family Cricetidae; genus Mesocricetus; species Mesocricetus auratus. Next base: position 21,780,046 of record NW_024429202.1, read on the forward strand.
GAGAATATATGCAAGCTTCAGGCTTCCATTAACACTTGATCCACTTTGAGTTGTATTTTGAATAGATATAGGGATCTAGTGTCCATTGTCTACTCTACAGATTTCTCAGTAATATCGGGTAACCAGAAAGTCTTCTCTCCAACACTTATTTTTCATTATCTAGAGAGGAATCTTATGACTGAAAATACATATTTTCACTTTCTCCTATTTTATGTTGTATTCCATTTTTTTCTATGCCATTTCCATGATAATATGCTCCCTTATTTGTTACTCTGTCTCATTTGTATGTGAAGAAAACAAGCAAGTTGAGCTTCAGTAAGATACTGTGCACAGAAGAGAAATCTCTCCCTTTCCTGATATCAGTTCCTGGAAATGATTCCAAATCTTTCCCAGAACCCTGGCATGTTGCTTGAATTCTGCTACAGTGTTGCATTTTGTGCTTACCTGTGTGTCAAAGATGCTTTCTTTTCTTCTCTTAGCATTCATAGTACATAGAACGTTAGATGTGTGTGTGCGTGTGTGTGTGTGTGTGTGTGTGTGTGTGTGTGAGAGAGAGAGAGAGAGAGAGAGAGAGAGAGAGAGAGAGAGAGAGAGAGAGAGAGAGAGAGAGGAGTTAGGTCTGTGATTGTCTTCTAATTCTATGATTCCTTTTCTGCTCTATTTTATTTCATGACAGATTTTATTTGGACAGAGTAGGACTTTACACACTGAGAGCTTTCCTACGGAATACCATTGTGGATCTACCTGGGGGAAACACAGGAGACTATTTGTATTTATGATTTGCTTTTAAAGAAAACATATGTTGTTAGTAGGAATGCAAACAGACATCAAGTCTAAATATATCTATCTTAGGGGAAAATAAGTTTGAACCTGAAAAGCAGTCACTAGATATTTTGACCCTATTATCTTGTTCAATATAAGAATTTATGTGAGGATTTGTAGCTTGTAAACATGCTTTAAAGATGTTAATATATTCATAACAATTCTCTCAAGGCTGGAAAAATTAGAGCTACACATTTTGTAGGATAACCTTTGGCACCTGATGCTCTGACTGTTAAATGTTTATTTGCATTGTTTTGACATGAATATCTGTGGAAGATAAATATGCTTTGTTTCTTCTGTTATCCAGAAAATTGACAGTTTAGTAAGTTTGCCTAGGGATGGAAATAATTTGTTTTCCTTAAAACAATTCATCAGTATACTTGTAAAAATGATGTAAAGTTAGAGATAGTAATGAGGAAGGTCTTTCTGTATACAAATAAATGCTTTACATGATGGAGTACTATTCAGCAGAAAAAAATGGAATCCTGAAATTTGCAGGCAAATGGATGGCACTAGAAGAAACCCAGTCACAAAAAGAGAAACATGGCATGTACTCTCTCATATATGGATTTTAGACATAGATCTGGGGAGTGCCAGCCTACATTCCCATGGCCAGAGAGTCTGGGAAACAGAACCTTCATTCAGTGGCTGATGGAATTAAGCAGACTCCCATGGCTAAGTACTGAGCTGAACTCAAGAAATCCAGTGACAAAGAGGGAGGACTGATGACCAAAGGGGCTAAGACTGGGCTGGTTTAACCCCCAGAAACAGCTGACATGACAAGGGTTAGCTCTTGAATCCCAGACTGATACTGGGAATCCAGCATGGGACTGATCAAGATCCCCTGAATGTGGGTGTCAGTGAGGAGGCCTAGGGAATCTATTGAGCTTTGGATAGTAGATCAGTATTTATCCTGGTTATACAAATGGACTTTGGGCTCCCATCCAACAATGAGAGATGCACTCTCACCCTGGACTCTTGGGGGAGGTTCTACAACCTTCCCTGGATGAAATGACAGACTATGGACAACCCCATGGAGGGCCTCATCCTCCCTGGGGAAATGAGGGGATATTGGGAAGGTTGGTGGGAGGGCGTGGAAGGAAAGGAGGGAAAGGGAGACAGACCTGGAATTGACATGTGAAGCAACCTTGTTTCTAATTAAAATTAAAATTTAAAAATAAAAAATAAAATATAAAAAATGGATAACTTCCATAGACTATAATATGGTCTACAAATGGTGAAAATTTGACTTCTTCCTTTCAACATTGCATCCACTTGATCTCCTCTTGTTGTCTTACTGATTTATCAAGAACGTTAAATAGAATATTGATGAGATATGGAGATAGTGGACAACCTTTCCTTGTTCTGGATTTTAGAGGAATTGATTTGATTTTCTCTCCATTTAGTTTGATGTTGGCTATTGGTTTGCTGTATACTGCCTTTATTATGTTTAGGTATGTTCGTGTTATTCCAGGATCTTTATCATAAAGGGGTGCTGAAATTTACCAAAAGACTTTTAGAATGTACTGAGATGATCATGTGGGTTTTCTTTTTCAAATTGTTTATATAGTGGATTACACTGATGGATTTTTGTATGATGCATTATCCCTGCATCCCTGGGATGAAGCCTACTTGATCATAGCGTATGACTTTGCTGATATGTACTTGGATTTGATTTGCCAGTATTTTATTGAGTATTTTTGCATCATATTCATGATCAATAGTGGTCTCTAGTTTTCTTTTTTAGTTTTATTTTTGTGTGGTGTCTGTACCAAGGTAATTGTAGCCTCATAAAAAGTGTTTGACAGTGAACTTTCTGCTTCTATTGTGTGGAACAATTTGAGGAGTATTGGTATTATCTCTTTGAAGTCCTGGTAGACTTCTGTGTTGAAACCATACAATAGTCTAAATAAAGGACCCAAAGAATTCTAGGGAACTCCTACAGCTGATAAACACCTTGAGCAAAATGCCAGGATACAAGATTAACTCAAAACTATCAGTAGCCCTAATATACACAGATAATAAATATGTTAAGAAAGAAATTAGAGAAACAATAACAACAAACAACCTAAAATATCTTGGGGTAACTCTAACCAAACAGGTGAAAGTCATGTATGACAAGAAGTTTGGGTCATTAAAACAAGAAATTAAAGAAGACCAGAAAATGGAAAGATTCCCCATGCTCTTGGATAAGTAGGCTAAATATAGTAAAAAAAAAAAGGCAATCTTACCAAAAGCAATATACAGATTAAATGCAATTCTTATAAAAATTCCAACACACCTATTCACAGATCTTGAAAGAACAGTCCTCAACTTTATATGGAAAAACAAAAGACCCAGGATAGCCAAAACAACCCTGTACAATAAAGGAACTTCAGGAGCATCACCATCCCTGATTTCAAACTCTACCATAGTGTTATAGTAATGAATACAATTTGGTATTGACACAAAAAAAGACAGGCAGACCAATGGAATCAAAATGAAGTCACAGATATTAACCCAAAAACCTATGAACACCTGATCTTTGACAAAGAAGCTAAAACTATACAATGGAAAAAAGAAATTTTCCTCAACACATGGTACTGAAATAACTAGATGATGGCATGTAGAAAACTGCAGAAAAATCCATATCTGTCACCATGAACCAAACTGAAGTCCAAATGGATCAAAGACCTCAGCATAAATCCTGCCACACTGAACATCTTAGAAGAGAAACTGTTAAGTACCCTTGAAAGAATTGGTACAGGTGACTTCTTTCTGAACATAACACCAGTAGCACAGACACTGAAATTGATAATTAATAAATGGGACCCCCAAAACTAAGAAACTTCTTAAAGGCAAAGGACACAGTCAACAAGACCAAATGGCATCCTAAAGAATGGAAAAGAGATTCACAAATTCCATGTCTGACAGGAGGGTGATCTGCAACACTTACAAAGAACTCAAAAAGCAAGTCTCCAAAACACAAAAGGATCCAATTAAAAAGTGGGGCAGAGAATTAGAGAATTCTCAATAGAGGAATCTAAATGGCTAATGGACAATTAAGAAAGTGCTAAACATCCTGAGCCATCAGGGAAATGAAAATCAAAACAACTCTGAGATACCATCTTCCTCCTCTCAGAATAACTTAAATAAAAAACACCAATGAGAGTTTATGCAAGAGAGGATGTGAAGACAGGGAACACCCTTCCAATGCTTGTGGGAGTACCAATTTGTACAGCCACTTTGGAAATCATTATGGAGATTCCCCAGGATAACTGGAATCAGTCTACCACAAGATCCAGCGATTGCACTCTTAGGCATATACTCAAAAGATGCACAGTCATATAATACGGACATCTGTTCCACTATGTTCATAGCATATTATTTGTAATAGCCAGAACCTGGAAGCAAACAAGATGCCCCTCAATTGAATTGTGGATAGAGAAATCATGGTACATTTACACAATGGATTACTACTCATTAGAAAAAAAATCAGTGGAATCTTGAAGTTCACAGGCAAGTGGATGGCACTAGAAGAAACCATCCTGACTGAGGTAACCCAGTCACAAAAAGACAAACATGGTATGTACTCACTCATATATGGATTTTTGACATGGAGCATGGGAGTGCCAGTATACAATCCCACAAGCTAGAGAATCTGGGAAACAGGGAATACCCTAAGAGAGATATGCAAGTTATCCCAGAGAAGGGGTTTGGGGAAGGATCTCTTAAGCAGAGTGGGAGCATGGTGGGAGGGGAGATAGAGCTGGCAGAAAAACAGGGAGAGAAGAGAAGGGGAATGGAGGACATGGGGGAGCAGAAAGGTTGAGTCAGGTGAAGAATAGAGGAATGTAGGATGAGAGATACCATAATAGAGGGAGCCATTATTGGCTTGAGGAGAGACCTGGCACTAGTGAGATTTCAGGAGATATACAAGGATGACACAAACTGGCAATCTAAGCAATAGCTGAGAGGCTACCTTAAATGCCTTTCCCAGATAATGAGATTGACAACTAATTTATATGCCATCCTAGAGCCTTCATCCAGTATCGGAGGAAAGCAGAGGCAGACACCCACAGCTAAACAAGGAAGTGAACTCAGGAAACCCAGTTGCAGAGAGGCAGGACTGATGAGCAAACTGGTCAAGAGCAGGCTGGTGAAACTCACAGAAACAGCTCACTTAAACTATGGGGACCTCATGGACCACAAACTGATGGCTGAGAGGCCAGCATGGGACTGATCCAGACACTCTGAATGTGGGTATCAGTGAGAAGGCAGTAGAATTCTATGGGGACTTGGATAGTAGATTTATCCCTGGCATAGGAATGGATTTAGGGAGCCCATTATACATGGAGGTATGCTTTCTCAGCCTGAAAAATGGGGGAAGGCCTAGGCCCTGCCCAGCATGATATGGCAGACCTTGGAGATCCCCCATGGAGGGCCTGGAGGGCCTCAACATCCTTGGGGAGAGTAGGTGCATGTGATGGTAGATGAGGATCATGGTGGAGGAGTGGGTAAGGAGAGGGAAAGGGATCTGGAACTGACATGTAAAGCAAGCTTGTTTCTAATTTAAATGAATTTTTTAAACATAAAAAGTAAATAATTGAGACCACCTTGAATGCCCATTCCTGATAATGAACTTGATGTCTATAACCATCCGGGAGCCTTCATCCTGTGACTGATGGAAGCAGAGGCAAACACACAATCACTGAACTGAACCCAAGGAACCCAGTGACAGAGAGAGGAGTGATGAGCAAATTGGCTAAGAATGGGCTGGCAAAACCAGCAGAGACAGCTGATCCGAACAGGGGAGAGCTCTTGGACCCCAGACTGACAGTGGGGAGTCCAGCATGGGACTGATCTGGACCCCCCAAATGTGAGTGTCAGCAAGAAGGCCTGGGCAACCTATGGGGCCCTGAGCTGTGGATCAGTGTCTATCCCTGGAATACAAACAGTCATCGTGTGCCCATAGCACAAAGAGGGATGCTCTCTCAGCCTGGACTCTTAGGGGAGTGCCTGGACCCTACCCAGAGTAAAATGACAGACTCTAGATATCCCCTATGTGGGAGGATTAAGCAGGGTGGGAGGCTGGGGGGGAAGGGGAGTGTGGGAGGAGGGGAGGGAGAGGGAACTGGGATTGACATGTAAAACAAGCTATTTAAAATTAAAATAAAAAATGATTAAAAAAAAAGAAAAGTAAAAGAAAAGAAAAATGGATAAAATTCCTGTAACAGGGATTATAGGTCTGTTTAGATTGTTTATCTGCTCTAGATTTAGTTTTGGCAAGTGATATCTATCCAGGAAATTGTAAATTTCCTTTAAATTTTCAAATTTTGTGGAGTACAGATTTTCAAAGTATGCCCTGATGATTCTTTGGAATTCCTCAGAGTCCATTGTTATGTCCCCTTTTTCATTCCTGATTTTGTTAATTAGCATGCTCTCTCTCTGTCTTTTGGTTAGTTTGGACAGAGGTTTGTCTATTTTGTTGATTTTCTCAAAGAACCAACTCTTTGTTTCATTGATTCTTCTCAGTGTTTTCCTGGTTTCTAGTTGATTGATTTCTCCCCTCAATTTGATTATTTCCTGGCATCTGCTCCTCCTGGGTGAGTTTGCTTCTTTTTGTTCTAGAACATTCAGCTGTGCTATTAATTCTCTAGTATGACTGTTTTCCAGTTTTTTCATGTGGACACATAGTGCTATAAACTTTCCTGTCAGCACTGCTTTCAAAGTATCCCATAAGTTTGTGTATGTTGTGTCTTCATTCTCATTGAAATCGAGGAAGCTTTTTATTTCTTTTTAATTTCTTCCTTTACCCAGGGATGGTGCAATTGTGCATTGTTCAATCTCCATGAGTTTGTAGGGTTTCTGTGATTTGTGTTATTGTTGAATTCTAATGTTAATGCATGGTGGTCTGATAAGATACAGGGGGTTATTCCAATTTTTTGTATCTGTGGAGATTTGCTATGTTTCCTATTATGTGGTCAATTTTAGAGAAGGTCCCATGTGGTGCCGAGAAGAAGGTATATCGCTGTATATTTGGGTGGAATGTTCTATAGATGTCTGTTAAACCCAATTGGGTCATAACTTCTATTAGTTCTTTTGTTTCTTTGTTAAGTTTCTGTTTGGAGGTCCTGTCTAGCAGCGAGAGTGGAATGTTGAAGTATCCTACTATTTCCTACTATTAGTGTGTGAGATTTTATGTGCATTTTGAGCTTTAGTAGTGTTTCTTTCACGAATGTAGGTGCCTTTGTATTTGGGGCGTAGATGTTTAAAGTGGAGACTATAAAAGAGAACTATAGACCAATTTCCCTCATGAACATCGATGCAAAAATACTCAATAAAATACTCAGAAACCGGGTTCAAGAACACATCAGAAAAATCATCCAACATGATCAAGTAGGCTTCATCCCAGGATTGCAGGGATGGTTCAACATTAGAAAATCTATCAATGTAATCTACCATATTAACAAAGTGCAAAAGAAAAACCACATGATCATCTCACTAGATGCTGAAAAAGCCTTTGACAAAATCCAGCACCCCTTCATGGTAAAGGTCCTAGAGAGATCAGGGATAACAGGAACGTACCTGAATATAATAAAAGCAATATACAGTAAACCAACAGCTAACATCAAACTAAATGGAGAGAAACTCAAAGCAATTCCTCTAAAATCAGGAACAAGACAAGGCTGTCCACTCTCTCCATATCTCTTCAATATTGTACTTGATATTCTAACTACAGCAATAAGACAACAAAAGGAGATAAAGGGGAAATAAATGGGAATAGAAGAAGTCAAACTTTCACTATTTGCAGATGATATGATAGTTTACATAAGTGACCCAAAAAACTCTGCAAGTTTACTCCTAGAGCTGATAAACACCTTCAGCCATGTGGCAGGATACAAGGTTAACTCAAAAAAAAATCAGTGGCCCTATTATATACAGATGATGAAGTGACTGAAAAAGAAATCAGAGAAACATCACCCTTTACAATAGCCAAAAACAGCATCAAATATCTGGGGATAATGTTAACCAAGGAAATGAAAGACCTGTATATCAAGAACTTTGTGTCTTTAAAGAAAGAAATCAAAGAAGATACCAGAAAATGGAAAGCTCTCTCATGCTCTTGGATTGGTAGGATCAACATAATAAAAATGGCAATCTTTCCAAAAGCAGTATACAGATTCAATGCAATCCCTATCAAAATTCCATCACAATTCTTCAAGGACCTGGAAAGAACATTAATCAACTTTATATGGAAAAACAAAAGGCCCAGGATAGCCAAAACAACCCTATACAATAAAGGAACTTCAGGAGGCATCATCATACCTGACTTCAAGCTCTATTATAGAGCTATAGTCCTGAAAACAGCTTGGTATTGGCACAAAAATAGGCAGGTAGACCAATGCAACCGAACTGAAAGCCCTAATTTTAACCCACACACCTATGAACTCTTGATTTTTGACAAAGAAGCTAAAACTGTAAAATGGAAAAAAGAAAGCATCTTCAACAAATGGTGCTGGCATAACTGGGTACTGGTATGCAAAAGACTGCAGATAGATCCATGTTTATCGCCTTGTACAAAACTTAAGTCCAAATGGATCAAAGATCTCAACTTAAATCCAGCCACACTGAAACTTTCAGAAGAGAAAGTGGGAGATACTCTTCAATGAGTTGGTACAGGAAACCACTTCCTAAACATAACACCAGTGGCACAGACACTGAGATCAACAATTAACAAATGGGACCTCGTGAAACTGAAAAGCTTCTGTAAGGCAAAGGATACAGTCAACAAGGCAAAAAGGCAGGCCACAGAATGGGAAAATATATTCACCTAACCCCACATCTGACAGAGGGCTAATCTCCAAAATTTACAAAGAACTCAAGAAACAAGTCTTCAAAACACCAAAGGATCCAATTGAAAGGTGGGGTACAGAACTAAATAGAGAATTCTCAATAGAGGAGGCTAAAATGGCCAAGAGACACTTAAGAAAGTGCTCAACATCCTTATCCATCAGGGAAATGCAAATCAAAACAATTCTGAGATACCATCTTACTCCTGTCAGAATGGCTAAAATCAAAAACTCCGAAGACAATTTATGCTGAAGAGGATGTGGAGAGAAGGGAACACTACTCCACTGCTGGTGGGAGTGCCAACTCGTACAGCCTCTTTGGAAATCAGTATGGAGATTACTCAGGAAAATGGGAATTAAACTACCACAAGACCCCGCAATTCCATTCTTAGGCATATATCCAAATGAGGCAAATTCATACACCAAGGGCATCTGCTCCACTATGTTCATAGCAGCATTATTTGTAATAGCCAGAACCTGGAAGCAACCTAGATGCCCCTCAACTAAAGAGTGGATAGAGAAAATGTGGTACATTTACACAATGGAGTATTACTCAGCAGAAAAAAAAACAATGGAATCTTGAAATTCGCAGGGAAATGGATAGCACTGGAAGAAACCATCCTGAGTGAGGTAACCCAGTCACAAAAAGACAAACATGGCATGTACTCACTCATATATGGATTTTAGACATGGATCAGGAGAGTGCCAGTCTGCACTTCCACTGATACAGAGTCTGCGAAACAGGAAAGAACCTAAAAGATATGCATATATGCATAGTACCCAAGAGAAGAGGATTGAGACAAGATCCTCTGAATGGATGGGGAACATGGCAAGGGGTGGGGGGGGAGTGGGAGCTGGGAAGAAGAGAGGGGGAGAAGAGGAAGAGAGAGTAGGTCATGGGGGAACAGGAAGTTGAGTGGGTGGGTAGAATAGGGGGAAGAGGGAATCATAGGTTAGAAGGCAGATCAGGCACCAGAGTGACCTCTAGTGATCTAAAGGGATAACACCAATTGGCAAGCTAAGCAATAGTGGAGAGATCACCTCGAATGCCCATTCCTGATAATGAACTTGATGTCTATAACCATCCGGGAGCCTTCATCCAGTGATTAATGGAAGCAGAGGCAAACACAAAATTAATCACTGAACTGAACCCAAGGAACCCAGTGACAGAGAGAGGAGTGATGAGCAAATTGGCAAAGAATGGGCTGGCAAAACCAGCAGAGACAGCTGATCTGAACAGGGGAGAGCTCTTGGACCCCAGAGCGACAGTGGGGAGTCCAGCATGGGACTGATCTGGACCCCCCCAAATGTGAGTGTCAGCAAGAAGGCCTGGGCAACCTATGGGGCCCTGAGCTGTGGATCAGTGTCTATCCCTGGAATACAAACAGTCATCGTGTGCCCATAGCACAAAGAGGGATGCTCTCTCAGCCTGGACTCTTAGGGGAGTGCCTGGACCCTACCCAGAGTGAAATGACAGACTCTAGATATACCCTATGTGGAAGGAATTGGCAATAGGGTGGGAGGCTGGGGGGGAAGGGGATTTTGGGAGGAGGGGAGGGAGAGGGAACTGGGATTGGCATGTAAATCAAGCCATTTAAAATTAAAATAAAAAACGAAAAAAAAAGAAAAAAATTCATGTAACAGAATCTTATGCATTCTTAAAAATATAATAAATTCTATGTATTTTCTAAACTAGGTTAACCTGGAAGACAATCAACTAAGTCAAGGAATTAGTCATAGAAGGACTAATGACTTCTGATTCCATTTTTAAAAATATTTGAAAACATTCAACTTGATATTAAAAATTAAATGTCCCCAACCATGATGGTGAGAATGATAACTGCCATGATAACTGCCTGATATGCCATCCAAGAATTCTCATCCAGTGGCCGATGGAGACAGAGCCAGATACCCACAACTGTGAAACAAATTGAACTCCTGGAACCCAGTTGCAAAGAGGAGTCATGACCAAGGGAAACGGGATAGGGCTGGCGAGGCCTACAGGGGCAGCTGACCTAAACAAGGGGCATCACTTGGACCCCAGACTGATGATTGAGGGTCCAGCATGTGACTGATCCAGATATCCTCCCACTGAACCTGGGTGACAGAGAAGAGACCTTGGCAATCTATGGGACCTTGGAGAGTGGAACAGTATTTATTCCTGTCATACAGAGGGTCTCTGGGAGCCCATGCCATGTGGAGGGTTGCTCTCTCAGCCTGGACACATGGGGAAGAACCTTGTCCATTCCTGGTATGATGTGACAGACTCTGGATATCCCTCATGGATGCCCTTGCCCTCCCTGGGGAGTAGAGAGGTGATGGAGTGGAGATGAGGGGTTGGGAGAATTGGAGGGTGGGGGAGGAGGGAAGGGAGAGGGAACTGAAAGTGACATGCATAAAAAGTAAAATAAAAAATATGGAAAAAAAGAATTAAATATCATTGTCACAATACTGCTAAGAATGAAAAATTTATACAGTTATGCAATAATGATAAACTCCAAAGACCTGGTTTAAAATAACATGATTTTAAAATATATGATTTTAAAATATTGTATGTGAGGCAAGCATTATTACTTGAGCTCAGATTATAGTGCACACACAGGCTGAAAAACAGTAGTCATACCCACATCTGTAATCCCAGCAGTCCATGTGGTTGAGATAGAAGCCTCACTGGAAGTTTGATGCCTGCAGCCTCCTTCAGTTTAGGTGAGAGTCCTTACCTCAAGGGACTGAGGCAGAAAATGTTAAAGTAAGACATTCAAAGTCTTCCTTTGGGCTTTGCATATGTACACACGCACTGGGTTTCTGTCCCCAAAGGTGCCCATTTCTACTCATTTCCTGTGCTCTCTCCTTTCATTACCCTTACCCAACCTGATTCCTTGTGCTCTTATTGCTGCCCTCCACCAGTATACGTGCAAAATCTATGCTGTTTCCTCTCCCCAGGGATACTCATGTATCTCACCTAGAGCCAATTTCTTTTCCTAACCTCTCTGTCTCTGTGAATTGTAGCTTTCTAATCATTTACTTAACAGTTAACAATTACGTATATGTTAATACATGCCATATTTGTCCTTAAAACAGTTTCAGTATATTCAATGACACTAGGATTGTCAGGATTCTTTCATAGACTCTAAAGGGAACTAATGTTCAAATGCCTTTCAATTTTACTAAAGTCACAATGAACAAATAATTTTAGTTAGGAAGTATTACCATTTAGTTCAGCTTTTTGAAATCTTTGAAAACCTTCTTAGGATCCTGGAAAAAAGTTCTCAAAGGCAAGTTTCTAAAATGAATATCAATCCAGACCATAATCAAAGAAGAGTAGAGAAAAAGCTATTTTTGTACTTAATTCATTTCTTAACTCTAAATCATACAAGCTTCAATTATTAAATACCATGTGGGTTAATGTTTTGAAATGAAGGATTTGCCTCTTAATGTGAAACCAGCAGTTTATCATGAAGTTGATGAAGAAAATGTCCTTGGCTTAGTTACTCTCCAGAGAGGATAGTTCATTTTTAGGTCTATGTTCTTGGCACATATAAAAGAGAGAATGAAAAAAGTGAATTTCCCGTATGAAAATATGGCAGACTATTAATAGGATGAAGTAGTGCTATTTCTTATAAAGGGTTGGATTCCAAATATTAATCATTTTGCTGGAAATTCAAATGCTTTAAATGGAACATATCTGATGTTTTCTAATATTCACTATAAAACTTGAAGCACATTCTTAAAGTAAAGGTTCAATCCATACAATTGAACTGACATCCATACCATTAAAATATTCAAAGAATCTAACCATAATGATAATGAGCCATATAGTTAAGCATTAAGTGTGAAAACATGTAAATCCCTAAACTCCCTTCTATGAGGTACATATTTGGGATTGGGAAGGACATTGATGCTGTGATCACTGGGTAGTGTTATCACATACATGTGCTGTGGTTTTCCAGGAATATTATGTGGATCCCACTCCTGAGGTGTAGATTTTGCGTTTTTTTTCTTTTTCTTTTAATTTTTATAATAATTTTTTATTTAACTTTTTACACATGTTACTCCCAGCTCCCTCCCCACCAATTCCTCCAATACCTCACTCACTCTACCCCCAATCAGCTCCCCAGGGAGGGGAAGGACTTCCATGGGGGATTTTCAAAGTCTGTTTTAACATCCCGGGTAGGGCCTAGGCCGGTGGTATTGTGAGTGTAGTTAACTTCCTTGGGTTGGATTTTTCCTTCTAGAACTTTCTGTATGGCTGGATTTGTGGACACATATTGTGTAAATGTGATTCTGTCAAGGAATATCTTGTTTTCTCCATCAATAATGTTTGATAGTTTTGCTGGGAAAAGTAGTCTGGGCTGTGTTTGTAGAACATTTATCCAGGATCTTCTGGCTTTCAGAGGTTCCATGGAGAAGCGAGGTGTAATTCTGGTAGGTTTGCCATTATGTGTTACTAGGCCTTTTCCCTTTGCTGCTCTTAATATTATTTCTTTATTCTGTGTGTTTGGTGTTTTGATTATTATATGGCGAGGGGACATTTTTTTATCCAGTCTATTTGGTGTTCGGGAAGCTTCTTGTACTTTTGTAGGTATCTCCTTCTTCAGGTTGGGAAAGTTTTCTTTTATGATTTTGTTGAATATGCTTTCTACACCATTGACCTTGGTTTCTTTGCCTTCTTCTATCCCTATTATTCTTAGGTTTAGTCTTTTCATAGTGTCCCGTATTTCCTGGATATTTTGTGTTAAGGAGTTTTTGGAGTTAAGACTTACTTTTGTTGATGAATCTATTTCCTCTAGTTTATCTTCAGCACCTGAGATTCTGTCTTCCATCTCTTGTATTCTGTTATGCTTGAATCTATAGTTCCTGATTGTCTATTCAGCTTTTCTATTTCCAGCTTTACCTCAGTTTGTGTTTGTTTTTATTGTATGCATTTCAGTTTTCAGGTCTGGAACTGTTTGATTGCTTTTTCTTGGCTTTCCTTAAGAGATCTGTGAATTTTTTGCAATTTTTGGTTTGTACTTTCCTCCATTTCTTTAAAGGATTTTCTCACATGGTCTCCAAGGGTCTCTATCATTTCTTCAGTTTGTTTTTAAGGTCATTCCTTCTTTTGCATCTACTCTGGGATGGTCCGGTCTTGCTGATGTAGAGTCCCACGACTCTGGTGGTATCATATAGGTTGTTATGATGTTGGATGTGTTCTTGTACTATCTTTTTACCATCTCTTCTAACAGTGGGTACAGGATGAGTCTCTCCCTCTCCTGGTGGGTATTGGTTCAAGGTTCTCTCTCTCTCTCTCTCTCTCTCTCTCTCTCTCTCTCTCTCTCTCTCTGTCTCTCTCTCTCTCCCTCTTTCTCTCTCCCTCTACCTCTCTCCCAGAAGGTGGAGGGGCAAGTCCAGAATTGTGGCCGATGATTGTGATTGTTTTGTTCTGCTTTCAGGTCCCTCTATAGTGTTCTGTGGCAGGAGGGGTCCTGCAGTTGTGTGTCAGGGGAGTCGAGGAGGTGAGCTGCAAGAGGCCCTGGAACTCACCTCTCTACCAGAGGGTGGAGGGGCAAGGTCAGAGTGGTGGGGAATGATCGTGGCTCATTCTACATTATTACTAATAACTGTTGAAAGAAGGAATGCCAAAGCCCACATCTAGGTATTAATTCTTATATTAGCTTTAGTTATATTTTATTGACTATTTAACTTGTCTAGTATGTGAAACAATATATTAGAAGGAACATTCATGTCATTTTATTGTGATATGAGGAAAAAAGAGAGTCTGTATGAAGATGTGATGAGGCCTAATAAGTTTATGTGAATGCCAGGATCTGTATAATTTACTAACAACTACCATGAATATATGGTAACTATATATGTCTATGTTAATAAAAACAACTGTTCTATTCATTTGCATCTTGGACTTCCTGTGAACCATGGTGATGGGGATGCACATGAAATTTGGACAAAGTTGTTTATTCTTGAAGTAATGTTAGTCTAAATCACTCAAGGTATCACTATGCTTAGGATCAGCTGATTCTAGTAGATTTATATGAAAAGATAAAGAAGGTGTGATTTCATCATATATGTTGAAGTTCTAGGTGTTAAGGAGGATGTAAGTTTTTTAAATACACCATGAAAGCATCTTCAAATATATTTTGCATAAATATACACTGTTTTTATTTGAATTATATAGATGCTGAAGGAAATCATTTTGAAATATCAGTAATCATGCTAATGTACCAATGTGAAAGCAGTAGATTGTTTTCTATGCTCCGTGAATTCCAGTACCAGACATGATTTCCCTTCTGTTGAGGTAAGGTAAATTAGACAGTAGTTGGTTACCACTAGTATAAAAGTGCAGCTTACTGTACCTTTATGCTTATATTTCAATGCTGGTAGATTTTGGTTCACCAGAGATAAACAAGAAAATTGCTCACTTGCTTTTATGCCCTCTCTTATTGGATGAGAATGTTTGGAACTGTGGAAACTAGTTTATAGGGGAGAGACTTTCAGATAAGATTCTACTACATTTGAGTGAGCCTTTTGCCCTTATTATGTTGTGTTTTGAGCAATAAGGACTCAATCTGAAGCACTAAGAGGCTAACAAAGATCTCATCACAATCTACATTGTTCGTGGAGTCACTTTCACCATCTCTCTTCAAAAGGGAGTTTCTTACATATGGAACCTAGTTAGATTTTAGTCTATGGCTCTTGTGAATACTATTTTCAGCACAAGTGACTTAAATTAATGTAATATATATATTAATAGTTTTTGTCAAATATTAAATAATATGATTCCTTGATGTTTAATCAAACAAACATTGTGTTATTTATTCCTCCTTTTCCTTATGTGAGGGCAACCCTCACTCATCCTGAGTTGGAGCCTTCTTACCATTAGATTATACAATGTGGCATGTTCCTTTTGTTGTATAATGACATATGCTTTCAGAGCTTCATTGCACAGACAATAAGTAGATTCTTCCCTGGTTTAAGCTAACGTTCACAGTAGTCAATATTTGCCTCTAGGTCTTTTCCTAGATGTGGAACCACACAAAATTTCCGCCTTCCAAGTAAACATGCCCATGGATTTTGCTATTACTCCTGTCTTGTTTATGCAGGCATGTCTAGGAGAGACTCTTTCACAAAAGATTTCCTGGTATTCGATCTCCTGCCATATTCCTCCATGCCTCTTCTACATAGACCATAACCACAGAGCCTATAATGAAGATGTATTCTTTGAGGCTGGACACCTCATAAAACTATTTCTCAAATGATATTTATAAGATAATCATTAAATAGAATATTTATTCAGTCTCTAATAATAATCAAAAACAAATGAAGAGACTAAGTCAGATATCTGAGATATTTTTACTAATAAAATTTTACCCCTCTGTCTCATTAAAAATATTCTACACTTATGATAATATGGACAGCACTAATTCAAGTCAGTGGGTTATAGGCTGGAAGCAGGAGAGTGAAAGTAGGACAAAAAGTAGTTCAGAATAAAAAGATGGATTAGTAAGAGTTTGGAAGTTTTAGGGCTAGTACAATGTATAGATGGGGATTGGATGCTCTCTAAGTACATTGTATCCATATATGAAATCAACACATAATAAGTTAAAGAAAAAAGCTGAAACAATGTTCCTTGTGTGAAATACATGTTTTAGCAGTACCATTGACTCATTATATTTCTTGTGTTCATTGTAATCTTGGCATTGAATTCAGAAATAAAACTTTGAAAATATCCTCCATGCTTTCCTGGTTAAAGTCCTAAATAGGAAGCCAGAAAACATACATCCAAGCAATAAAGTTTATATATAATAATTCCACAGCTAACATCATTCTAACTTGAGGAAAATTCAACAGAATCCCATTAAAATAAGCAATAAGAAAACGCTGCCATGATTGCTACTCTTTTTCTTATAATTCTGAAATTATAAGAAATAAATTTCTTCATTCGTTAAAGCAATGAATCATGGGAAGAAAATTAAAGGTATACAAGTAGAGTAAAAAGTCAAACTGTTCATATTTTCAAATAATATGTTACTATATTTAAAAGATCCCAAGAATTCCAACACGTCTAGAAACCAGTGACAATGCCAGCAAAGTAACAGAATACACAATCAATTTACAAAAAGAGGATCCCTTTTTTATACTAATAACAAAAGCAACAAAAACCATAGACATAATCTATTTATAATTGATTCAAAGGCAAAACACATCTTAAAATAAGCCTAAAAAAGATTAAATAAATCTTCACTGAAAATCTCAAATGTCTGAAGGAACTTGAAAAAAATAGAAAATGAAAACACATCCTTATTCATTGATTGGAATAATGTGTAAACAACCATCCTATCAAAAGCAATTTTCAAATTCAAGTAAATTCCAATTAACCAAACATGGCATAACAAGTTACAATAACCTAGGCACATAACCTCATATCAAATATATGCGAGGCAACTCATTAGGAAGTAAAGGGTCCCAAGAGGACACAAAATCATCAGAGACATCCCTCACTCTCACTGTTAGGTGTCCCATAAGAACACTAATTTTCACCACCATAGCATATATTCAGGAGACAAACCTTAGACCTGAACAGGCTCCATGATTGTAATTGCAGTCTCTGATCCCCTGTGAGTTCTGCCTAGTTGATTGTGTGGGGTGTGTTCTTGGGGTGACCTCCACCCTTCTTGCTTCTACAATCCTTTCTTTGAGGGGTTAGAAAATAAGGTTTCTCTTTATGAAAATCATCATAGCCAAGATATTCACTTTCAAATATAGGCTGAACTTTGGTCACCTGAATCATTCTTACACTTCAAAACCATAGCTTCTTGCCTGGTTCTGGTTAATGCCTATTATTGGACCTGGGAGAAGGAGGATTACCAAGAGTCTATGCACAGTCTCGGCAGTACATAAAGCTTGAAGCAAGATGAGCTACAGTGTGAAACTTCATTTCAAAAACAATATCTATACGAAACAATATCTTTCTTCTAAGTCCCACAAGTTTTGATGAGTAGTGTTGTCTTACAAAGTTACTGAATGACCTAAAACAAAGAAGGTATTTATTGGCATCTTGAATAAGAATTGAACTCTAAGTAAAACCCAAACTCTTTAGATAGGCATTTCTTGGACAGAAAAATCTAAGCAAAGACTTCTGTAAAGTCTGGAGAAGAATACCAAGTACATTATAGAGCTCCCTATATAAAGACATGTGGATATTGTAGATATGAGGTAGTTGTTGAAAACAGACAATAAGCTAGGTACATTAAATGCTGCTAAATATTATAAAAGTTAGGAAGTATTGGAATTGAAAACAAAGATACTGTGAGTTTTAAAATTGCATCTTTTATTTTAATAATGTGTATTTATTTTAACTTTATGTTTATGGGTGTCTTGAAATCTTTCTAGCACCTGTAAGTTGTATTTCTTACAAAGTTTGAAGTAAATGGTAACCATTTCTGTTAGTTTACTTTTTCCTGTTTATTATGTAAAAAGAAGCTTTCATAAATATATAGAATAATCTTTCCAACAGTTTATGAAATATCTCATTGGGACCTTTAGCCTCCTGGCTTCATGTTGGGCGGGGTGTTAAGACAAATTAAAGTGAAGCAGGGAAGGATCTACCTCTTAATTGTTCTGGATTTGCTAGCCAGATAGGCTCTATAACTAATATTGCCTTAAACAAAAAACAAGCATCATCAACAACAAAAAACACAATTTATTATGTTGAGGGACTTTGACAACTGGTAAAGTGATAAGAAAACTAATCCAATCTGTTAGAGCTTTCAGAGAATAAAAGTGACAACAGGAAAGATCAGAAAGTTAATAATTAGTGAATATGATACATAGCATTCTTGTTTGAGAAAAATTTCTACATCATCCTTTAAAAGATTATCCTGATTTAATAAGAAATTATGTGGTACATGAAGGCCATGTGCAAAAAGGAGCGTGAAAATAGAAAATCATGTGGTAATTTAAAAGTCAAGCACAGAGATGGTTGTGTATACCAGTGGATTTTAGTGGTGAATATTACACATAAATGACAGATTATATGGTGTCCTGTAGATAGCCAGTGTTGGAATGACTGCTTTATCTTTGGAGTTTGAATGATTTGGGTATAAACAAGTCTAGATATTACAGTGTATGGTTTACGGAGACTTATATTTCTTGCTATGTTTTGTTTCATTTTGTTTTTCAGAGAGGGCTTCTTTGTAGCTTTGTAGCTTTGGAGCCTGTCCCTGAACTCACACTGTAGACCAGGGCTGGTCTTAAATTCACAGAGATCTGCCTGTCTCTGCTACTGCGGGGATTAAAGGCATGTGCCAACATGGCCAAGCCAGTGTTATTTTCTTAAAATTCTACTCTTACCAATAGGCAGGCCATATAGGCAAATATAAATAGAGACGTTTTGAAGTTAAATGACATTATAAATCTAATGTATCTAAGACATATTTATAGGACATTCCAACCACACACTAAAGAATGCATTTTCTTTTTCTCAGCAGCAATATTTCCTAGAAAAATTGATCATATATTAAGGCAAAAACTAAGTATCAACAAGTTTAGGAAAATTGAAATAGCATCCTACACTATATCTGACCATAAAGAAGAAGCTGAATTTCTACAAATTTGAAATTGCAGACATTGCACAAACCCAAAGACACTATAGTACATTTCTTGAAGAAAATTTGGGAAAATGAGAGATCAAAAAGTAGTCTTTTTAATTTTAGAATTGAAAAAAAGGAAAATACAGCATGCTGATATTTTTTGGATATAATTAAGACAGTTCTATGGGAAATGTCCATAGTGATAAGCATTTACAGAAAAGTTTAAAAATTTATAAGGTATTATCACTGGCCATGTTGTCTCCTAAGGCTGATATAGCCAAGTGCCATGCTATGTAACAAAAATAGTTCTAGAGGTTCAGATTTAGAGATCAAGATGTCATTCTGTCTTACTGCTTTGATCTGGAAACAGATGCCTTCTGCCTATGTCATTCCATTGTCACCCTTTGTAAGGGAGTATCAAACTTTTTCTTTCTTATGAGTACCTCCCTTATTACGTTAGAGTCCACATTAGTGAACACATTTTAACATAATAAAATTGATGATGCTTCTACCTTAAAATACAAATTAATTAAGAGGTCACAGGAGACTTAAACACAGGATTTTAAAATAACACAACCTAGCTTGTAATATTATTGGTTGTCTTTTCACATCTGCATAATTATTATCCAACCATAAAATTAAAAATGACAATGTATCTGCAATTATTTGTCTTAATCCTATCTGCATATATTTAGAAAATATGCCTCTTATAACAAAGTGCATTATTCACTTTTTAATGTCTATTTATAATTTTATGAACATTAAAAACAACATCAATATAAAATAAAAGCATGGTATATGAGATTGGTAATAACATCAATAATCAGCTGCAGAAAGTGTGTTTCACAGAAAGGATTGTATTGGTTCTGGTCTAATTGGTAGTGTGCTTTTATCCTTCTGAATCCCGGAGGGAAGGGCTGTTTCCAGATCTCCTATAAATATCAAAGTTTGAGAACAGGTAGCTCCCTATGTAAAATGGCAGAGCACTTGTATTTAAGCCATTTTGTGGACTATTCACAGAATTTTTTTATAATTTAAGTCATCTGTAGATTATAATGTACTACTTAATATAGATGCTTAGTGGATAATTGTTATTACATATTACTTAGGGAATAAGAGAAAATTAAAATAAAGAACTGTAGTTATAATTGATTAGCTGAAATAATTGAGATCATGATTTCTATATTATATTAAATCTTAGATTATGTTTTATATATTCAGGAAGTTTAAAATTATGTATGAACTCATTACCCAAAGCATTATTTATATATCACAAAATGGATATATAAATGTATGAAATGATTGTGAGTTCAGCATCATAAATGGTTTTGGACAAAGCAAAATGTTCATCTTGAAAGTTATTAAACACAAAGAAACCATGTACTTCTCCTTGACTATGTGATAAGAGTTATATGTAAACAAACCATTTAAGTTCTTCAGAGAACAAAACTGTTTGTTCTCAAAGGTATGTTGTTGGTGTCACTTGATGATGAATTCAGAAACAGAGTAAGTTTAAAAAAACACTGGACCAAGAAAATTCAGCACGGCATAGCAAACAAAGAAGACTCAGAGGCATTGTTTACCGAATTTCTTTAACATATGAACTATTCAAGCATTTTGCAATGATCACATATATTTGGATTGTGTTTTTCCTGCTTGAAAGAGCAAAAATAACTTGAATAAAATCCATCCTCAAAGGATTTGTCTGCAGAAAAATAAACATCCACAAATATTTAGAAGAAAACCTCCAAGTTACATAAAATATATTTGTAATTAAGCATAACAATTCATAAAATTATTTATTACTTTAGATATATAATTATGTGTATGTACACATCTCCATGTTTGTGTATGCATACACACACTATGACAGTCCCAGGAAGTCAATTTTAGTTATTGCACTATTACTGTGAAAAGACATCATCACAAAACAAGACAAACCTCAAAACAAAACATTTATTTGGAGCTCATGGTAGTAGATTCAATAACCATCATGGTGTAAGCGCACGTGTATGGCACTAGAGTAGTATGGTAGAGCTACCCAGCCTGACTCACAGGCAACAGAGAGACTAGGCCAGGTACGGGATTTTGAAACCTCAAACTTCATTCTCAAAGTAGCACTTCCTCCAGTAAGACCACATCTCCTAATCTTTCTCAGCAGCTCCACGCCCTGGCAATCACACATTAAAATATATGAGTTTTGGGTAGGACGTTCTCCTTCAAACCACACAGAGACAAAAGAACAACTTGTAGGAATGATTCTCTTTTTCTACCATGTAGGTTCTGCATAAAATTCCTGTTGTTGGGGTTGACTGAACTTTCCCTTACTGACTGAACTATCTAGCCAGCCCTCATGAAACAACTTTAACAAAATAGGTAAGGTGGCAAAGTTGTGTCTTCAAATTTTTTTTTTTGGTTTTACAAGACAGGGTTTCTTTGTATTGTTTTGGAGGCAGTCCTGGAACTTGCTCTGTAGACCAGGCTGGACTCAAACTCACAGAGATCCACCTGTCTCTGCCGCCTGAGTGCTGGGATTAAAGGCATGCACCAACCATCCACATTTATTTTTAATGTTATCTTTAAATTTGTAGGAATTTTCCTAAATTAAAAATTGCTTTCACCATCCTGGTTAATTTTTTCTGTATTTGTAAAAAAGAATAGATTGTCAAATCTAGATAGATACATAGACAGACAGACATACACACACACACACACAAAATCAAGATATGTAAGTACATACTTCCACCCATATATAACATTTAAATTTCTATTCATTCAAGTGTAAGAAAAACTTTTATTATGTTTTCATTTCCTCTAAGAATTCTAACTGACTGCAATATATAATTATAAATATAAAGCAAACATGTTACACCTGTATATATCTACTGATATATCATATTTAAAACCTGTAGATTCTTAAAAACTTTAATTATCCAATTTGTGATATTCTATTCAATTGAGAATATTTAAATACAATTTTCTTAAACATCTCATGGCGATTTCTTACAATATTTTGTCTTTTATTATGCCATTTAATTAAATGTGAAAGAAATTGAGATAAAATAGATGGAACAATTAAAATTTACTACTTAGGGTAATAAAATATTAATTAGAATGTTAAAATACAGGACAATGAATTTAATATCAATAAAGAATATAATCAGGATTTATTCTTCTCAGTTTATTATGCCTTAAGGTTTGATAAAGGAGCTCTAATAATGAATTTTATACTGGTTCTTCAGTATCAACCTTAAGGTTATCCATGAATATTTTTACTCCTTATACTGAAAAGAACCTCTCCTAGAATCTAGTAGTTTCATCCACTGTTTACAGAGGAAAACTCAATTGTAAAATACTAGTAAAATACTACCAGATTTACTCATGTAAATAAATACAAAAAACTCAGTATGTAAATCATCCCTTAACATCATCCCTTTACATTATCCCTAAGAGTGGATATCAAAGGAGAAAATTTAGACTAGAGCTTCTCATTGTCTGTTTTTACAAAACGTTTCCTCTGCAAGAAGGCAAGTAATAATCATTTAAAATATGTAAAGGTGATGTGTGGACATACTTCCAGAAGGTAGTATGAATTCTCTCAGATGATGATTGTACTTGGAGGTGACTTTAATATTAATATGTGCCAAATATTTTCATGGGCATTACTAATGATATTGGCATTGGATAGGCTGATATACAAGTTAAAATTTCTATTAGCTAATACCAAAAGGAATTCTGGATGTATAGATATAAGACTATTTGCATCATGTTTTAACCTATAAAGTAAAACAGATAGATGGTCATAGAATAATAGAAGTTAAAAATTAAAAGAAAAACAGTGCAGTGACATGGGTAACATGATGAGAAATCTTTCATTTACTCAAAATCAATAATTTATTTCAAACTTCAGTTCTCTAAATTGTGTACTTTTTGTGTCAATGGAACTAAAGCCAATTAACCATACAGTGATGGCATTTTGGATTTGAAATTAAGTAGAAAGGAATTCTAATTTGTATTATTCTTTCCTGTTTTGTATTATAAAACAATTTTATATGAGACCTTTTCATAAATAAGCATGAAAACAAAGCAGTTTGCACCAGCTTCCAGTGTATAAGATGTCTAACCTGGTCAATGATATATAAAAAGTTACATATTAAACATGAACATTAGCAATTGTAAATTTCAGTCTAGTACAAATACACGTAATAAATATGAAGTTATAATTCAGATATGATAAACATATAATAAGCATTATGCTTTTATATTTGTTATTCATTAGAATATCACTTCCTACTTGTTTAATTCTTCAGTATAATATGAAGTCTTTCCAATATGTGTTATGGATTATGGACTTATTTTGTATTCTATTAGCTATCACTTAACTTTCAGGAATACTCGTTTAATTATTGCTCTATTTTTAGAATTGAGAGTACTATTATGCACTAGGTTTTTACTTCAGAGAATTTTGTGTGTGTGTGTATGCTTGTGTCTGTGTGTGTGTGTGTGTGTGTCTGTGTGTAAGACAAATGATGGAAAATATGTTTATGAACATCCATAGAGAATCTCATTGAAATTTTCTCTACCGTCATCCACAGTTGTAGTCTGTGATTAGAGATTTTGTCTGGCTTTTGAGATCCCAATTTTGAAATTAATATAATGCATTCTGATTGTTTTTCACAATTGCAAGAGCCTAATGAATTTTTGATTTGTGTTATTTTATGTGTTCTTTAAAGAATATAGTCACCTTGTACACTACCTGATTAGGTACCTTATGTAAAATGAAGTTTCCCCTGAAAGACTGGATCATTGCAATATCTACATCACATGAAATTTTTTCAGTTATTTGCAGACAAATTTTTACTCAGTCAGTTTTAGGGAAGCTAATGTGTATATCTCCTCTCCTTCTAGATTTCAAGTGACATTATCCTGCAATATTCCCACAGTCTGTTTATAAGCAGAGTTTTTAAATGATGTGTTATGTGGGACAGGTAATTTGCACTGTTTATTTTCATGTTGTCTGTTATGCTTTCTAAACTGTGTATACTAGAGATAATGATTATACATGAAATGAAGTCATGACCACCAGTATTTTCTTACCTTTGCTGCTTGTACATACATCACATTAATCCCATACAAACCTATCGTTGGGGAGCATGGATCAGAGCCCTGGGAAGGCTCTTAAGTGGACTGCTCTGGTGAACATGTGCAGTTCCTTAGTGGGCATGCCCATTCCACTGTCAGATGGGCTGAGATAAGGGAGGATCAAGGCAAGATTTCAATCACAGAAGCAGGGAAAATGCTTCTCATTGACACTGGTAGCAGTGATCACAGTAGATTAGAGGGTTAGTGGAGAAGAGGGTTAGATACTGGTCCAGGACAGCTCTGGTCTTCTCTTGTTGGCGTCATGGCTTCAAGTTCATTATCCTCATATCCTAGATGTTTTGTGTTTTCCTTATTGAAAAAATGTCATAAATTAACTTTAACAGAGAAATGGTAAATTGTAAAAAATAATTTATTCTTAACAATATTTGCCATTATTTCTCATTCCTTTTTTAGTAGAATGAGAAAGAAAGATTTCCCTGTCTGGACAAATAGGAAAATGTAGTACACACTTAAAAAAAAATAAAACAGGGTAGTCTGAAATGATGAACATAGCTCTACAGTTGTTGTAAAGAACTCTCTTGCTTAAATTAGTGTCGACCCACTGCCCCTCCATGGGAACACTATAACTCTCATAGGGACCTTTGAATAACAGAAGATTTTTCAAGGAACATAAAGGCATAGTTCTCAGAAACCAAGTATCCAGATTTTGACTTCCATTTTTAGTCGCCTGAATTGAACTGCATCCAAATTCTTCTATTGTCAAGACATCATGATGATTCTTTATTTCCTTTGCTCTGTAATGTTCACCTTCATACATAGAGTAAAAGAAAGCATACTTCCTATTCCTCTTCATTCTAACTACACTGCGTGATCCTTGGTTGCTAATAAAAATCTTAGCATGCTAAACAAGACAAGTTCAAAGGAGAGGAACTCTTTCTAGTTAAGGTTCTAACATTATTCTGGGTCTTCTTTCTCTGTTTAGTAAAATTATCTTTAAAGAGTAATATATTACATTAAACATTGGTCATTAGGTTTATTTCAGAATATTTAGAATATTGCTAAGTGTCATATAATAATGAGACACGCCTTTGTTGTTTGACCAACCACTTCAGTTAGCTTTATATTAGGACAGATATATACCAAGAGATGTCCTTCAATTCATTTTATCTTATCCATACCAGAATCAGAGTACCAAGGGTATTTCAATAAAATGAAAATAAATATATTTTATGTTAATAGTCCTATTACTTCATATTTAGTATGATGCTTATTTTTATCACTAATATAGTTATAATATATTATATTTCTATTGAATGTATTATATAAAATTATGACATAGAAATGCTAAGACAAACTCACAGAGATACATTGTAGAATGTGTGGTTATTTTGCTATATATTTTAACAAAAACAAAAAATGTATATATGTCAGTCTCTTTGGTTCCCAATCATATTTCATACAGATTTAAACAAGTTGGCATATTATTAAAATATATGTTCTTTGTATTTCTACTATGAAAACATCCACATCAGATAATATCTAAGGTGAAAACTGACCTTCCTGGGTTGACAAACTCTGTAAAGAATAGTGAAGTATTGGGTGATAAAATGTCACCTAACCCAAAATTTGAGAACAGCCACTCATGTGGACCAGCAAAAATGATGACTTGGTGTTGACCCCTACAAAAATAAGTCTTAAATAAGACATGTTATCGACAATACTTCATGCATATTGTCACAGTAAAGTAAAGAAAGAGCATGTGTCATGATACCATTAAACAGGAAAACAGATCTCTGCAGCTGAACATTCCCTGGACTTTGGAGGGTGCCTCTGTATTTCACTTGATATTATTCTTCATTCTTGCCTTTAATAAACAATAACATTTTAAGGTGGAGTCTTAAGTACCATAGGCTGTCCTCAGTTTCTATATAGGTCAGACTAACCTTGAACTATTGATTATCCTGCTTCTCCTCTGAGTGCCCTATGATTACACATGTGAATCATTATGCTTGTTAAGCACTATAAGTTGCACAAATTAATGATTCTTTCATGAGAATTAGTGTATTTCAAGGCTGTTTTAGGAAAGACCAAAATGCTTAATGATGCATCAATAGGAGAAATTCAAGAAGAAAATGTCGTCCTCTTAAGTTCCATAGTCATGCTAAGTCAGAAAAAAGTTGACCATGGTATCTCGAGTTTGGATGTTAAGTTTAAATGGGAAGGGGTACACTGATTTCAGGTTTAAAAATCCAGATCACCTTTCAGTTTTAGTTGATTTGCATCCTCCTTGGATTACTAACTTCCCAAATAATCTTGAACCTATCAACTGATCCATGAGTAAAGTGCAGAACAGATGCTTATCAGATTATTAAAGTTTTAGTGTATATTATATATTTCTTTTTTCTTTCTGGCACCTTTATCTACTGTAAAGTCAACCAACTTTCCCCCAGGAGTGATGTTGGGATTTATTTAAGAACTTAACTGATTAGTTCCAGGTTCATTAAAATATCATTACTTAAAATTTACTGATAGTAAAATCCTTCTTCTTTAAATTATCAACCAGAAGATGAGAAGTAAAGTAATAAAAATAAAATACATTGTAGGTCTTCATTTATATTTGTCATTCTCTAAGATGATAATTTTATCTACAGCCCTCCCCTACTTTCTGATAATAGGTTAAGACAAAGTTTCCAATTCTAAACCATTTTCCTGTGCTTTTGATTTTGTCATAAGAAAATTAATTTTTATGCAAATAGTGTTTTTCCAAAGTTTCCACTAATAAATGGATTGTCTCATAGCTATTAAGTCTAGTAACACAATACTCTGAAGAGAACCAGACCCACTTCCGTCCCTGACTCAATGGAAGAAATCATTCCCATTTTTATTTTTTATTTTTTTTTAGTTTGTAATGACTGGAGGTTCTTTGGGTTACAGCAGCAACACTTGCCTTTCTGCTGTCTTTGCCATATTGATTTTCTTTTATTTTGGTGTCCTTTCTTCTGCATCTCTACATAAAACTCCCTTTTGTTCCCATTCTGAGACAGACATGTCTTCCTTGATTTTCCACATAATCCTTTACAGCTATGTCCCCTAAAGATATTTTTTATTTTAATTTTAAATAGTTTGTTTTACATGTCAATCCCAGTTCCCTCTCCCTCCCCTCCTCCTGCACCCCCAGGAGATTCCCCCCTATCCTCCCTCCCTATTGCCAATTCCTTCTACATAGGGGATATCTAGAGTCTGTCATTTCAGTCAGGGTAGGGTCCAGGCACTCCCCTAAGAGTCCAGGCTGAGAGAGCATCCCTCTTTGTGGTATGGACACATGATGTCTGTTAGTATTCGAGGGATAAACACTGATCCACTGCTCAGTACCCCATAGGTTGCCCAGGCCTCCTCACTGACTCTCACATTCAGGGGATCTGCATCAGCCCCATGCTGGCCTCCCAGCTGCCGGTCTGGGGTCCAAGAGCTCTCCCCTGTTCTGATCAGCTGTCTCTGCTGTTTCTGCCAGCCCATTCTTTGCCAATTTGCTCAGCGCTCCTCTCTCTCTGTCACTGGGTTCCTTGGGTTCAGTTCAGTGTTTAACTGTGGGTGTTTGCCTCTGCTTCCATCAGTCATTGGATGAAGGCTCCCGGATGGTTGTAGACATCAAGTTCATTATCAGGAATGGGCATTGGAGGTGGTTTCTACACTATTGCTTAGCTCGCCAATTGGTGTCATCCGTTTAGATCACTAGAGGTCACAATGGTCCCTGATCTGTCTTCTAACCTATGATTCCCTCTTCCCCCTATCCTACTCCCCCCCCAGTCAACCTTACTTTTCCCCCATGACCTACTCTCTCTTCCTCTTCTCCCCGTCTCTATTCCCCAGCTCCCCCTCCTCCCCAACCCTCGCCGTGTTCCCCATCTGTTCAGAGGATCTTGCCTCATTTCTCTTCACTTGGGTACCATGCATATCTTTTATGTTCTTTCCTGTTTCCCAGACTCTCTGTCATTGGAAGTGCAGACTGGCACTCTCCTGATCCAGGTCTAAAATCCATATGTGAGTGAGTACATATCATGTTTGTCTTTTTGTGACTGGGTTACCTCACTCAGGATGGTTTCTTCCAGTCCTATCCATTTACCTGTGAATTTCAAGATTCCATTGTTTTTTTTCTGCTGAGTAATACTCCATTGTATAAATGTACCACATTTTCTCTATCCACTCTTCAGTTGAGGGGCATCTAGGTTGCTTCCAGGTTCTGGCTATTACAAATAATGCTGCTATGAACATAGTGGAGCAGATGCTCTTGTTGTATGAATTTGTCTCTTTCAGATATATGCCTAAGAGTGGAATTGCTGGGTCTTGTGGTAGATTGATTCCCATTTTCCTGAGGAATCTCCATACTGATTTCCAAAGTGGCTGTACGAGTTTGGAGCGTACAGCAGCGGAGGAGTGTTCCCCTCTCTCCACATCCTCTCCAGCATAAATTGTCTTCGGTGTTTTAGATTTTAGCCATTCTGACAGGAGTAAGATGGTATCTCAAAGTTGTTTTGATTTGCATTTCCCTGATGACTAAGGATGTTGTACACTTTCTTAAGTATCTCTTGGCCATTTTAGCCTCCTCTATTGAGAACTCTCTGTTTAGTTCTGTACCCCACCAGTTAAATGGATCCTTTGGTGTTTTGGAGACTTGCTTCTTGAGTTCTTTGTATATTTTGGAGATTAGCTGTCTGTCAGATGTGGGGTTAGTGAATATCTTTTCCCATTCTGTGGACTGCCTTTTTGTCTTGTTGACTGGGTCCTTTGCCCTACAGAAGCCCTAAAGATATTTAACTTAATATGTTTTACATCTAGACAATAGTCATAGATTCTAAAGATGAAAATGTGGATTTATTTTAATGTGTATGCAATGTATTAGCCCATTTTGAGTCCTTTGGGAATATTTAATTAAATAAGCAGCTTTTCAGTTAAACAGACTAGTTTATGCAAATACTTATTCCTATTTAATTAACCAGTTTTCAAAGGTACAGTACTTGTTCCTATTGATTCTCTTGAACAACCTTTTCATACAGTGAAATATTAGCTTTTCATGGGGAATATAAACGTAATAGTATCTTCCTATACTTAAGTTCTCAATTTCTTCTTCCTTTTGGAAGAGAATGAAAAATAAAGGTTTTGGATCTATCTCCACATACATTTCTCTTTCCACAGATTTTTTCTTTATTTTCCTCAAAGTTAATGGTCGACAGCTTCTAGGTTACACAGATTTCGTTGGTTGAGGTATGGGCAGTTTCTTCAGGAGTATTATATAAGAAGTTTTGGAGGGTGTATGAAGGGAAATCAATTTTCTCATTATAAATGTAAGGTGCATATTGTTTGTACTGAAATAATATATGTCTGTTATTTTCCATGGAATATTCTAAGTGCATTTGAATGTTACATTTATTTTACAGAAAAGCACAATAAAATTTATAATGGATATAACAAAATAATTAATGGGAATGTCAAAGGTAAGCTGAGACAAGAATGAGATGCTCTGCCAATTACATGACCCAAAGCAGTTTGAAGTGAACTGGATTACTTTCAAATCACAAAACTTTACTCATCTTTGTCTGTATGATCAAATGCTACTAAATGCAACTCTCACTTTGCTGATGTAAGCCTCAGAGAGATGAAAATATGTAAAACTAAGGATGTTACTTTCTTGTTACAGTTCTCATTTCCTTTGCATGAGATATTTTTAAAATCTTCAAAGATTATTTTTTAACATTTAGCTATTACAAGGTTTCTATTACTTGAATCACAGAAACTATTTCAATTAGTTACATAATGTTTTAAAATATGAAGGCTAATTTTAATATAAATTCTTCTAGAAAAATCCTAAATTATCTTCAAGTCTTTTCAGAGATCATCAAAGCACAATTAGAATCAAGACCTTATGCCTGTGTACTTGATCGTAGCATAAATTGTACTCACTTTGGACCCAGCAGGTTTTGATAGCCTTGTAAAAACCGGAACTTCATTACTTTAGGCAAGGTGAGATGGTAATCACATTCTATAATTCATACTTTAGTGCCTGAACACCACTAAAGAAGCATTATGCCCTTGGTTACTGCACTACATCATCCACCCTCATGAAGGTATTTGAGAGAATTACTAGAATGACTCCAGTTCAAAGAAGTAGTATTATATTTTTGTCAGAGTTTGAACATGCTGTAATTCAAAAGAACACTTGAATTGCTAACATTCAATGGGGATCTTATATCTTCCTTGTTGTAGTAAGTATCTCTGGCAGTCTGAGAATCTGATGAGATCATTTACCTGCATCTTTCTTTTTCAAATAAAGAGGTACTGCCTATAAAATGTCAGAGTCACTCTGCATATAATAACGATTTATTTTTCACTTAGAATTTTGGATCTAGTGTATACATTGTTTTGCTTGTTTCTTCAGTTTCAAAATTGTCCTTTTGAAACTGTTGATAGTTTATCTCAAATGGCACAATTTAAAGTATTGTGTTTAATAAAGTTATTAAAAAGAATACCCTTAACAATGATAGTGGATTACATTATTTAATATCTTTCTATATGCATTTATACATATATACAATTGCCACAAACAACATAAAATACCTTGGGGTAATGCTAACCAAACAAGTGAAAGACCTGTATCACAAGAACTTTGAATCTTTAAAGAAAGAAATTAAAGAAGCCCTCAGAACATGGAAAGATCTCCCATGCTCTTGGATAGGTTGGATCAATGTAGTAAAAATGGCAATCCTGCCAAAAGCAACCTACAGATTCAATGCAATCCCAATTAAAATCCCAGCACAATTCTTCACAGAACTTGAAAGAACAATAACCAATTTTGTATGGAAAAACAAAAGACCCAGGATAGCCAAAACAACCCTGTTCAACAAGGCAATGTGCGGAGGCATCACCATCCCTGACCTCAAGCTCTATTATAGAGCTATATTCCTGAAAACAGCTTGGTATTGGCCCAAAAATAGACAGGTAGACCAATGGAATCGAGTGCCAACTTGTTCAGCCACTTTGGAAACATGTGTGGAGATTCCTCAGAAAAATGGGAATAAACCTACCACATGACCCAGCAACTCCACTCTTAAGTATATTTCCATGTGATGCCCATTCATACAACAAGGATGTCTGTTCGACTATGTTCCTAGCATTATTATGTGTAATAGCCAGAACTTGGAAGCAACCCAGATGCCCCTCAACCGAAGAGTGGATAGAGAAAATGTGGTATATTTACACAATGGAGTACTATTCAGCAGAAAGAAAACAATGGATGACACTAGAAGAAACCATCCTGAGTGAGGTAACACAGTCACAAAAAGAGAAACATGGCATGTACTTTCTCATATATGGATTTTAGACATAGATCTGGGGAGTGCCTGCCTACAATCCCATGGCCAGAGAGTCTGGGAAACAGAACCTTCATTCAGTGGCTGATGGAAGAAAAGGCAGATTCTCACGGCTAAGCACTGAGCTGAACTCAAGAAAGCCAGTAACAGAGATGGAGGACTGATGACCAAAGGGATTAAGACTGGGCTGGTTTAACCACCAGAAACAGCTGACCTGACAATGGTTAACTCTTGAATCCCAGGCTGATGCCTGGGAATCCAGCATGGGACTGATCAAGACTCCCTGAATGTGGGTGTCAGTGAGGAGGCCTAGGTAATCTATTGAGCCTTGGGCAGTAGATCACTATTTATCCCGAGTATACACATGGACTTTGGACTCCTATCCAACAATGTGAGATGCACTCTCACCCTGAACTCTTGGGGGAGGGTTTAGGTCCTGCCCTGGATGAAATGACAGACTATGGACACCCACATGGAGGGCCTCACCCTCGCTGGGGAAATGAGGGGATATTGGGGGGGTCCTGGGGGGAGGGCACGGGAGGAGGGGAGGGAAATGGAGAGGGACCTGGAACTGACTTGTGAATCAACCTGTTTCAAATCTAAATTTAAACTTAAAAATAAATAAATAAATACAAAGAATACCCTTAACAATGATAGTGGATTACATTATTTAATATCTTTCTATATGCATTTATACATATATAGGTTAAATTACCATGAAAGTATGCAAGGGACTTTATATGGTACTTGTCAATGGCATGGCTCTGCATCTGGTATAGTTTCATTCTGTGAATGACTCAAGCCATTTGAAACATTTTAATGTGCCATGCATGTTGTAAGGTATGTATTGTAAGTTACTTTATCCGTTTTTAATTTTTTATTCATTTTACATACCAACCACAGTTTCCCCTAGCCACTTTTCTACTATTTCTTCCCCCACCTCCTTTCTATATACCCCCACCCACGTCCACTCTTCAGAAAGGAAGTGCTTCCCATGGGGAGTCAACAAAGCTGGCCTATCAAGTTGCGGCAGAACCAAGTTCTTTCCATCTGCATCAAAGCTGAGCAAGGCATCCCACCATAGAAAATAAGCTATAAAAATGCAGTCCATATGCCAGGCACAGATTCTGGTCCCACTGCTAGGGGCCCCACAAATAGACCAAGTTACACTACTGTCACCCTTATGCAGAGAGCCTAGGTAGGTCCCATGCAGGCTCCCTAGCTGTTGGTCTAGAGTCCGTGATCTCTCACGAGTTCTGGACAGCTGCAGAGTCCTTTCTTATGTAATCCATGCCCACTTGTCAAAGGATACAACCACACACAGATAACTGTGTCCTTCCTAATCAATCAGCAATCAAGAATGTGCTCCTCAGGCTTCCCCACAGGAAAATCTAATGGATCCAACTCCACACTTGAGCTCCCCCGTCCCAGGCCCACTGCTGTGAGTTATTCTGTTTCCTGCTTCCCCTTCACCTATGTATTCATTCAGTGTGCCACACCACTAATACTGACAATTTGAACTGGGCATTTTCTCTGGAGATGCGCAAGAATGTTAGCACTTTAAGAGAAGTGGATGTTCATTCATTTTTTGTCTGTTTTGTTTTCTCAGCATTAAAGATTGAACCAGGTAAAAGCAGACGCAAGGCAAGCAGCCGTCTACACCAGGGAGGCCATCTTACATTCTATTTTATAAAAATTTTTGCCTTGAGTCTTCCTTCTTCCTCAACTGGAACGAGAAATACTGTAATACTGCTGTGTGTGTGTGTGTGTGTGTGTGTGTGTGTGTGTGTGTGTGTGTGTGTGTGTGTGTCTGTGTTTTCAGAATTCTTCTGTGTTGGCTTTAGGACAAACAAGCCTTGCTGGGAAACTGGGCTCATATTCCACACTTGTCTAACATCCTTTATACCTAAATATCCTTCTTTTCATGTGTTGTTTCTTAAGGAGTTTCTAATTTATGTGACCCTAATTTGTTACAGTGGAAAACTGATTTAGAAATGATCAACAAGCTAACCTGAAACAAAATCATAAACTTAGGAGAAACTGGTCAATGAAATAATGAGGTATCTAATTACATGGTCCTGTGTGGCCTTACCGGACATGGCCAAGTTGTCTTGAATAGTCTCACTTCTAATTTCACAATGGCCTCATGTTGCTTTTTTACTGAATGCTGCTATTTGCCAGATGCAGCCACATAAGCCATGCAATAGGCAAATGGAGCACTATAGTAGCTGCAACTTGCACTATGAAGTAGCTCAAGAAATATATAAATAATTTTAATAAATGTCATAATTTTCAACTTTTGTATCACAAAGGACAAAAAGGACTATGTGTATATATCATATCGAACCAGAAAATGTAGGTTTTACGTGAAAAGAAGAGATTATTCTTATTTTCCTTGTTTTAAGCACAAATTTAAAGTTAAACATGTGAAAAACATATTCTAATTTAAAACAGCAACATAAATGCCAATATTTTACACTAATAATGTAAATATATAAATATTTTTCTTGTATTGTATGTCTACACAGAATATAGAAATACAAAATGAAGTAAACACTAATTGATACAAAAATTTAAAATCATGTAAACTAGAAATTTCATTCAAAATAAACCACAGTAATACAACTGTATTGGAAAGCCTATGAAATATAATACATAATCTATGTAGCTAATATACATATATAGTACTTTTATGGATTATATAAAACAATGGTTTTCATTATGACATTCATACATACGTATCAATATACTCTGCTCATATTCGTATTCACATTGTACTATCATATGTCCTTTCCTTCCGCAGTCTATACTATATTTGTTGTATGTAATCAAATTAATATATATGAATATATGAAGATAAAGTGCCACACACAGTTGTAAATGTTGAAGTGAATCATTCAATAGTTTAATCCTGGAAAATAGAAACATAATACTCTTTATCACACCTGATATAAGAAGATGACAGGTGATGTAAAAAATAGTAAAAACTAGGATATAATATCATGATAAATTTTACAAAATCTGCTGATATAATGAAGGTTTAGAGGATGGAACAGGAAATCATAGGCACTAAGTTTTTCTTGGGTGTTGAGTTTGAGCATTTGATTGCTTTCGCTTAGCTAAAGGAGAAAGAATAAAGTTCTTTGCATGACTTGTATTTGTAGCCTATTATCCAGATCTTCATGATATTAACCCCTAAATTTCATGAAAGATCTTTACTGTGTGTTTTCACAATACAATCTCTTAAACATACAAGTATAGCCTGCATTACCATATATGCTTTTATTTATTGCTTAAGGCTTTTATTAATGATGGGAATATCAATTTCTTTTAGTAGATTAGTAATGAGATTACAATTTGAAATATTTTAGGAATAAACTCACTTGAAATTTCCTGTTTGAGACCTCATCTCTTGGTAAGAAGATAATAACTGAAAGCCTTCAAAGATCTTTTCCTGAGACTGAATCACACATAAAGCCATCTTAGAAAATAGCCCCTATAGACAGTATTATGCTAAGATACAAGTCATTTCTCTCAGTATTTCTTGTAAAATCTATTCAGAGGAGAATATTTCAAAGTAATTATGTAGCCATGCTGTTATTACATTCATTTCAGCTAAGAATACACATAGTGATTATTATACTTTTATGTCTTCCACCATCTCTTTACATGTGTTTAAATGTCTTTAAAAGATGATGGTAGAAATTGCCAAATACTTCAGCAGGGAAGTCTTATTCTTTTACTTTGTACCCTAAAATAGAGCTGAGGAATTTCTACAACCCCTCAAAAATAAACTAAAAAGAAATACACGAAAGTGATAGACTAAACTAAGTTAAGAACAGTCTCATTTTGCATTTAAGAAAGTTTCTTAAAATCTTGATGACAATATCATCATATTTTCAGGAGAAAAGAATCATAGAATATGCTGTATTAAAGAATGCGGATGGAAAATTAATGTGTCCGTGAAAGCCATAAATCCCTAGTTAACGAAATTAAAAACATAAGAGGCACACTACTTAAAAGTATGATAAATTACTTAAGACATGAATGATTTGCCTTCCAAAAATGTAGGGATTGTGTATTTTTACTTTGTACTTTTTAAGACAAACCAAGGAGTTCATTTTTTTAAGTCTCTTAAACATACAGGTGCATCCTGTATTACCATACTTGATATGGAATGCAAATCAACAATTTATATTTAAATAACTGTATTCTTATTTGATTGAAATTTTAACTATGACAAGATGATTTCTTTATTCACATTCACTTTGAAAAATCAGTAAATAATATCTAATTATTTTAATTCAAAGATCCTCTCTCTCTCTATATATATATATATAAATACATAAATATACATATATATCTTCATGTTCCCCTAAAATAGATTCTTTTTATATTCTCAGTAATTACATCAACTCAGACTGAAATTTTCCACTGACTTATGGGGGGAATGTACAATAAATCATCCAGTATGTTAACTCATCACATATATGCATTAATATGGGTTTGTGGATTTGTATAAAGATGTATGTATTTTCATTTCTCTTTGTAATGTGCTTCAATGTCTACATGAGATTATGGATCACACATGTCTTTATCATCTTCTGATACATTCTTATAATTTGGTTAATTTCTGTAATATTACTTGTTGGAGTTTTAATAATCTTTTGTCCTTATGCAGCACTGTGAATGTTGTGCACATGTCTGGGACACACAACATGAATGTAAGAGTTCTGATGCTCCAATTGTTTTTAAAGCATTCAAGGCAATATTTAAGCCTAATTCAGGATAACTGACAATATAGACCCTATCTCATTTATTTATTACATATGTACAGCAGAAGCCTTGATTCTCATCTAGACATCTGAAACCCTCAATTTTTATATTCCACATTCGTTCTAATGGCATCTAACGTATTTTCTAATATCTCATCATGTTTTTTGACCATTTTATGGGCTTTCTCCATACTGCCTTTTCTCATAGTTCACACTATACAGCAAATATAATTTCATCACTATCCTTGAAAAATGATAGTCATAAACATCTACATATGAATGGGAATGCTTCATATTTGACTTTTGCTTCATGGATTATTTCACTTAGTATACTGTCTAAAAGGTTATATACAGCCAGACAGAGTAGTATTTCCTTTTATCTGTGAATAATTTGCCATTGTAATACACACTTTATATAATTTTCCAGTCATCTATGGCTGTTTCTTAGGTATCTAAGACCTTAGTATTTTAAATAAAGATGCAATAAATGTAAGACTATAAATATCTCCTTGATATATAAGTTTCTTGTTCTTTGGATACTTATTTAGTAGTTGGTGAAACTGTTGGATCAGTGTTCTGTTTGTATTGTGAGAAAACTGTACTCTGTTTTCCAAAGTAGTTTTCAAGTTTCCTGTCATTAATAACATACAAACAGGCAATTTCCTGTGTGCCCTCACCTCTTATATTATATTTGTCTTGATGATAATAGCTATTATAATTAGAAATAGCCATAATTTTAATTTTCCTAACAGTTAATTGAGGAAATTTTAATATTTTTTCATGATTCTTTTGGTCATTCAATGTTTTGTTTGTTCAATTTCTGTTAAATATGTTTCACCATACATTGTTCGATTATTTACTTATTTTCAGTTTCAGCATTATGGTCTGTTGTAGAATGTTTGCACTGTGAAAACTGAGACTGAGTTAATAAAATGAACCTTGGATTAGGGGGAGGAGCCAGAGACTAGGTGACAGGAACTATCTGTAGAGAGTAAGGAGGAGCCAAAAAGAGAGATACAGAGATGTACAGGAGGGAGTAAAGAGGGACTTGGAGTGTGGCAGTCTTTTAGTTTCGGGACAGCTGACAAGATGCTCTTTTACTGGGTGTCAAGCCAAAGCAGAGGTCAGCTGGTTACTTCTTAGACTCTCTGGTTCTCACCCCAGCATCTAACTCCAGAGTCTTTATTGATAAATGGAACAATAGAAACTTAGTTACAAACTACATTTCGTCACAGCAGCAAAGCCAATGTAGGTTGGACCAGAAGTATTGCCAGACTACTTCGTGAGCAGTGGGACATTGTGGGGCTCCCACAAAAGGTTGTTAAAATGTCAGTTGATTCAGGTGCAGCTGTTAAGATGACAGGAAAACAATGCTCAGTCTTGTACATAAAGGCACCAGTCAAAAAGTTACAGATAAGCTTATGAAAGACATATATGTTCTGGTACACACAAGATTTCTTCAGACATGTCAGTGATTTAAACTCACAACAGTAACAACCAGTTCCCTAATACATTGATTCCTGATATGATTAAGAGGGTCCTGGAATTGTTAATTCTGAATATATATTGATGTCTATGTAAATGACTACATATTCATGCATGTGTATACCACTATATTATATCAGGTATGAACTCAACCTACTGAAGTGTTTCAACTCCTTAGAATTCATAAGAGTGTTCAAGTCATTCACATGTTATGGAATATTTCCTATTAAAACACAGCCAGTGACAGGTTTCTGTAAAGAGAGATCTTACATACCCATAGCAGTGACCATGCCCATGTGGGTGTGTTCATACGTACGTAGAACATACAGGGGATAAAAAGGGCTAGGGGGGAGGCAACTCTTTCTCTTTGGGCTCCGGTTTCAGCCTGGAGAGCAGGCTGAGGACCTTTGGTTCTCAGCTTTCTTGGCTTCTTACATAAGTGATTTCTCCCTCAATAAAATATCATAGGACATTCCTATTTTGTGTATCTTAATATTTCTGCATTATGTTTCAGCTATATTTCTTTCTGATAACTGGCTTCAAAAGGAAGCATAGAATGTCCCTACAATTGGTAAAGGAGCACATCTGCTTGCAAAGGTAAGGTAACATTCTTGGATCTTCTCCTTTCCCCTTTAATGTATAATCACATTCGATGTGTTCACATATTTCTAAAAATCTAGTCCTTTTATAAACATGCCCTACATTTGTTTGAACAAACAATTGGCTTATTAAATAGATAATATAAAAACCAGGAAGAGATGAAACTTTCTTTTCTAGGCCTGAGTAATTAGCAACTAATACAGGTTTTATGATTATTTGATTTTATTGTTCCCTCTGACCTTGCATGGTGTGTTTCTGGATCAACCATATAAGTTTTGTTAAGATAACTCTGCAATGATTCAGAATGAACTTCATAATTTGGGGACTCTTTAGATGTAAATTATGTAAATGAATTCAGTATTGAAGTATCAGGTGTTTCTATGTTTGGATCCTCCTCAGAATTATTCTGATTAACTTACAACATACCATCATGACTCAGAGTTGGCATGGAGTTGGAATCCCTGGCAAGCTGCTTTCCTGTAACCTCTCTATTGTATTAAAAGGCACTATCCTTCAAAGGCCTTTCTGTATCTGTATTTGTACATTTATTATGCAGAATGCCTCCTCAAAGCCCTTGATATTGTCAATAAGAAACTCTCAGAACTACTGGATAATGGCTCTGTGAAATATTTATCAACCCAATTCTGTCTGTGTGTTCCTCAGAGACTACCATTTATGTGAGGAGTGTGAATGTAAGTCCTTTAGTGCATTGTCCCTGTGCAATCAATTGTTCTGGGCCAGATATACTCTTTGAAGCTTTGTGATCCCACATGAAGACTAATGACAATAATCATTGCTTTTGGTGAAATTATTGCTTTTTATATGAAATAATCAGCAGGTCTCTGCTGTATCACTATTTTTCCCTTAAATAGTCATATAAATACAGTTCTTTGCATTAAAATTGTTGTTATTCTCATTATTTCCATTATCTTCATGCTTCAAAATTATATTTATACTTTTAACTGTCAAAAGAGAACATGTAAAATAAATAATCTTCACATAAAGGATTATTTTCTTATGCCTTCTTAATAACAGAAATCTGAAGGTTATGATTTAGAATTCTATTCAAGCCAACATTTGTTTGGAGCCAATCATATATAATTGTTATATATAAACTTTAAAATAAAAGTGTATTGTTAAATATTATCATTTCTTAACACATGTGCTTATATGTTAGTAGAGATAAGAAACTAGTTACAATGTTAGTTGTTTTAGACATTTATATTACATTTAGTGTACATTAAGTCTGATATATCTGTGTAAATCATATGGCAACCATATTTAATGGCTTCATTAGATAGGAAATCCTTAATACCAAGGAAAGGATCATTTAACCCAAGAAAATTAGTGGTTTATGTACCTCCCCCTTACATTCCAAATATTTTATTTAAATTATATATTAATATCTATATTGCACCTTCATTTCTCATTAACATTGTTTCTCTACATTGTATAGCAAAAGCAGAGTTATCATCATAAAAATCAATAAACTAAAACACATATATTTAACCTGACTTACACACCGTGCAATGCATGTATATATTTGATAATTCTAAGACAGTATTTTGAATTTTATAAACCAATTAAAACTAAATAATATCTCTGGCTTGAGGAAATTAAGAAAAAATAAGTTTAACATTTGTTTTCATGATATCTCAAACTTGATTATATTAAGATATAGTTTCCAGATCTTGCAATTAGCATAATTTGATGGTGTATCCTTTTTGAGAAGACTTCAAAATGTGGGGTATTCTTTAGAAAAATATATGTTAAAATATTTGCAAAGAATAAGTAGCAAATATTTGTTAAAAGACTTTGGAAACATTAATGTAATTGTAACGTTAATTTGGGTGGATCATAAATATTTCAATATTAAAAAATGAAATATGTATTGAATGGTTCCTGTTTACATTTTTTCTCAGAGATGTTGAACTTATTATCTTTTGGCAGACATCTCCTAAATATTCATGGACTGTCATGATTTATTCTCATTTCTACTTTTGATGTTCTTTCAAAAAGTAACTGTTAACTAATATTGCAAAGTTATCAGGTAGATAACAGTCTATAAGGCAGGCAGTCTCTTTTGTCTTTGATTGGGGCTTACTTAGGAATTCATAACTATTCTGTTGAAGATGTTGGAAGACTGCATGTGTCTTCCTGTTGGACTATAAGAGTACCAATAGTAAGGTACTATGCATTGCTCTTTCATGATGTCATATCATTTACCTAATTAGAAACTTCCAAAATATAAATGGAGGAATTATAATTGAAGTTTTGTAGGTCATATGTTAAATAATTAAGTATTTCTCACTTCAACTTTAGCTTTACTGACAGAATTCTTTGGAAAACTATATCTGTCTTAATCAGATATTAATCATAAACTAGTCATGACATTAAGTAAAAAAATGTACATGATACATTCTAAAAATGTATACATATTTAGTGTTAATCATTGTGTTATATTGAAAAAACAAAGGTTGATATGTGGACACTTGTTACAGTTAGAATAGAGTTTGACTAACATAAAAATTCTGAGTTTCACCTAAGCATTGCATAATCTGTGTGTTGTAGGGCACATCCATCACACCATCCTTAAGAGGGTTTGGAGTTAGAGGTCATTTTTTTTTTGGTTTTACAAGACAGGGTTTCCTTGTATCGTTTTGGAGGCTGTCAGTCCAACCTAGCCTCAAACTCACAGAGATCTGCCTGCCTCTGCCTCCCGAGTACTGGGATTAAAGGCTTGTGCCACCACTGCCGGGCTAGAGATCATTCTTATCTCATAAGATACTGTATCTGTAGGGCAGTGGTGCCACACGCCTTTAATCCCAGCACTCGGGAGGCAGAGGCAGGCGGATCTCTGGCTGGACCTACAGCCTCCAAAACGATACAGAGAAACCCTGTCTCGTAAAAACAAACAAACAAAAAAAAAAGATACTGTATCTGAAATGGTTTACCATCCATAATATTTTTTTTGGAAAACCTTTACATGATGGCAATGTAAATACTAATTAAAATACATGTGTATTGATCTATGTTTTGCTTAACTTTTTTTTAAATTCCAAGCTTATGGAAAAGTACCCAAGCCAATTGGAATGATAGGAATATATCAATATGTAAACCCATTAAGTTCATTGTGTTGTAAGACATAACTAGTGAAGCTGAAAGTTCATGGGCGTGTAAATTAAGCCTCTGCCCAAGGCTGTCCTTTGTTCATAAACAACACAGACATAGTACAAAGTCACTGAGATATGCCTGACACATAACTATATTAAAAATAGGTGTGATAAAAGAAATAATTCAGTTTTTTAAACACTATTATTAACTAAAAATAAAAATCTTTGGGTAAATGACTACAATTCATATTTTCATGCAGAAAAATCAAATGTTCATTGGGGAATATTTTATGTAATTTTTAGTTTTAAGTCTGTGTTCTTTTGTCTAAGATGACTGCCATTTCCATTCGTTCTCTTTCAAATGAAAAACATTTAATATTTTAGTAAAATCTTTTTATAATTTAAGTTACAAATAAGCTTGTTTCACCATGTCAATCCCAGCTCCCTCTCACTTCCATCCCCCCCCACTCTCCCCACTAGCCCCCCCCCCCAGTCTCCCACCCAATCTCCACTACAATCCCCAGAGTCTGTCATTTCATCCAGGGCAGGTCCTTGGCCCTCAATTCTGTTCTTTTTGTGGGTGAATAATAGCCCAACTATGTACACTTTATTTGGGTGTAGTTCTATTTGCTGTTACTTAAAGAACTTTCATTCTAATTTTCAAAATGTTTGGACATTTCACTCCCATCAGCAGTATTCAATCTTCCCTGAATTTATTTTTACAATTTGTTCAGAGTCATATCTTCAGATTCTAGATATAGACACTTTGATATGAATACTTTATTATAAATAATTTATTCTCTTCTAATTGATCATAGAATTATGCGAGTGGTATTTTCTAGTTTGTTTGTTTTGTAATGAATAAGCATTATCTATATTATATAATTTCCAAAAGGCATTTAAAGACAAAGTATAGATACAAAGACAGAGTAGTAACATGGAATTTATTTTTAATATCAGAAACATTTAAATGAAATTATCCTTATGTTAATCAATGTCATGCTTCTCTACCATGCATATGGTCCTTGTTTTGTTCTTTTGATCAGAAGAAAGGGAAGTTTGAGAAAAATTGAAATAAAAACTCACTCTAAACAAATAGAATTCTGCATTTTATTTTTTGTTTTTTTAGAAACAGGGTTTCCCAGTAGCTATGGAGATCATCCTATGACTCCCTCTGTAGACCAGGCTGGCCTTAACCTCACAGAGACTACATATGCCTCCCAAGTGCTGGGATTAAAGTCCTGTGCCACCACTTCACAACTATATTCTGTATTTTGAAGGTTAATTCACATTTTAAAATTTGATGCATTAAGTAATACCTAG
Organism: Mesocricetus auratus; assembly: GCF_017639785.1. NCBI lineage: Eukaryota > Metazoa > Chordata > Mammalia > Rodentia > Cricetidae > Mesocricetus > Mesocricetus auratus. The sequence continues at coordinate 21,823,049 of NW_024429202.1, forward strand.
TAATTAAATTTATTAAAGGTCTACCTCTTTTGTGATTTAAGAAAAAAATTGTCTCCCAATAGTACATGTCATATTTTTTTATTAGAGATTCACATAATTTGGGTTTTGAAAGAAGAAACAAAACAGAAATAGAATCAAAACAAAAAATGCAAGAAATGAACAAACTCTAAAAGAAAGCCAAGAAAAAACAATTAAACAGATGAAGGAAAGAATTCAAACAGTTCAAGACCTGAGAGCTAAAATGGAGACAATAAAAAAACACAAAATGAGGTAATGCTGGAAATAGAAAAGCTGAATAAAAAATTAAGAACTACAGATGCGTGCATAACTAACAGAATACAAGAGATGGAAAACAGAATCTCCTGCACTGAAGATAAACTATAGGAAATAGATTCATCTACAAAGAAAGTCTTAAATCCAGTAAATCATTAACACAAAATATCCAGGAAACACGGGACACCATGAAAAGACCAAACCTAAGAATATTTGGTATAGAATCAATGGTAGAGAAATCATATTCAAAAAAATCATAGAAGAAAATTATCCCAAAATGAAAAAGGAGATGCCTCTGAAAGTACAAGAAGCTTACCAAACATCAAATATACTAGAACAAAAAAAGTTCCCTTGCTACATAATAAAACACCAAACATACAGAATAAAAAAGAATATTAAGAACAGCAAAGGAAAAAGCCAAGTAATATAGAAAGGTAAACCTATCAGAATTACACCTGAATTCTACATGGAAACTCTGAAAGTCAGAAGGTCCTGGATAGATGTTCTACAAACACTAAGACATCACAGACTATTATTCCCAACAAAACTCTCAATCACTATAGAAGGAGAAAACAAGATATTCCATGACAAAACTAGATTTACACAATACGTATCCACAAATCCAGCCCTACAGAAAGTTCTAGAAGGAAAACTCCAATCCAAGGAAATTAAATACACTCAAAATAACATGGGCAATAGATAATCTTACTTTACCAGGAGTTAAAAATGGGGGAAAAACTCACACACAAATCCATCACCAAAAACAGATCCAAAGCAAACAAAAATCAACAATCAATTGTCATTAATATTCCTGAACATCAATGGTCTTAACTCACCTATAAAAAGACACAGGCTGACAGAATTGATATGAAGACAGAATCCATCCTTCTGCTGCATACAAGCAAAATAACTCAGTTTCAAAGACAGACATTACCCTCAAAGTTAGGGGTTGGGAAAAGATTTTCCAATTAAATGGTCATAAGAAGCAAGCAGGTGTAGCTATCCTAACATCTAACAAAATAGACTTCAAACTAAGACTAATCAAAAGAGATGAAGAAGGTCATTTCATATCCTTCATAGGAAAAATCCCTCACAATGAAGTCTCAAACATGAATATATACTCCCCAAATACAAAGTCACCCAAATTTATAAAAGAAACATTACTAGAACTCAAATCACATGTTAAAACCGCACACACGTATAGTGGGAGAGTTAATGCCCCACTCCCATCACTGGACAGGTCCACAAGAGAAAAACTTGACAAAGAAACAATGGAACTAACAGAAATTATGATCCATTTGTGTTTAATATACATCTATAGAACATTCCATCCACAAAAAATAATATACCTTTTCTCAGCACCACATGGAACCTTCTCTAAAACTGACCACATACATGGCAATAGAGCAAACCTTAAGAGATAAAAATTGGCCGGGTGGTGGTGACACACGCCTTTAATCCCAGCACTTGGGAGGCAGAGGCAGGTGGATCTCTGTGAGTTCGAGGCCAGCCTGGTCTACAGAGCGAGTTTCAGGACAGCCTCAAAAGCAATACAGAGAAACCCTGTCTCGTAAAGCCCCCCACCAAAAAAAAGAAGAGAAAAAATGGAATAACCCCCTGTATCTTGTCGGGCCACCACTCCTTAAAATTACAATTCAACATCAACATAAAATGCAGGAACCCCACAAACTCATGGAAATTTAACAATGATCAATTGTGTCACCTCTGGGTAAAGGAAGAAATAAAGAAAGAAATCAAAGACTTCCTAGAAATCAATGAAAATGAATGCACAGCATACCCAATCCTATGGGATACTCTGAAAGCAGTTCTACGAGGAAAGTTCATAGTACTAAGTGCCCATATGAAGAAACTGGAGAACAGTCACACTAGAAAATTAACAGAACACATGAAAGCACTAGTACAAAAGGAAGCAAACTCACCCAGGAGGAGTGGACACCAGGAGATAATCAAATTGAGAGCTGAAATTAATAAAGTTCAAACAAATAAAACAATATGAAGAATCATTGAAACAAAGAATTGGTTCTTTGAAAACTTCAACAAGATAGACAAAACTTTATCTAACTGAACCAAAAGACAGAGAGATTACATGCTAATAATTAACAAAATCAGAAATGAAAAGGGGCACATAAAAACAGACACTGGGGAAATCCAAAGAATCTTCAGGTCATATTTTGAAAAATTGTACTACACTAAATTGAAAATTTTAAAGGAAATATATGTTTTTCTGGATAGGTATCACATACAAAAATTAAATCAAGAACAGATAAGCAATTTAAACATATGTATAACTGGTAAAGTTATAGAAGCAGTCATAAAAAGCCTTCCAACCCAAAAAAGTCCAGAGCCAGATGGCTTCAGTGCAGAATTCTACAAAAAATTCAAAGAAGAGCTAATACCAATACTCTTCAAATTGTTCCACATAATAGAAGCAGAAGAGTCAGTGCCAAACTCTTTTTATGAGGCTACAATTCCCTTAGTACCAAAACCACACAAAAACACAACCAAGATAGGCAATTACAGACCAATCTCCCTCATGAACATTGGTTCAAGAATACTCAGTAAAATACTCACAAATTGAATCCAAGAACAGATCAGAATAATCATATACCATGATCAAGTAGACTTCATCCTAGGGATGCAGGGATGGTTCAACATAATAAAATCTATCAATGTAATCAGCCATATAAACAATCTGAAAAAAAGCACATGATCATATCAGGAGACGCTGAAAAATCCAACACCCCTTCATGATAAAGGTCTTGGAGAGATCAGGGATAAGAGGAACATACATAAACATAATAAAAGCAATATAGAATAAACCGACAGCCAAGATCAAGCTAAACAGAGAGAAATCCAATGCAATTCCTCAAAATCAGGAACAAGACAAGGCTGTCCACTCTCTCCATATCTCTTCAATATTGTACTTGAAGTTCTTGCTAGAACAATAAAACAACAAACGTAGATCAAGGGGACAAATTGGAAAGGAAGAAGTCAAAATTTAACTATCTGCAGATGATATGACAGTCTTTGTAAGCGACCCAAAGAATTCTATCAGGGAACTCCTACAGCAGATAAACAACTTCAGCAAAGTGGCAGGATATAGAATTAACTCAAAAAAATGAGTAGCCCAACTATATATAGACAATAAAGGGGATGAGAAAGAAGTCAGGAAAATATCACCTGTTAGAACAGCTACAAACAACATAAAATATCTTGGGGTAACTCTATCCAAACAAGAGATAGATCTGTAAAACAAGAACTTTGAGTATTTAAAGAAAGAAATTAAAGAAGATACTAAGATATGGAAAAATCTCCCATGCCCTTGGATAAGTAGGATCAACACAGTAAAAATGGCAATCTTACCCAAATCAATTTACAGATCCTCTGCAATCACTATCAAAATTCCAGCATAATTGTTCACAGACCTTGAAAGAACAATCCTCAAATTTATATGGAAAAACAAAAGACCCAGGATAGAAAATACAACCTCGTACAATAAAGGAACTTCCAGAGGCATCAACATTCCTGACTTCAAGCTCTACTCTAGAGATATAGTCCTGAAAACAGCTGAATACTGGCACAAAAATGAAAGGTATAACAATGAAATCAAATCGAAGACACTGTTATAAACCTACAATCCTTTGAACACCAAATCTTTGACAAAGAAGCTAAAACTATCCAGTGGAAAAAAGAAAGCATCTTTAACAAATGGTGCTGCAGTAACTGGATGTTGGCATGTAAAAGACAGCATATATATATATATATATATATATATATATATATATATATCCATATCTATCACCATGCACAAAACTTAAGTCCAAATGGATCAAAGACTTCAACATCAATCCAGCCACACTGAAACTCTTAGACGAGAAAGTGGGAAGTATGCGTGAATGAGTTGGTACAGGAGACCACTTCCTAAACATAATACCAATAGCACAGACACTGATATCAATAATTAATGGGACCTCCTGTAACTGAGAAGCAAGGCAAATGACACAGTCAAGAATACAAAAACAACAGCCCACAGAATGGGAAAATATATTCACCAACCCCAAATCTGACAGAGGGCTGCTCTCCAAAATTTACAAAGAACTTACGAAAAAAGTTTCCAAAATGCCAAAGGTTCCAATTGAAAAGTGGGCTACAGAACTAAATAGATAATTGTCAATAGAGGAATCTACAATAGCTGAGAGACACTTGAGAAAGTGCTCAAATAGCCATCAGGGAAATGCAAACCAAAACAACTCTGAGATACCATCTCACTCCCCTCAGAATGGCTAAAATCAAAAACACTAATGACAGTTTATGCTGTAGAGGATGTGGAGAAAGGGGAACACTCCTCCACTCCTGGGGGAGGGGGAGTGTCAACTTGTGCAGCCACTTTGCAGATCGGTATGGAGATTCTTCAGAAAATTGGGAATCAGCCCTACAACAATATCCAGCAATTGCACTCTTAGGCATATAACTAAAAAATGTACACTCACACAATAAGGACATCTGCTCAACTATGTTCATAGCAACATTATGTGTAATAGCTAGAACCTGTAAGCAACCAAATGCTCCTCAAATGAAGAGTGGATAGAGAAAATGTGGCACATCTACCCAATATAGTACTACTCAGCTGAAAAAAAGTGGAATCTTGAAATTTACAGGCAATTGATGGCACTTAAAGAAACCATCCTGAGTGAGATTACGCAGCCACAAAAACAGAAACATGGTATTTTTCATGCATATATGGATTTTATACATGAAGCAGGAGATTGCCAGTCTACAATCCCACCACCATAGACGCTGGGAGGCAAGGAGGACCCTAAGAAAGATATGCATGTTATCCTGGAGTAGGGTTATTGGAGGAGATATCCTAATTGCATTGGGATCAAGGGGATTGAGGGAAGGGGAAAGTGAGATAGCAGAAAGAGTAGGGGAAAAGAGGAGGGGAGAGGAGGACATGGGGGAGCAGGCAGGTTGAGCCAGGATAAGAATAGATTAGAGAATGATGAGAGATACCACAATAGAGGGATCCATTATAAGTTGGAGGAGAGATCTGGCACTAGTGAGATTTTCACAGTTCCACAAAATTACACCAACTGGCATTAAGGCTACCTTAAATGCTCTCACCTGATAATGAGATTGATGTCTACCTTATATGCCATACTAGAACCCTCATCCAATGGGTGACAGAAGCAGAGACAGATACCCACAGCTTAAAACAGAACTGAACTCATGGAACCCAATTGCAAAGAGGAGTGATGAGCCAAAGATTCAAGACCTGGGTGGCAAAACCCACAGAGGCAGCTGACCTAAACCAGGGGAAACAAATGGACTACAGACTGATAACTGAGAGATCCGCATGGACTGATCCAGACCCATCCCCCCTCACCCCCGAACATGGGTGTCAGCAAAAGGCCTTGGAGCGCAGTTCAGTATTTATTCCTGGCATATAATGAAATCTGGGAGCCCATTCAACATGGAAGGATGCTCTCTCAGCCTGGACACCTGGGGGAGGATCTAGGTCCTTTAAGGGATTGTATGACAGACTCTGAAAATCTGTCATGGGAGGCCTTACCCTGCCTGGGGAGCAGAGGAGAGACAGGGTGGGATGGGGGCTTGGGAGGAATGGCGTCCAGGGGAGGAGTGGAGGGAGAGGGAACTGAGTGTAAAAGTTCAATAATAAAAATTATCATATAAAAATAAAATGATGAGGATACATCATATTTTATTCTGAAAAGAAAACAAATAACTGATGACATCATTTTTAAAGTTCCTCAAAATAATATATAGCCACTCTGTTAAATATCCTGAAGGCCTAGGGCTGTAGACTTTCCCATCAAGCGTGTATTTACATTAAATGATCTTATGACATTTAGGAGAATGTTTTCTCTCTGTACACAGGTCATCTTACACCAACCTCTTTCGTCTTTGCTGTATTTGTATAGAAACAGGCAATTACGTTTCTTTTTTCCCCTCCTACTCTTTGATGTTCCTAATAATTCTGCAGGTATGTTAGGTCTCTGTACTCTGTGTGAACTGATTTGCTGTCGTCTCTCCTTTAGGTACTTGGATGCCTCTCAGATGCTTTTCTAAATCTATGAGACATAAAAGAGATCATCATCACATAATATGTGAAATGAAATACTTTTTCAAAGGGGAGGATGGGTCTGAAAAGCCCTACTCTTATTCATGCCAAGATAGAGCCAGTTGCTCTCAGGTGTCAGAAGCTGGATTAGAAAGTTACTGAAGAAAAACTTTAGCTAAATAAATGAAGAAATTTCATTACTTGTATTGTTTTCTCAAAAGATCAATATTGAGTGTAGTGATGTGGATAGGAGGTACAATCCTCAGTCGTTCTTCATAAAAATCCTGTCTCCTCGCCCTGGGATGTCCCTGCAGAGCTTTGATGCATCTCTCTAACTCCAGATTGCTCGGTACAGTTGGGGCTGTCTCTCATTTTTATGTTCAGCCTAGGAACAAGAGAAGGAGAAGAGCCATGATCACATGCACAATGTGGCGCAGACTCCCTGATACAATGCCTAGATGTTATTCATTGCTTTCTCTCCATTGGCCACACCTCGTCCGAAGAGAGATGTGTTGGCTTGGTGATTATATATCACCGCCATCATAAAGTCCTGTGGAGGAGAAACATATGTTCCTAGTTCTGAGGAAATAACTGTTCTGCAATAAGAATAGCATTTTTCACCTGCAGTACTCTATATGTTTTTATAAAGTTTTGCTCAAGTTTCAAAGTCCTCCAGATGTCTACAAGCATGGATTTCCTTCTCTGTCCTTATTTATCCCTTAGAAATTTTGCTGGACAAGAATAGTAGCACATTTGATTTTGACAGACCCAGGCAGGCTACTTTCACTCCTTTTACTTTTGCTCATTTACTTTTGACTTCTTAAGCACATTATCAACCTCATTTATGTGCTAGTCTAAATCATTTAGAACTGTCAGAGCCTTTTTCCCCTAAAGAGCAGCATATCCTACAGGACTCATCAAAAACGATGGAGTCCTATATCAACACCAACGTCTCTGATGAATCAATAACCTTGTTAGTTTTCATCTGAGCACAGGCTGAGGAAGTCAGAGGACTTCCTGAACTGAGAGCAAACACTGCCTTGTTCATACCCAGTTACTTCATCAAACGTCAGCCCATTATCCTGCTTAGTTGTGATATTTTTGCACAAATAAAGCCTGTCTGGGGTTCAAAGAATGGAGCTTGCGACTAACTAACCATCCAGGTTTGGAGGTTTGTACAGACAGACAGGAAGTGACAGGAAGTGATGTAGCTGGACAGGAGTATGCTAGTAGGGACAAACAGGAAATCACTCTTTTCTCTGTGGAGATGCTTAGGAGGTAAGGTGTGCTGTGTCTTGCTCCTTCTCTCCGATCTCTCAGCATTTCTCTCTATATCTGACTCTGGCCTTTTATTATCTAGACCAAGTAAGGACTCCATTTACACTTAATCTGATATCAAAGGCTATTCCTGAGAATGTCTATTGACGATAACCAAGTTTCTCTAAGAGCTCTTATGAACCAGTCCATCAGGGACTTATTTCTTTCCTGTTGCCTCAGATTAAGAAACCTCATTTTGTCTTAAGGATGAATGGGTAGATATATTACATATTTTCTCTGCATCCACAGTAATTATGCGGATCCTATCCACTGTGCATCTCCTAAAACCTAGTGAGAAACCTACCAGAGACTCTTTCATTACCTCATTAAAAACCTTTACCAATTCCAGCAGTTCAAAAGCAGAATACTATCTGATAATCATGGCATCCTGTGTGTGTAGGGTTTGACATAGATTACAGGCCATCTGCCATCAAACAGTAAATAATAACCTACAGTTACTGCCCCATAAAAAAGACATGTTTTCACATACCACATGGTGAGTATGTACTTACCCTGCAGATGCTTTACTGTTGAAAGTTTAGCTTCAGTTGTATCTTTCATCAAACATACCACAGACAGAGCAAGCTTGCCTCCCAATCTCAGCTTTGTTTCTGTGGTAGTCTTCATTCTACCAAATGTTACCTGAAACATTATTTGAGGGCACACACACACATGTTTATTACCCTCAAAGACAGACCAAAGAAACAATTCCACTCAAGTCTAGTTTAGTAATGCAATGAGCTTAATTAAGTTTACATTTAGGAACATGTGTTAATTTTTACATGTAGGAGTGGGGACACATAGAAGCAGCAATAATAATGAAAAAATGTCTCTCAGATAACTGTATATATACTTACAAAGGGGTGTGGCCTCGGAACATATACTCCTAGAAAATACTGTTCATTGTCTCTGGATCTCTGAGCAAATCGGGGTCTTTGGAGCCTTCTTCTACAATAGCTGTTAACTCTCCATAAATCTTGAGAAAGGAAGAGACTTTGTGAGCTGTTTCCCCACCTCCAAGATAGAAAGTTAATGGGCCCCATCTTGGGAAGATCTACTTCAGGTAATCACAGCTGCTGATACTTCAAGAGGGCAATTGCTATACAGTGTCCAGTGGTCAGCCTTCCACAACATCTTCTCATCCATTAATTCCAGGTTCTTAAGAGGGTATAAAAGAAGTGAATAAGAACGTATTGGCAAAGTAAAGTGCACTAAACTTCATTGTCCTCATGGGAATCAATGGTGATTTTTTTCCAGTCTTCCACTTTCAGAATTCTAAGAAATCATGTCCAGTTTAATTATGGGAAAGACACAAAAAGCATTTAGGTTTGAAGTTGCATTGATGAGAATGATCATTTAAAAAATCCAGATTAATGAGAAAATAATTCACCAATTCAATTACCTGAAGAAATGACGATGGGAGTTTCCCGTGTTATTGATGACAATAATGGAAAGGAGAGGAAGAACAAAGAGTTTAATTGAGTGTGTATAGGACAGAGCTATAGCTTCAGTGAAAGCCAAGGTCATACAACAGGTCCTCCCCAAAGATTGAGATTTTAAAGGACTCAATGAAGGAGAGATTCAACTCAGACGTGTAAAATAACACCTTTAAAGGAAAGGGAACAAGGATTAATCCAAGGTTATGCAACTCCATAAAATAGATTACAATAGTCCATAAAGCAGTACATTTTGTTTGTGATTTGTGAGTTAATAATCTGTAACAAGCTTCTCTTCACTACATTTTACTCTCATTTATCAAGTTTCTATTTTACCCAGGGGACTAACTGCTAGATGTGGCAGCTACTATAGTGATGTCTTTACTCCTGAAGCTAGGATTAACTTCAGTATCAAATACAATGAAAAACAACATAGAAAATAATTATACACAGATTGTATTCCAAAAATTGAGACACATCATATTTATTTTTAACATATTTAAATATTCCTTTAAGCAAAACCTTTTTTTAAAAATCATCTGTAAACCACAGTTAGTCATTGAAAATGTTCGTATTTATTCTTTGATCCCTCCACTGAAGTCTATAGGTATGTGTTAGTGACAAATACTATATAACATTTATGCCACACATATTCTTTTGCACATCCCATAACTATTTTCCATGCTAGTATCAAACATGTTATTATCAAAGAAACACATTCTGCCTGTAAACATTTTATTAAATGATATTCCATCTAGATTTGTTTATTAAGTCACACATGCACACAAGATCAAATATCATGTTTTAGAATATTTATTGTTTTCTAATTCAAAGTATTTCTTGATCAGTAATTTATAGAAGCAGAGATTCTGCATCAAAATATGTGAGTAGTTTTATTACAAGTAAAACAATAATCTTATAATAATATAAGTGATTTTTCATGTTTAGCTGCCAATACCAAAAAAGATTTCTAATTGAAATTTCAAAAAATATCAGCATGTTCTAGACTTGCAAAATGTTCATGTTTATTCCTGGGGAAGATTCCACAGAGTACACAGGGACTTACCTAACAAAAGTTTGGAAATGATTCATTCAAATAAGCTGGGCAACTTCAATCACAAGCTCTCCTGAAAGTCCCACATTCACAAGAATGTAGCTTGATGAAAGGGAATCCCTGTGGATTCCATTTTGCTCTAGTTTAATGCAAAGGGTATCTAAATATGGTATTACTGCTGAATACAAATTTGAGATCCAGGCACAGAGGAGGAAGTTTTGTTTTGAAAAATTTTAGTGGTAACAAGAAATCCCATCTTTTCATTAAGATGAACTGTATTACAACTGCTCCCAAGGGAAGGTGAGGCCTTCCATGGAGGATCTTCAAAGTCCTTCACATCATTTGGAGCAGGACCTAGGGGAGGGAGAGGGAACTGGGACTGACATGTAAAACAAGCTTGTTTCTAATTTAAATAAAAAAAGATAAACTGTATCTTTTCCCCCCAATTATTCTTTTAGATATTTTTCTTTAAACTTAGACATTAGTTTCTTTTGTACATCACTAAACATGACTTCTTAGTTTCAATATGATTTGCACACACATACACCAGAATTCTCTTACACACTCACACACACTCATACACATACACACACACACAGACACACACACACACGTTTCTGTTTCATTAGCCAGAATAAGTTTCATTCAGCTACAAATAAAGCCTTTATCAAGACAATTCTGTACTTCACAGAAATTATAGATTCAGACACTGCTTGACTGAGCTTATTGGAGAATTGATTAAAAAGCCTTAAAGTGCCTATTAATATATAGGACATTTTCTACTTCATGGCCTTCACAAATAAAGGAATAAATTTTACAGTGTTATCATCAGTAAAATAGTGCCTAAGTCTTATTTTCAATTTAGGGAGTTATGATTAGAGCAAAGTAAATAGCAGGTGGTGTTCAGAGGCACCAAAGTAATCTGATTGACCCTAGTTGATCTTAATAGTGCAAAAAGGAAACTTGTCAAAACCACTAATAACCCACTGAACTTGCTCTTCTCAGAGGAAGCAAGGAAGGTCCGAGTACATGTAAACATGTATTTAAAGTTTCTGCCATGTGAAACTACAGTGTTGGATAATGTGAGTATTAAATTAACACCAACACTCTAGATAGTTTCACTGACCCAGTTTTCTGTGAGACATTAGAATTTCTACTCAACCCAACCACTCTACATTAAACCTAACTCCCAAAATGTAAAGCCAGTATAGATTCTAGAATAACAGTGATTTCTAAGGCATTATCTGTAAACAAAGTGTAAGTTGTACAAGCTGAAACCAGCAATGGCAGTGGAAACGGTTTTGGGGATTAATAACTGAAAGAAATACATTTTAAGTGGAGTGGCATTTCCCATATAGTATAATTACCTGAAATTCTGGAAAGTTTGCCAAAGTTTTAGTGTCACTTGTAATCAAGGTTGTAACTGAGTGGTGTACTGTACGAACATAAAAGTCTAAGGGATACTATCTTGAACTCAATAGAAATGTCTTGAAAAAATGATGCAAAATGGAAGCTGTTATGTATTTGCTGATTTAAGTATAATGAATATGTTGAATATAATTGGTTCACAGACTTGATAATGTGAATATTTCAGAAATGATATCATAAAAGAGCTAATATATAGACTTCACCTCCTCAAATTAGACCATTTTTTATGATAAACTATCAGAATGTCATTAGACTATTAAATTCTGATAATGGTCAAATATAGCAAAATTATATCTCGTAAAATAGCCCAGCACATTTGGGTAGTGGTAGAACACACCTTTAAACCTAGCACTTTGGAGTTAAAGACAGCCAGATCTCTGTGAGTTTGAGGTCATCCTGGTCTACAAAAGTGAATTCCAGGACAGCAAGAGCTGTTATAAAGACAAACCATGTCTTAAGAAAACAAAACAAGACACAGAAAACAAAACACAAAACAAGCAAGAAATTAAAAAAAAACATCCCACAACAGGATATACCTATTTTTCCTAAATGTGGAAAATCACTGATAATGAAATTTTAACTATCTCATAGGTCTAATTCCTCTACATATATGTGGTGGGCACTTTAAGAGAAAGAGAGACAGACAGACACACAGTCACACACACACACAGAGAGAGAGAGAGAGAGAGAGAGAGAGAGAGAGAGAGAGAGAGAGAGAGAGAGAGAGAGAGAAGAGAGAGATCTATAGTGGCTGTGATTTGGCTCCCTTAATAGGGGTAATTTTATGTTGGTATAAAGATGACGTGACACAAGAAAATTTCTGCTGAATAGTTTATATTAAGGATGCTCAGACAAAAAATAATGGTTCACCCATAATTTTAGACTTGAATTTATAAAATTTTAATCATCTTGACTAGCAAGAGGTCTGACTTTAGCCAAGAAGTCAACCAAAATTCAATTGTAGAGGTATCTTGGCAAGTATTTTGCTTGCTATGGATACATATTTTTAAGAATGCAAAATGGGAGAGAAAAGCAATCTTGTTTCTAATTTAAATTTAAATTTAAAAATAAAATATAAAAAAGAATTCAAAATGGATCTGGCCTTTTGCCATTTTTCTCACTTTTATTAGTAAATTGAAATTTTCATGTCGTGTATTTTGATCATATTCACTCCTCATCCTCACTCTCACACAGACCACACAAACACACACACACACACACACACACACACACACACACACACACACACTTTCTGCAGCCCCATGGCGGGGCAAATGTTCCATACTGTCTAATCTCATTTCCTATCTGTTTTATCTTTGTTTATTACCTTCCAAAAACCATAAATGCACCACTAAACTTTGCATACTATGCATAATATTTATTTTAATGCCCATAGCATTACAAGGAACAATGGTTGTTAGTAATCTCCTCTCTAACATTATAGTCTGGGTGCTTAGTTAAGTAGTAGAGGTAAGATAGACAATAGGCTCTCCACAGGGGTCCAAAGAATCCTGCTTTCCTTTGCTTCTAGACCTAAGCTTTACTGAGGCAGTTTTAGTTTTGAAAATCTGGTTTATTTCTTAACACTGCAGATGCAATTGTTATACCAGTGGGTCACACCATCATCCTATACAAAATTTTCACTTATGATAAACACATTATGAAATAAAATAGAGCTTCTAAATATGCAAGAGTCGTTGCTTCTCACAATTATAAATTTTCTATTGCTATGCTCATCTGTAAGGAGACTACTAATGACAGTTGCAATTGTCACAGTAAAAGTAGTAACACAACACATTGTTCATTATTTTTTGCTTCACATTTCAAGCTGGTTAAACAATGCCTCTGCCTCTTCAATTCCAGACCAGAAATTGCACATTTGCCCAGGAATTTAAGAAGCTCCACTTTTGCCCCCTGTGATTTCAGTCCTCACACTCAGTCTGAGCAGTGAATGTGTATAATATACATATGGGACATCTTCAGCCTCAACTTGAAACATAGTCCACGTCCCATCTTGTTTCTAAATGCCTGGTATTTGTCAACTGGCTATGTGCCACATACCCACAAATTAAAAATTAATTCACCATGTAGAATTCTGTATCATTGCTAATTTTTTTGACAAGATATCCAGTCACAGCTTATGTCTCCCAAAGTCCACTGCACCAGTCAGCTTTGAGGCTCATTTCTGTCTGAGGCTCCCGGGTTGAAGATAAACACTTGTGCTGAACTCAGTCTTCCATTCCATGATCAATTTCAGAATAATGCTGTGTTCTAGGCCTGTGTCACTTAGCGTACTTTAGATTCTGATAATTAGCTAGAGAGAGCAAAGAAGAGTATTTTCCTTATAATGAAATGTCAAAATGAAACAAACATGCAAAAAATCCAACTTTCCCTTTCTGTCTACATGTCAAAACATTCACAAATCTGTCAATATTTTTCACTATTTATTTAAAAAGGAAAGGAAGGAAAACTTCCTTTGTATATGACAAATGGGAAAATCTACAGTGTACCAAATGATACTAATCTTTACTTTGTATACATTAAGAATATTGCTGAATTTTGAATATTTCTCTTCATAAAATTTACAGATATTTTCTTTTAAGTACAGAAAACATATCTTTAGGGTTTTTCTTTTCATCTCAAACTAGCTTCAGTATTTTATACAACAGTTCTATGAAAGGGTCAAGAAACTGCAGGCAACATTATTTTGTACTACTTCATTGATCAGGTAAGGTAAGCTCAAAATATGTTAAATTACCTACCCCAAACAAAAGAAGCAGGTGGGTATTATGATCCATCTAAACTTTCACATTCAATTCAGTGTCCAACACACACAATTTTCAGTGAAGTTGAACTGTAATACTTTGTGCAGTATAACATTCAAAACCTTTTATAGGCCTTTGTAAATCCTTTTACTCCCTATGAGATTGGAAAATCAAAATGTTTTATAGATAGCACAATGAATCATGGTGATTTGTTCTGCATTTACAAAATGCTTACACATCAAAATACCCAGTGCTTTTCTGGAAACTCTCAGCATTTACAAAGTAGTATTTCAGGCAAAAAGCATTTCAGTATTGGATAAGTAAGCTAACAAGTAAATACTCCTCCTTGTGTGTTGACTTTCTGTCCTTTTCTTGTGAAATCCCTGTTCACTTTTTACAAAGGTAAATCATCATGCCTTTCTTTAGAGCTTTGCAAAAATGCATGATTCCAGAATCAAATCAAATATCTTACAAAGCCTGTGTATTTGAATGAAAGCAATTGCGCATGTCCTTTAGAGATGTAAAATTGTCATGGTCAAATTGTGAAAGCAAAATTGAGGTTACTTTAGAGTAAGTATGAAAACAGGAATGAAATCTGCTGTATAAAGCCAAACTAGCATAAACCCTATACAAAAAGATGTTGTGCTACAGAACATTATGTTTAAGTGTTTCTTTATGTCAAAGGCCAGAGCTGTCAAATTATTGGCTCATCAACAATATATCTCATCAGTCAGTAGGGCTTATAGAAAAGGAAAAACTTATAGACAAAGTAATATCTATGGTCTGATTGTAGAGGAAATACAGGAGAAAGCATGGGACCAAGATGGAATTAAACTCTATGGAGACACTTGATATGATGTACAGTGGTGTGTATGTCATTCTTTATTCAAAACCTACAAACCCCACATACTATTGTGAACTCTAATGTAATCAGTAGACTGCGTGAAAATGGTATGAGCTTTAAGGAGTACTTAAATATTTCATTTGTAAAGAATCTTGATAGAATAGGATACTATAAATCTCTGAGAACATGAAGAGTTTGGAAAGTTTTTGTATAATTTACTAAACTGTGCTATACTTAGAAATTTCAAAAGTCATTTGTATTAACATATATTTTATATTATGTTCAATGTATCCTTTTGTTAAAATCTATTAATTTTTTTCAAAACGTTACAAGCACAATAAATTAAATTTTGTGCATTTTCTTCAAATATAACTGTGACATGTTTATCTTTCTAATCTAGAGTCAGGAGGAGAATAGCCTGGTAGATTTATGTAGAATATATTTGAAACATTTTAGTGACAACTAACACATTGCTATAAGGGATGAAAAGGGAATTATGGAACAGGAAGTTTTAAACTGGGATGGAAGAGGGAATGGCACACAAAGCTAGATACATGTCTTGTAAAATTATGCTTATTTAATACTAACCATGTTTTTTCATGTATTTCTCTTATTTTTAACATTTTTCACATTTCTATTATGTTTTGACTCACTACAGAAATTTGTAGGCTCAATTATAAATAGGCTATTAAACTTCCTTTAATTTAGTCAGTAAATATTAAAGGATTTACCATTGAATTGACAAATATTTGAGAAGATGAAACTCCTTTTCCTTAATTAGATACTACATGAATTCAGGCAATATATGACATTCCATGACTGAAGAGAAACTGCAGCCAGTTTGCCCAAGCCGCAATCGCCCTGCCCCTGGACCCCAGGCCAACCGGCATGAGCATGCACATACAGGGCAGGTGTCCTCACTGACCCAAGCTGCCAAGCCTGCCTCAGCACCCAGAGATGCTGATTGAGAAACACCTGATCTAGAGACACCAATGAGGAAAGGACAACGCAGCAGAATCAGACACCTGAGTCAATAGAACCTCGAGAAGGGTGTAAAGGCGGGTCTAACTTCCTTAATAAAGGAGTCTGCAGCATGCTCTGCTACTCACTGACTCCCAATGCCTGAGTCATTGGTGCTACATTTTTGGAGCAGGGTAACCCGCAATACATAACTATTAAATTTCACATTTTGATATATTACTAAGAAAATAATCTTGGTTTAGATTAAGTAATAGAATTGGTGTGAATTTGAAATAGGTCTTGTAGCTACTGAGACTCAAATATATGTTAAAATCATTATGAACTTAGAGGTTCCTGAGGCAACTAAAATTAAAACAATTCTACTTGTTCATCAGTCATTTTATCTCAGAACAATTTTCAGTGAATAAAATATGTGAAATTCAATAAGGATGTTGGAAATGGAAAGTTATTCATTAAGGGTTCTAGCCCCTACTCTTATTATGGTCTAAACCATCATGATAGTATAGATTTAATTTTTATATGAGTTCTCAATAAATAATGATAAATAAGAAATGAAATTCAAATACATAAACTTGCCCCTTCCAAACTGTTTAGCAGCTTAACTTCTAAAATAAATCCACGTACCTGTCCATGGAAGATTTAGCCACAGTGACTGATTTCATTTTAATGATCCTATCTAATTCTTTTTATTCCCATTTTCTATTAGTTTAGCTGTTTAACCTTAGCTGTGTGCCCAGCACTGTGACTATCACTGAAGTAAATGTATTGTACTGCTGAGTTGAGTATTTACCATGAACTTTTGAACTCTGCAAATTTTACTTTGTTGTTATTTAAGACTAAAAATAGAATGGGTATTTTCATCTTTAAAGTTTTTTTTTTCATTTCCCAATTTCCTGCAAATGTGAAGAAATCAAATCTCAAAGAAGCAGGTGCTGTAACAGGATATCACATACAACTTTCATTGATTTGCTTTCTCTAACAGATTTCTAATTACTTTCACAAGACACTGATTGAAAGCACAATTTCTCCCCTTCAGCATCAGAAGGCTCTGACTGATTTTACTTTTTTTAGGGGTATACAGTGACTGTTTTCTTCTACATTTCCTCCCAGACATCGATCATGGACATTTGGAGAAGAAACTATTTTCATTTGTGTCAATTACCAATGCCATTCATTTTGAAATCAATTAAGCACCTCCTGAATAGGAGAACACGAGTCTTGCTATTTTGAGCAACAGTGATGTATATGAATTTCTACAAGAATCCCAACAAATTGTTCTTTCCTAAGAAGGGTATAATTTTAGCAGGGCAAAAACATGTGTTCTAATAAGGTTAAGATGTGTTACTGACAGGTTTTAATGACTGCAGATGATAAACACTCTTCATGGTTCAAAATGTAATATGGAATATTATAATTCTTGCCAAGATTCTAATGGCATAATTAACATTTTAACATATTAAAATATCATTAAATGCAAGGTCATACCTTGTTCCTGATGACTTGAACCAGCTCTAGAAAACTAAAGTCTGATTCTTTAAGATTATTAACCTAAATGAAAGTTCTGCTTATATTACACTAACATATTATTGCAAAATGTTAGTGGATTATAATACCAGAAAGCTATAAAGATCTTTGTTATTTAAGTATGATTAAACAATATTGACTACTTTGCAAGAAACGAGCTAGTTATAATCTCAGTCAAATGTAAAATATATATATGCTCTAAAAATTAACAAGTAATCAAATAATGCATTTAGTATCTGAATTTCAAGTTCCTTTTGCATCTCTGGACAGGACTAGACTACAAGTGATGCTAAATTTTGTGTATTAGCTTGATGGGCCTAAAGGATAATCTGAGGGCTGGTAATTTACTAGTTCTGAGTATGAACTTAGAATTTTACAGAAGAGATTAATATTGGAATTGGTAAGCTTAAAAAAAGTGGTCAAATTCACCAATTTGAGTATTGTCATTTTATTCTTCAAAAAGCAATTAAGCAAATCAAAATAATTGAAGTGTGTAAAAGAGGTAAAAGTTAAGCTACTGTATCTTATTAAGTTACAAAATAAAGTGTCTTGCTATAAACTCTTATTATCTAATGTAAATAAAAAATAAAATACTAAATTCATGAACAAAATTATCTGAAGTGTAAAATTAGTAATAAAACCACAAAACAAAGCAAAATGAACTCTCTCTTTTCTTGAATATGATTTTTTGTATCTTCAAATTATTGTGCTAGGATTTCAAATTGCATATACAATCTATTGAAAATTCTAAAATTTATGATTACCTTTCTTTTCCATGTTGCTCATAGTAAGAGGTAATACTCACAGAGCTATATTTGGCAATCCCCTAAAATAATACTTTATTTCACTAAATGGCCATCAGGAAACATAAACAAACATGATGTGTAAATAATATCTATTTTCATTTATGCTAGTTTGTAACATTTATTCCTCTTTATATCTTCTCCAGAGAAGAGAAACCCAGCAGATATTCCCCCATTTAAAATTATTTATTTTATTTTTTGAGATTGTAACTATGTAATTTTTCTTTTCCCTTTCCTCCCTCTAAACCTTGCCACATATGCCTTCTTTCTCTATCAAATCCAAGGCCAATTTTTCATTAAATATGTATTCCTAAATGGAGAAACCAAGCCCTCTCTTATGTATATGGCTACATGTAACTCTTTTTGTAGGGCTAGTTACCTGGTACTGGGACAAAGGAAGAGGGAGCTAAATTTCAAGCAATGTCAAAATTTTAGATGCTGTACCCATTAAGTCTCACCAAATTGACTGACTGAGCAGGCACCTACAGGAAAAATAATAGGCATACCATTGTGAACAGGGCAGGGGAAAGCCCAAGAAGAGTCAAGTGTAGGACAGGTAGACTTACCTGAGAGAGAACACACCAATTGACTCCCCATGTTTTTAACTGCATTTGAAAAAGGATGCCTCATTGTGTTCAGTCTGTACATCCAGTAATCTATAAATGTGAAATGTGCTCCCTCTTGATAAGTTTCCACTCTCTTTATCAATAAATACGGTACCCTTAATAATTGGTTTTTACACACAACTTTAGTATTACTGTGAAATTACTCTTTATCATGCATGACAGTGAGTGAAAGATTACATAAGACCTGTTTGCTCTCACAACCAACCTGGCTAGCTGACACAGCTGTTATGTTAATAGTAATTGGGTGCTGAATGAGAAAGGAACTATCCAGGGAGGAAATTTCAATAACCTTTGCATATAATATCAGACTTAAGAAGCAATTTTTACCTATGCTGAATCCTAAATTTTCTATGAGTTCATATGGGACAATATGGAAATACATTTTTATCTATCTATCCAATTTTAGTTTTTATAATTGCATTGTCCACCTACTATTTTTCATGGCACAGTTTATTAATAGGAAATGAAAAAACTAATAGGACTTCAAATCTATGCCTTTCTGATGTACTCAAAGTTAATAATTTAGACACATGTATGCATACACAAGTGTAACACACATGTACAATAGTCATGCACACATGCACAAATAGTACTAAAAGCACATTTATGGATAAAATAAACTTCCCACAGACATAATTAATAAGTACTTGTAACAGAACTCCAAGGAATATAGAGTGTATTCTTGCCAGATTTGTTTGGAATAGTGTAAATGTACTATAGAGACATCATTACTTCTGTAATTGTTATTTCTAAATAAACATTTAGAAGTGTATAAATTGGGCAGTAAATTGACTATTGTCAGGAGTACTAGGAAGCCCTTGGCATCTGGAACTATGTGATTACATTCTGTATTCCTCTCTAAAACTAGTTATATACTATAAATTCAGATAAAATGAACTCTAATGAAAGTATCTATGAATGGCTTAAGTAATTATGGTTATATATTAAGAAATAGGTTTGTACAATCATCAAATATACTGATATACACTAAGGAAGCATGCACTTACTTGATTAATTCCGCTTTAAGTTTTTTTTTTTTTTTACGATATGTACAAGTATACTAAGAGTTGTTTGTTTTCTAGTTGGCACCCTGTATTGATACTCAATATTTTATCTTCAGACTAATTTCCTCACAAATAACATGAATAATAATCTGAGAAAAAATAGATTTGAAAAATACCACATAGGTTTCAAAGACAGTCAATACTGTGGGAACAAAGAACTTGGACATTGAAAAAACTCATTGATGCAAATTTTCATATCTGAAACTTGTCTTCTGAGATATTTGCTGATATACAACTACTGCAGAAAACCTATCAGAAAAAAATGTGCACAATACTTTACAAGTTTCACACTACTTAGCAAAGAAAGTGTGGAGTTTTGGGTTTTTAAAGGTAGCTTAGCTTCCAGAAATTAGATTACTGAGGTGGGAATGTAAGTTAAAAGTGCACCCAGTATTCCATAAAAATTTCTTCTTGACATAACCGCAAATCATATGCAGAATAAAAATGGATCAGCCCCTGAGAGATCAAGCAGAATGCACCTGACGCTCAGAAATAGCATCAGGTGGAGAGTACATCTTTCTTATATGCACTGAAAATCAGGGAGGCAGAATGATGGGACTGAGATTAGTGAAGCTTTTGATCATCTGAATATTACAATCTCCAACATATTGGCCATGAAGGTTACAAACAGAGACAGCAGTCTTTGTATATAAAGGCATATCAAATAATGTTAGAAAATAAAAATGAATTAAACTTATGGCTAGTGTATATAACCTTTCTTCTTCACCAGTTATAAAATTGAAATTTTCTAATCTTCTGTAAATGTTAGTAGAATGTTTACTAACAGTAAAAGACATGCTAGCAATAGCCCATTGCTTAACCCTGGGTGCCTATGTCTTCATTTCATCAGATTATAGTCACATCTTTGGCATATCCGGAGATAATTAATATTGTGAAAAGCTAGGCAGTCGGTGGCACAGATATTTAATCCCACCATTCAGGAGGCAGAAGCAGGCAGATCTCTGAGTTCAGGTCTAGCCTGATCTACAAAGCGAGTTCCAGGACAGAAAGGGATTCACAGAGAAACCTTGTCTCATAAAACAAAAACAAACACACAAACAAAGTGGGAAAAAACATAGCAGACGCATAGAAATCTACTAGTAACATCATTATGGAAGTAACAAATCCTATGTACTTGGTCCTGGGGTATTAAAAGTGACTCTACTCTCATGAGGATGCCAGCAGTCTTAATGTGGCCTCACTTTTTCCTGAGAAACTCCTTTTCCTATTTTTGATAAACATTGTATCTGTTTTATAATTGCTTGTCCTGAATTTCTTTATGCTTGGGCGGCTATGATATGGAGGTCTTTAAAAGATTATGAACGTCTCCAGTTGAAGTTCTGGGTCCTATCTCCTGCTGCTTCATTCCTCTGGAAGCAGATGTTATTCATTAGCACTAACAAATTTCTGATGCATCTATAGCACTAATCCATAACATTAGTCCCAGGGATCAATGGGGAAAGGGGGACAAGAAGTTTGAAATGAGATTATATCCCTGAAAAATATCAGAAAGGTGATACCCATAAAGTCTTATCAACACGGTTGCCTAGAGAAGACCTGAGCAAAAATGACAACATTTGTTGTGGCAGCATTGAAGGGGAAGAGCCAGTGTGCCCTCAAGACTAGAGAGAAAGTTAAAGCAACTGTGGAGTGCGGTGGGTAGGAGAAATGGTCTTTCTCAAGGAAGACCTGCCCACTCCCTGGCAATTAGCTATTCAATACCAAGGGGTCCATCCTGAGATCATATGCATATCCAGTGTATTGAACAAACTGAGAAGGTAGTAGTAATGTCTTTAGGTATATATGCAACAACAATGAAAGGAAAACAGGCCATGTATAAGACACAGAATAAAGGGACAGTTGCATGTGAGCGGCTGTGGAAAGGAAAGGAAAGAAGGGGAATGTTGTATTATAATTTTAAAAAAGTAAAGATACGAGCCCCTCCAAGACCCCAACCCCAGCGAGTCCAGCTTCAGGTGAGATTGGGTCTCAGGCGGGGACCGCCCGCCCTTCCCCCATCCCCCTTGATCTTCGGGGCCGCTCCCGGCATCCAGAAGACCCGCCCACACAGGAAAGACATCAGCCCTTCCAAGACCCCAACCCCAGCGAGTACAGCTTTAGGAAACCTGCCCACACAGCAAAGAAGTCAACAATTTCAAGACCCCAACCCCAGTGAGACCAGCTTCAGGAAAGACATCAGCCCTACCAGGACCCAAACTCCGTGTCAGCATCCCCAGCTTCAGCTGCAGGAAGGAAGGAGACCAGTGGAGACGGAAAGACCCCACCAGCACCCACTGAAAGAAGAGATGGGAAGAAGACAGAATAAGAGATCACTCAGCAGTAGAAACACCAACATGACCCCACCAGAATCCAGGGATCTAACACCAGCAAGACCTGAAAAGCACTACATAGACGAAGAAGAGGAGACAGACCTTAAAAAGTATTTCATGAAGATGATGGAGACCCTCAAAGAAGAAACGAGGAAATCCCTTAAAGAAATAGAAGAAAAAACAAACAAAAAAATCCATGAAATGGGGGAAAAATTCAAGAAATAAACAAATCTCTCAAAGAATCTAAAGAGCACCAAGAAAGAACAACCAAAAAATGAAGGAAACAACTCAAACAGTTGACGGATTGAAAGCTGAAATAGAAACGATAAAGAAAACACAGAATGAAGGGATGCGGGAAATAGAAAAGCTGGGTAAACGATCAGGAATTACAGATGCAAGTATCACCAATAGAATACAAGAGATAGAAGAGAGAATCTCAGGTGTTGAAGAATCATTAGAGGATATAGAGTCGTCAACCAAAGAAAATCTCAAAACCAACAAATCCTTAACACAAAATATCCAGGAAATATGGGACACTGTGAAGAAGCCAAACCTGAGAATAATAGGTATAGAAGAAGGTGAAGAAATTCAACTTAAAGGTACAGGAAACATATTCAACAAAATCATAGAAGAAAACTTCCCTAACCTAAAGAAAGATATGCCTATGAAAGTACAAGAATCTTACAGAACACGAAATGGGCTGGACCAGAAAAAGAAGTCACCTCGCCATATAATAATCAAAACATCAAACCTACAGAGAAAAGAGAAAATATTAAGAGCAGCTAAAGAAAAAGGCCAAGTAACATACAAAGGCAGACCTATCCGAATTACACCTGACTTCTCAATGGAAACGATGAAAGCCAGAAGATCCTGGACAGATGTCCTACAAACGCTAAGGGAACAAGGATGCCAGCCAAGACTACTATATCCAGCAAAGCTCTCAATTACCATAGATGGAGAAAACAAAATATTCCATGACAAAGCCAGATTTAAACAATACGTATCCATGAATCCAGCACTACAGAAAATGCTAGAAGGAAAACCAAGAGCCAAGGAAGATAACTACATTCACAAAGACACAGGCAATATATAATCACACTTTACAAAACACCAAAAGAAAAAGGGAGGAGAAACTACACAAAATAACTTCACTAACAATAAATCAAGCACAAACAAGGATCACCAATCAATGGTCATTAATATCCCTCAATGTCAACGGCCTCAACTTGCCTATAAAAAGACACAGACTAGCAGAATGGATACGAAGACAGAACCCTTCCTTCTGCTGCATACAGGAAACACATCTCAACATCAAAGACAGACGTTATCTCAGAGTAAAGGGTTGGAAAAAGATCTTCCAATCAAACGGTCCCAAGAAACAAGCGGGTGTAGCAATCCTAATATCTAACAAATTAGACTTCAAATTAAAATCAATCAAAAGAGATGAAGAAGAACACTTCATATTCATCAAAGGAAAAATACATCAGGACGAAGTCTCAATTTTAAACATCTATGCCCCAAATACAAAGGCACCTACATTCATGAAAGAAACATTACTAAAGCTCAAAATGCACATAAAATCTCACACACTAATAGTAGGAGACTTCTACACTCTGCTCTCACCACTAGACAGGACCTCCAGATAGAAACTTAACAAAGAAACAAAAAAACTATTAGAAGTTATGACCCAACTGGGTTTAACAGACATCTATAGAACATTCCACCCAAATACAAAGGGATATACCTTCTTCTCGGCACCACATGGAACCTTCTCTAAAATTGACCACATAATAGGAAACATAGCAAATCTCCACAGATACAAAAAAATTGGAATAACCCCCTGCATCTTATCAGACCCCCATGCATTAACATTAGAATTCAACAATAACACAAATCACAGAAACCCTACAAACTCATGGAGATTGAACAATGCACAATTGCACCATCCCTGGGTAAAGGAACAAATAAAAAAAGAAATTAAAGACTTCCTCGATTTCAATGAGAATGAAGACACAACATACACAAACTTATGGGACACTTTGAAAGCAGTGCTGAGAGGAAAGTTTATAGCACTAAGTGCCCACATGAAAAAACTGGAGAACAGTCATACTAGAGAATTAATAGCACAGCTGAATGTTCTAGAACAAAAAGAAGCAAACTCCCCCAGGAGGAACAGATGCCAGGAAATTGGGGGCTGAAATCAATCAAGTAGAAACCAGAAAAACACTGAGAAGAATCAATGAAACAAAGAGTTGGTTCTTTGAGAAAATCAACAAAATAGGTAAACCTCTGTCCAAACTAACGAAAAGACAGAGGGAGAGCATGCTAATTAACAAAATCAGGGATGAAAAAGTGGACATAAAACAGACTCTGAGGAAATCCAGAGAATCATCAGGGCATACTTTGAAAATCTGTACTCCACAAAATTTGAAAATTTAAAGGAAATGGACAATTTCCTGGATAGATGTCACTTGCCAAAACTAAATCAAGAACAGATAAACAATCTAAACAGACCTATAACCCCTAATGAAATAGAAGCAATCATCAAAAGTCTCCCAAACAAAAAAAGCCCAGGCCCAGATGGCTTCAGTGCAGAATTCTACCAGAAATTCAAAGAAGAGCTAATTCCAATACTCCTCAAAGTATTCCACACAATAGAAGCAGGAGGCTCACTGCCAAACTCTTTCTACGAGGCTACAATTACCTTGATACCCAAGTACACAAAAACACAACTAAGAAAGAGAATTATAGACCAATTTCCCTCATGAACATTGATGCAAAAATACTCAATAAAATACTCGCAAACCGGATTCAAGAACACATCAGAAAAATAATCCACCATGATCAAGTAGGCTTCATCCCAGGAATGCAGGGATGGTTCAACATTAGAAAATCTATCAATGTAATCCACCATATTAACAATCTGTGAAAGAAAAAAACACATGATCATCTCATTAGATGCTGAAAAAGCCTTTGACATAATCCAGCACCCCTTCATGATAAAGGTCCTAGAGAGATCAGGGACAACAGGAATGTAACTGAATATAATAAAAGCAATATACAGTAATCCAACAGTTAACATCAAACTAAATGGAGAGAAACTCAAAGCAATTCCTCTAAAATCAGGAACAAGACAAGGCTGTCCACTCTCTCCATATCTCTTCAATATTGTACTTGAAGTTCTAGCTACAGCAATAAGACAACAAAAGGAGATAAAGGGGATACAAATAGGAAAAGAAGAAGTCAAACTTTCACTATTTGCAGATAGGTTACATAAGTGACCCAAAAAACTCCGCAAGGTTACTCCGAGAGCTGATAAACACCTTCAGCAATGTGGCAGGATACAAGGTAAACTCAAAAAAATCAGTGGCCCTATTATATACAGATGATGAAGTGACTGAGAAAGAAATCAGAGAAACATCACCCTTTACAATAGCAAAAAACAGCATCAAATATCTGGGGATAATGTTAACCAAGGAAGTGAAAGACCTGTATTTCAAGAACTTTGTGTCTTTAAAGAAAGAAATCAAAGAAGATACCAGAAAATGGAAAGATCTCCCATGATCTTGGATTGGTAGGATCAACATAATAAAAATGGCAATCTTGCCAAAAGCAGTCTACAGATTCAATGCAATCCCTATCAAAATTCCATTACAATTCTTCAAGGACCTGGAAAGAACATTAATCAACTTTATATGGAAAAACAAAAGGCCCAGGATAGCCAAAACATCCCTATACAATAAAGGAACTTCAGGAGGCATCACCATACCTGACTTCAAGCTCTATTATAGAGCTATAGTCCTGAAAACAGCTTGGTATTGGCACAAAAATAGGCAGGTAGACCAATGGAACCTAATCGAAAGCCCTAATTTTAACCCACACACCTATGAACACTTGATTTTTGACAAAGAAGCTAAAACTGTAAAATGGAAAAAAGAAAGCATCTTCAACAAATGGTGCAGGCATAACTGGGTACTGGTATGCAGAAGACTGCAGATAGATCCATGTTTATCGCCTTGTACAAAACTTAAGTCCAAATGGATCAAAGATCTCAACATACATCCAGCCACACTGAAACTTTTAGAAGAGAAAGTGGGAGATACTCTTCAATGAGTTGGTACAGGAGACCACTTCCTAAACATAACACCAGTGGCACAGGCACTGAGATCGACAATAAACAAATGGGACCTTCTGAAACTAAAAAGCTTCTGTAAGGCAAAGGACACAATCAAAAAGACAAAAAGGCAGGACACAGAATGGGAAAAGATATTAACTAACCCTATATCTGACAGAGGGCTAATCTCCAAAATTTACAAAGAACTCAAGAAACAATTCTCCAAAACACCAAAGGATCCAATTAAAAAGTGGGGTACAGATCTAAATAGAGAATTCTCAACAGAGGAGGCTAAAATAGGCAAGAGACACTTAAGAAAGTACTCAACATCCTTAGTCATCAGGGAAATGAAAAACAAAACAACTCTGAGATACCATCTTACTCCTGTCAGAATGGCTAAAATCAAAAACACCGAAGACAATTTATGCTGGAGAGGTTGTGCAGAGAGAGGAACACTCCTCCACTGCTGGTGGGAGTGCCGACTCATACAGTCTCTTTGGAAATCAGTATGTTGATTCCTCAGGAAAATGGGAATTAATATACCACTAGACCCAGCAATTCCACTCTTAGGCATTTATCCAAATGAGGCAAGTTCATACAACAAGGGCATCTGGTCCACTATGTTCATAGCAGCATTATTTGTAATAGCCAGAACCTGGAAGCAACCTAGATGCCCCTCAACTGAAGAGTGGATAGAGAAAATGTGGTACATTTACACAATGGAGTATTACTCAGCAGAAAAAAAAACAATGGAATCTTGAAATTCGCAGGGAAATGGATAGCACTGGAAGAAACCATCCTGAGTGAGGTAACCCAGTCGCAAAAAGACAAACATGGTATATACTCACTCACATATGGATTTTAGACATGGATCAGGATAGTGCCAGTCTGCACTTCCACTGAGAGATAGTCTGGGAAACAGGAAAATACCTAAAAGATATGCATATATGCATAGTACCCAAGAGAAGAGGATGGAGACAAGATCCCCTGAATGGATGGGGAACACGGCGAAGGGTAGGGGGGGAGTGGGACCTGGGAAGAAGAGAGGGGGTGAAGAGGAAGAGAGTTGGTCATGGGGGAACAGGAAGTGGAGGGGGTGGGGGTAGAATAGGGGAAAGAGGGAATCATAGGTTCGAATACAGATCAGGCACCAGAGCGACCTCGAGTGATCTAGAGGGATAACACCAGTTGGCAAGCTAAGCAATATTGGAGAGACCACCTCGAATGCCCATTCCTGATAATGAACTTGATGTCTATAACCATCCGGGAGCCTTCATCCTGTGACTGATGGAAGCAGAGGCAAACACACAATCACTGAACTGAACCCAAGGAACCCAGTGACAGAGAGAGAGGAGTGATGAGCAAATTGGCAAAGAATGGGCTGGCAAAACCAGCAGAGACAGCTGATCTGAACATGGGAGAGCTCTTGGACCCCAGACGGACAGTGGGGAGGCCAGCATGGGACTGATCTGGACCCCCCCAAATGTGAGTGTCATCGAGAAGGCCTGGGCAACCTATGGGGCCCTGAGCTGTGGATCAGTGTCTATCCCTGGTATACAAACAGTCTTCGTGTGCCCATAGCACAAAGGGAGATGCTCTCTCAGCCTGGACTCTTAGGGGAGTGCCTGGACCCTACCCAGAGTGAAATGACAGACTCTAGATATCCCCTATGTGGAAGGATTTGGCAATAGGGTGGGAGGGTGGGGGGGGAAGGGGAGTGCGGGGGGAGGGGAGGGAGAGGGAACAAGGATTGACATGTAAAACAAGCTATTTAAAATTAAAATAAAAAAATGATATAAGAAAAGTAAAGATACTAATATTTTAGAATTTTAATTGAGTTGCCTGAGTTAATTGATAATGTTCTAGAAATAAATAGAAGCAAGAAACGTTTAGTAAGTAATAAGCGATCTTTTTCGCAACTGCTTTTTTCTTTTTTTCATTTTTTTATTAAATAGGTTGTTTTACATGTCAATCCCAGTTCCCTCTCCCTCCCCTCCTTCCACACCCCAACCCCCAGCCTCCCACCCCATTGCCAATTCCTTCCACATAGGGGATATCTAGAGTCTGTGATTTCACTCAGGGTAGGGTCCAGGCACTCCCCTAAGAGTCCAGGCTGAGAGAGCATCTCTCTTTGTGCTATAGGCACACGAAGACTGTTTGTATACCAGGGATAGACACTGATCCACAGCTCAGGGCCCCATAGGTTGCCCAGGCCTTCTCGTTGACACTCACATTGTGTAAATGTACAACATTTTCTCTATCCACTCTTTGATTGAGGGCCATCTAGGTTGCTTCCAAGTTCTGGCTGTTACAAATAATACTGCTATGAACATAGTGAAACACACATCCTTTTTGGATGAATGGGCATCATTTGGATATACGCCTAAGAGTGGAGTTGCTGGGTCTTGTGGTAGGTTTATTCCCATTTTTCTGAGGAATCTCCATACTGATTTCCAAAGTGGCTGAACAAGTTGGCATTCCCTCCAGCAATGGTGGAGTGTTCTGCTTTCACCACATCCTCTCCAGCATAAATTGTCCTTGGTGTTTTTGATTTTAGCCATTTTGACACTCTGAGATTGTATCTCAGAGTTGTTTTGATTTGCATTTCCCAGATGACTAAGGATGTTGAGCACTTTCTCAAGTGCCTCTCAGTCATTTAACACTCCTCTACTGAAAATTCTCTATTTAGTTCTGCAGCCCACTTTTTAATTGGATCCTTTGGTGTTTTGGAGCCTTGCTTCTTGAGTTCTTTGTAAATTTTGGAGATCAGCCCTCTGTCAGATGTGGGGTTAGTGAATACTTTTTCCCATTCTGTGGGCTGCCTTTTTGTCTTGCTGACCGTGTCCTTTGCCTTACAGAAGCTTCTCAGTTTCAGGAGGTCCCATTTATCAATTGTTGATCTCACTGTCTGTGCTACTGGTGTTATGTTCAGGAAGCTGTCTCCTGTACCAATTCGTTCAAGGGTACCACCCACTTTCTCTTCTAAGACGTTCAGTGTGGCTGGATTTATGTTGAGGTCTTTGATCCATTTGGACTTAAGTTTTGTGCATGGTGATAGACATGGATAGGTCCGCATTCTTCTACATGCCAGAATCCAGTTATTCCAGCACCATTTGCTGAAGATGCTTTCTTTTTTGCATTGTATAGTTTTAACTTCTTTGTCAAAGATCAGGCATTCAAAGGTGTGTGGGTTGATATTAGGATCTTCGATTCAATTCCATTGGTCTACCTGTTTACTTTTGTGCCAATGCCAAGCTATTTTCAGGACTATAGCTCTATTATAGAGCTTGAAGTCAGGGATGGTGATGCTTCTGGAAGTTCCTTTATTGTACAGGGTTGCCTTGACTATCCTGGGTCTTTTGTTTTTCCATATATAATTGACAATGTGCTTTCAAGGTCGGTGAAAAATTTTGCTGGTATTTTCATAGGGATTGCATTGAATCTGTAGATTGCTTTTGGTAAGTTTGCCATTTTTACTATGTTGATCCTACCTATACAAGAGCGTGGATTCTCAATAGAGGAGTTCAAAATTGCAAGAGACACTTGAGTAAGTGATCAACATCTTTAGCCATTAGGGAAATACAAATCAAAACAACACTGAGATACAATCTCACTCCTGCCAGAATGGCTAAACTCAAAAACACTAATGACAGTTTATGCTGGAGAGGATGTGGAGAAAGGTGTACACTTCTCCACTGCTGGTGGGAATGCCAACTTGTGCAGCCACTTTGGAGATCAGTATGGAGATTCCTCAGAAAAATGGAAATCAGTCTACCACAAGATCCAGCAATTCCACTCTTAGGCATATAACCAAAAGATGTACCCTCATACAAAAAGGACTTCTGCTCAAATATGCTCATTTCAGCATTTTTTGTAATAGCCAGAACCTGAAAAGAACCTAGATGCCCCTCAACTGGAGTGGATAGAGAAAATGTGGTACATTTACACCATTGTAGTACTACTCAGCAGAAAAAAATGGAATCTTGAAATTTACAGGCAAATGGATTGCACTAGAAGAAACCATCCTGAGTGAGATTACCCAGTCCCAGTCACAAAAAGACAAGCATGGTATATACTCACTCATATATGGATTTTAGAAATGGAGCAGAGCATTGCCAGCCCACAATCCCACTGCCAGATAGTCTGGGGTGCAGGGAGGACCCTAAGAGAGATATGCATGGTAACCTGGAGAAGGGTTAGGGGATGTGATCTCCTAATTGGATTGTGGGGGAAGGAAGGAGATAGGAGAAGAGATGGAGAAAAGAGGAGGGGAGAGGAGGACATGGGAGAGCAGGAAGGTTGGGCCAGGGTAAGAATAGAGGAGAAAAGGATGGGAGATACAATAAAAGAGGGAGCCAGTTTAAGTTGGAGCAGAGATCTTGCGCAAGTGAGATCTTCACATATCTACA
Source organism: Mesocricetus auratus (assembly GCF_017639785.1). Classification (NCBI taxonomy): domain Eukaryota; kingdom Metazoa; phylum Chordata; class Mammalia; order Rodentia; family Cricetidae; genus Mesocricetus; species Mesocricetus auratus. The sequence continues at coordinate 21,854,120 of NW_024429202.1, forward strand.
AGAATGACACCAGCTGGCATTAAGGATACCCTAATGCCCTCCCATGATAATGAGAATGATGACTACCTTATATGTCATCTTAAAACTTTCATCCATTGGCTGATGGAGGCAGAGGCAGACACCCAAAGCTGTGAACCAAATTGAACTCCTGGACCCAGTTGCAAAGAGGAGTGATGAACAAAGTAATCAAGATCAGATTGACGAAAGCTACAGAGATAGCTGATTTATACAAGGGGAACACATGGACCCCAGACTGAAGACTGAGGGGCCAGCAAAGGACTGATCCAGACACCCTCCCACCAAACCTGGGTGACAGAGAGGAGGCCTTGGCAATCTGTGGGTCCTTGGAGAGGGGAGCAGTATTTATTCCTGGCATACAAAAGGACTCTGGGAACCCATACAAGGTGGAGGGATACTTTCTCAGCTTGGACACAAGGGGAAGAACCTTGGCCCTTCCCGGGATGATGTCACAGACTCTAAAAATCCCTCATGGAGGCCCTTGCCCTCTCTGGGGAGTGGAGGGGGCATGGAGTGGGGGTAGGACTTGGGAGGATTGGGGGGTTGACGAGGAGGGGAGGGAGAAGAAACTGAAAGGGACATGAGTAAAAAGTTAAATAAAAATATAAAAATAAAAAATATACTATCTATAAAAGTTTAAATACTATTCATCAATATTTTCAATTAAACATTTCTATTGCAAATGTATTTCCTGGTTGCATTTTCTTTAAAATGAAACAAAGAAGAAAGATAAAAGAAATAAAAAAGGGAGAAGGAAAGAAAAAGAAGGAAAGAAAGAAAAAAGGAAAGAAAGAAACAACAAAGCAAAGCTTTAAATTTTTATAATTGGTGAATTTTTTTCTATCTGGAAAATTTGGGAGTAGTATTTGTTTCCCTCATGGGAGTTGATAGAGCAGTCTCAAAACCATTCTTTGAGATGGATACACTGCTGTTTACCAAGTCATTATTTGCGTGTGTATCGTGTTGCCTTTAGCATCTTCTTCAATTTCTTATAAGCATTACTTTAGTAAAATATCTATCAGTGATTATACGTTTTTGGCATTCCAAATAAAACTGTTTAGAATAAGCTTAATTTCTAGGACTAGTCTTAATCTATTGTTCTGAAATAAATGAATTACTGCTGTTAAGATATGATTCCTGTTTACTACTTATCATAGATTTATGTTGAAATCAGTTCTTTCATATTTAACTTTATAAAATTTTGCTTTAAATTTGACTTAATTAACACACACACACACACACAGAGTTTCATAGATTACTTCAATCATTACTTGTGGGTTATCATAAATTTTAATCAGACAAATTAATTTATTTTTGATTTATACCAGCTGAAAAAATTTATGTTCAGATAAATTAACTCTGTTTTGTAAAATAATCTAAATTCATTGTGATTTTATTTAAATGTGTATCTCCCACTATGTTTATGGATACCAATAATGAGAAGCCTAAATTTCCAAACACGTGACAGTGGAATAAAAATTTTTATTTCTCCGGGCATTGGTGCCACACACCTTAATCCTAGCACTCGGGAGGCAGAGGCAGGCAGATCTCTGTAAGTTCGAGGCCAGCTTGGTTTACAAAGTGAGTTCCAGGACAGCCTCCAAGACAATACAGAGAAACTCTGTCTCGAAAAAAATAAAAAAATTATTTCTAACAAAAAAATCTCCACCCCAAATTTTACTATAGCTTGTATAGTTAGGAAACTTCACACCACTACTAGTATTCAGAATTTCCTACTCCCATAATCATCCATTCTAGGTGATGTTTGTTTTTACTCTTTTCCTAAAAAACTGTTCCTTTATGAGAATAAAATATAGATATAGTTTCACAAATAAAAGAAACATTTTATTTGTACATTTATAAAGTTATAACGGAAACCAAAGACAGTGAAATTGTAAATGAGCATCTCTCAAAAGTATAGAGAAAATGTGCAGTTCTAGAACCACCGTACTGAGAAAAATAATATCAAGAGGACAGTTTTTATATTGAGAATTTTAGTATTGCAATGAACACAGCCTACTTCTATTATTCCATTGGATAAAAGAAGATAACTGAATAACAATCTAAATATACTTGCTCAACTGTTCATTTTAACAAAGTAATTGTGATAACATTTCATTTTGTCATACAACTTTTGCTTTTATTCACATTTCCCCATAATGTGCATTTAGTTATATTTTCATGGAATTTAAATTCCTCTATGATTGAATAATTCAGATCTTTTTTGGACATGATTACTACTTAAACTCTGAGAATGGTGGCATGCCCCATATATCCAGTGAGTATTTGCTGGATACATACATACTATATCAATCCTTTTATTGCCAAAACAGCTTCAAATCCAAGATAAAGAAACTGATGATGATGATGAAGATAATCCTGTGCTCATCAAAGTGAAAGACTTTCTTTGTCTTCAATTGACACGAATAGTTTGCTTATTCATTTAATAAACAACTGCTTTTATTCATTATCTAATTTAGGTTAAACTTTGAATACTTGGACAAAATGGTACTTCTCCTTTGGAACTGCTGACTGACCCTATTTTCTTAAAGTCATAGAAAAAATTAAGCCTATTTAATATCTTATAGTTATTAAATGAGAGATTACATTGCAAAAGATGAATGAGATAAAGGAAGAAAGGAAGGAAGGAAGAAAGAGAAAGATATTAGATGAAAGGGTAAATGATGCACCTTAGTGAGAACTCTTGATTTCATAGAAGTGATGAAGGACATTTTCAGTCAGTCTTTTTTGTTCAAAATTTATAAGTCCAAATTGTGCACCATTAAGATGAAAACCACTATTAATAACACTCCATGAATGTGGGTGAGTGATTTGAAAGGGACAATCACTTACCACATGGACTTTGAAGGTCATACTCCAAATCTCAGCTCTATCATTTATCATGTAAGCACACCATTTACATGTGAGAGGTTTTAGCTTTGCTGACATTTACCTTTATTAATAATTCTAATGAAGAGATAAAATGTACACAAATTAATCCAATTATAGATTATAGCTCTGATGAAGCCTTCCATTTCATTTTTATTGCTCCTATGAAAAACATATATGCTAAAAGTAAGTACCTCCATTAAGCTACCTTTCGTTTTTAGCATATTTCTCAATTTTTAAAGCAATGATGAAATTAAGTATGTATGAAGATTTGTATTCCATTTGGCTCTCAACTGCAGAGGAGATAAGAATCTGTTGATCTCTTCACATTGTCTCCAAAATTTGTTTTTGATCTTATTTTAATTTCATGGGCATGCTAATTAAAACTTTATTTAGATATTTTGTAGTCTTTCATATATGATTAATACACATTTTATAAACATAAAATTATTGTAGATAATTCAGTTCTTTCATATTTTTATGCTTTCTAATTCTTTATCTCTTGTAGCCAAATGAGAATTTGTCTTTTCCAGAACAGAGAAACACATGCAATCAGTTTCTGTAAAACTAATTTCTTAGTACTATTTGTCAAAATGAAATATCACACTTGTCTGGATCTTACCTACATGCTCAGATTGTTTTAATGCTTAGAAGCAAGCAATGATTGGCTATGTATGTAACTAACAAGTGATCTCTGCTGCTCCATGTCCTATCTGAATCAATAGAATTCTTAATTTGAAGATGGACTAATAGAATAAACAACTGCATAAGATAGGCTACTGCTTTAACACATATGTAAATTGAAGTTAAAAAAAGGTTACAGTCATCAAGATTTAGCCTATATCTAAATATGCCATATAAACCATTATTACCATTCTGAGTAGAGAATAGTGTACAGTGTGTGCTAGAATGCACACAAATACTGGACTAGTCAACTAGTCAATAATTTAGTCATTTTTGTATTTCATTATTAATCATTTCTCAGTCTCAGTTGTGAATATGATTTAAAAAATAAGCTTCAATTTTTCCTATCATGTTGTAACCTAATATGTGCAACTTCTAGTTTTGTTTATTTGAATCTTCATCCTCTTGAGAATTGTAATCATATTACTATACTTATTAAATGGATTGACAAGTGTAGTCATTGTTCTAATTGTAAGGAGGTAAAACAATATATCTGGGTGAGAATATATTTTTAGGACACTAGTAAGTATTACCTGACATTGTCAAATAGTATATCTCATTTTCATTGAAGAGATTATTTTCTCAAACAATATATCCTGATTTTACGTTCCCCTTCCTCTATTCCTCCAAGATCCTTCCCACATACTCTCCTCTCCAGAACGACTTCACTTCTGCCTCTCATTAGAAAAGAAGAGACTTATTAGAGATTACAATCAAACAATATAAAATAAATTATGGGACGAAGCAAAAACTGTCATAAAAAGTTGGACACATCCCAAGATAAGTCAAAAGAGTTAGAGATCCACTCATGTTCATAAACAGGGGTCCCATAAAAAGATTAAGCTAATAGTTACAATATATGCAGAGAACGTGGTATAGATCCATGTACATGCTGCTTGCTGTTTTAGTATCTGTGATCTCATATGCAACTTCCTTAAGTGATTTAGGGGTCTTCTCCTGGTACCCTCCATTCCCTATGACACTTACAATCTGTCTAACCCCTCTTCCTCTAGATTCCATGATCTCTAAGGGAAAGATTTTAAGGGAACTTTCCATTGAGTCTCTGTCTCTCTGTCTCTGTGTGTGTGTGTGTGTGAGTGTGTCTCTCCCTAAAGTCTGTCTGTCAGTCTCTGCATCTGTTTCCATCCACTACAGATGAAACCTCTCTGGTGATGATTGAATAATGCACTTATCTATAAATGTGTATAGCAGAATAATATCATTAGTAAGTGCTTAGTAAACAATTATTAGACTAATCCTGTTTGGTTTTCCTTTAGGTCTATCTACTCTTTTGTTCTTGGTTATTTGGAGTAGAGGCTCAAGGGAAATAAGACCGTGATTACCCCCACAAGTTCTTTGCCACAATTTCCCTCCCATTCTTTGCAGGAAGTATAGATTTTAGGTCAGAGGGTTTTTTGCTAAGTTTGTACCCATATTTCTCTTTTGGTAGGCTGCAGAGTACCTGCAGGTTCCAAAAATTCTAGAAAATAGTTCATGTAGGTAACCACTCAACTTCTATATGATGGAAGTCTTTTGTTGATGTTGCTAGCAATGGCATTTCACAATGAATTTTCAGAGAGCAACTCGTTGAGTAAGAATCATTTGGAGGTGTTTGCAGATTTCCAAGGCACCCCCTTGGCCAGCAATACAATTTAATATAACCCAGTGCTGTCACTGGAAGGTTTGCCTTGCTTCAAGAGAAGACCACTTGGGACTGGATATGCCCATTACTAGGAGGACTCATAAGGATACATTCATAGATTCCAGGAGGTTTCCATTGCACTGGGTTTCTAAACCACTTCCCCCAAATGACCCCAATTTCACTCATTTGTCCTCTCACACTCTCCCTTCATTCCATTACCCAACCTGATCTCTACCACTCCTGTCTCTACACCTGGCCCAAGTCCATCCTAAAAATACAGTCTATTCCCGTTTCCCAGGTAGATCCATGTGTCCTCACTATACCCCTCCTCATTATCCTAATACTTTGGGACTACATATGCTAGCTTATCATTTGCTTAATAGCTGATATCTACTTATAAGTTATTACTATATTTATCTTTCTAGTAGTGTAACCTTACAACATATCATGATTTTTTCTAGTTCCATCCATTTGCATATAAATCACATGGTATCATTTAAATAACAATACTTTGACATCTTCCTTTGAAGATTGTATTCCCTTGGTCTCCTACAGCTGTCTGGTAGATCTAGCTTAAGACTACGTTGAATAGACATAGCAAGAATGGACAACCTTATCTTGTTCCAGATTTTAGTGGAATTTCTTTGAGTCTTCTGAATCATTGTTTAACCAGTCTGCTTAACGGTGACCTAAAGGTATCCAGTTTTCATTGAAAAACGCCTATCAGCTATGAAGAAGGAGCATCAGGGGACAGTGATGTGAAAGTTATTGAAAGTGTGAGCAACAAGCAACAACCTACAATTCTAGCTACTCCTGGTACAGAACTAAAATAACCAATTATTTCTGAACAGACTGGAAAAAGCAGCAGTTCCATCAGAATGCACGGACATGGATTTCTATCCCTCTTTATGAATTTGAACCCAAAGCAGTGATAGATATTGATTTTGAAACAGTTATACTATTTGTGCTTTTATTAAAGAACTAGCAAAGTGTACAATTTTTGTTAAATCCAAACTTACTTATATGGATGTTTATAGTAGAAGTTTAAATTTTGAGACATTAGAAGGGAATTATGATGCAGCATTTTGATGTGACAGTAAGATCTCTTATAATTTATTATAATTTGTCTTGTCCTCCAGGGGTCAAAGAGGCCTCTTTCCCGTATAATTATCTTTTAAACATATTCTTTTTGTACTTTTAGTCTCATACCATTTGTAACTATGTAATAATAATTCAGACTTCTCTAGATTACACATTTTGTCAGTGTGAGGAATATGTTCATTTTGTCCCTTCCACAGAATAGACTATTATGATGTTCATCTATTTTCAACAGAGTCTGCCTTTGATGTTACATAACAAAATGGAACTAATCATGAAAGGAAGTGTAGGATAAAATTACCAGGTGAACCACTCATTGCAGGGCTGTTAAAACATTTTAGTGTTTGAACACAAGCCCAGTGCACATCTATAGCATCTGATCCATTCATTGTCCTTTGCAAGGGTGCAGAAACTGCAGGTACTATATTAGAGGCTTTCAGGTTTCTTTAAAGTTGGAGAGGATGGCATGAAAGGACGCTTATCAAGACAAAAAGATACTGTGAGTGCCTTCCCAACAGCACAAGTTACTCTAGATAAAATTACAATGATCATGAAATTAAAAAAAATATATTTTCACTTACAATAAGATAGCATCTCTAGAAAAGGCAAGTAAAATGTTGGTGACCATTTAATCAGGGCTTAATCAAGAACCACTGTACAGAATCGTGTGGTATCTGAAGATACAGAGCAGAAAAGAAAGGCAAATACACTGATCAAACATAATAGATGTACAGCAAATGTGTAAATTACATATTCTGAGCAATCAATTATTACTTGATTTGACTTTATTAATTTTCAGATTCAGAACTTTTTATAGTCCTCAGCTTGAAAATTGTTTAGAAACCTTTCAAAATGTGTGAATTTCTTTTGATTTTCAGAAAATAAAGGTAAATGCCCAAATATTAGTTAATTTATTAATGTTTCTCATCATTTAAAATTGATTAAGTGTGTGTGTGTGTGTGTGTGTGTGTGTGTGTGTGTGTGTGTGTGTGTTTGAATGATCTGGCAAGCACGTGTACATGCAATCAGATCAAATGACATTTTGCGATATCCATCGTTTATCCTGTAGCCTGTGGTAGTTTGCCATAAACCCATTAACCACCTTTCAATCACCTGCAGAAAATAATGTGAATTTAAGTAATGATACTGTTTATCTGCCATACTTGTGTAGACAGATTTTGAGGGAGCAGACTACCAGCTAACATAAATGGCATGGAGATTTATATTATGAAACTTTGGGCTATAGTTTAGGTTTATTTCTAACTAGTTTGTAACTTAAATTAACTCATTTCTATTCATCTATGCACTGCCACATGGCTTTACGTCTCCTCCTGCATTTCTTGTTCTGAGTCTGGCTGATAACTCCTCCTTTTTTTACTCCCAAGACCTTTCATCGGCCACTCAACACTTTTAGACTAATCAGAAGGTATCTTGGCAAAGACATATGTTATATTTGGAGTTAGAATTTTTTAAAAATTTAACAAGTAAAAGAGAAGTTTTGCAAAGTAAATGATTTCCATCTATATGTAATTTGGTTTTGTGTTTTCACTTGCTGTCTGAAGTAAACTTCATCATTGTGTTTAATCATTACTGAACTCATTTACATTGTTATCAAGGATCCAAGCTTGTCCTTTTTACTCCTTCTTAGGTACTAACTGGCAAATGTTTAAAGGAAAAGTGATGAATCAGTGCCTAACACTGAATGATGGGGGAAGTCCTTCTGTGTATATATTGTCTTATTGTTTGATAAATAAAGCACTGTTGGCCAGTAGGGAAGTAAGATAGGTGGCACTAGGAATCAAGGAGGTTCTGGGAAATGTAGTCAAGAGTAGGGAGTTGCCATGTGATCCCAGGCGGAGAGGGTACACGTCTGGCATTGTTGGTAAGATAAGACCTTATAAAAAATATATGTTAGTAATTATGTGTTAATAATTAAGTCAGAGCTAGAGATTAAGAAACCATAGCAAATGGCCAACAGCTTCTTAATTAATATAATGTTTCATGTGTTATTTGAGGGTAAAGACAGCAATGGGACCCAGGCAGCTGGCAGGAAAGAAAACATGGTACAATTGAAGATATCAATTTCTCACAAATTCCTACATAATGTATATATCAAACTGTGCAGAAATTTTCTGATATCAGTTAGATATGTCATATTCTACATATAATATATCAACAATTATTACTTATTCATAATCAATTATCAGCTATTCTAATATTTTTATTTAAAGAGAAATGACAATTACTGAAATTACTTGTGTGTGCTTTTATTGTACATTAATTTTATTGAAATTATTTTTAAACAGAACTGTGAACAAAAAATTGTATTATATTTTCTATTTTTTTCTCCTATTAGCAAAATGTAACAAATAAGATTGATAGGAAAAGCAAATATTACTCTGTTTTCAGAAAAAATAATTTTAAGGTGAACACTAATAAACTAGTAATATATAATTCATCCCACCATTTTCTATTCAAGGCTAAGAGAATGTTTAAATTCCTACAGGCTTGGAAAATATGTATATATATTATATGTATATAATAAAAATACTTTCAACAAAATTTTGCATAATATTAACCACTGATTAAAGGGGATTATGCAAGAAAATTACCAACTTGTGAAACGCAGGTGCTTCAACTTTTTCAAGAATCATTAGACTGTTCACCATAACCTTACATTAAAAATGAAATTTCCAAAAATTTGATAATTATTTAATTAACTTAGCAATGTAGTTTATAAAGTAATGTAGTACATGAATTATACTAATATTAGCATGTTAATACATACATTGATATAAATTAATACAGAAATATAAAGAGAAACACATATAGAGAAAATATATGACTTGATTTATATTTGCCTTCATCATGAATTAAAAGTTGTTTTAGTGAACATTTGATTTGGTGTTCTCAGAATTCATTGACGAAATGCGTCTAATTTACAGATATACATATATTATAATATATATATATACCATATATATGTGTGTGTGTGTGTGTGTGTGTGTGTGTGTATAAATAGACCAAATACACTATTTTCCTATAGTTTTTAAGCACAAATTGAAGACAGACTTACTTTCACCAGGTTCTCTGGATAACTATTTATAAGAAGCTTCTCAGCTGTGAGCAGGCATCTTTTTGATCATTTTGCCAATTTGAAATGCTTACTTTTTTCCAAATACCTTACAAAACCTTAGTTTAGTATGTGTGAAATTTTTTCACAATTTTCTTTAAAGGGTATTTTAGTTTTTTTTTTCTGAGTGTGTGTGTGTGTTTGTGTGTGTGTGGTGTATATGTGCATGAGCATTAACAGGTGAAGGATTTTATAAGGAAGTCTGAGTAATACTTCCTAGATTCATGTCTATCCTTTTACAGTGTGAGTTCTGATTTTCAAACACTTGTCTTCAGGCTTGGGGGACAAGTGTCTTCACCCATTAAGCCAATTTGACACCCCATAAGCAGTATTTTTAATGTTATGTATGTACCCTTGTAAAGCTATCTTTTGATAAAGTTTAGTGTCTTTATTTCATGGATAACAACTCACTCAGAAAGGAAGTATGACCATAATACAGCAGAGCCCTGAGAAGAAATGTTTAACCCATTGCAGGTGGGAAAATCAGGATTCAGTAGACTCAGTAAAGAATGAAGTAGAGTTTACTGGGGGAAAAGGAGCTTACACAGGAAACAATTGACTGTCCCATTGTTCCAGCACCAAGAATTCAGACCCTGCCACCCTGATGTTATCCATGATGAGAAGGGTCTTCGTGAACCCCAATTAAATCCTTTTAACCAGTAATGTCTGCACCTGTGGTATGGGGGTGGGAGGGTGAATATCTCACTACAACCCAAGATGCTGAGCAGTGAGACCTTGAATGCTTAGCCAACATTTAGCATCATTAAATTATCAACTCCTACTGACCAAAAAAGTTGCATCACTAATAGTTTTCACACACACACAAAACCAATGACCAAGCAGAGGCCATGTATCACGAATATCACATTTCAGTTTAATTTTAATAATCAACTTTTCCCTTCATATGATGATTAACAGTAATAGGCAGTCTATGATATGTGTTGTGAACATAGTAAAAAATTCTCTCTCTTAGTGCAGAGGAGTTGGTTGAGATAAACAGTGTAAAGCTGCTCATTACTGAACCCAAAGCATGTTTATTTCTGTCTGGAAATACAGAGAAGGAGGCTGACCATTCTTGGATAATAATTCCTAAGCTTAAGCCAAAACTTCAGTGTTTTCATTTATCTTCAGTAGCATGTTAAAGGAACCACTGTTATCTCACTGTGTAAAGCATCCAGGGTTAGGGTCTATGGCAAACTCAGACATCTCATGATATCCCTAGATTGATAGAGGTACAGGCAATCTTTACCTGTGATCTTTTAGAAATATTGCAGGTTTCACTTCTAAGGTAAGAACAATTCTGAAACTCATGCTGTTTCTTGTGTCCCAATGCCCTACGTCTATTTTCAGAGAGGCAACTTTTTCAGCTGCCAGTATTTTCACAACAGTTATTGTTTTCAGTGACAGTTTTCTTCTGCAAAGGAACAATTGAATTTTACTGTCTATGGACATAAAGACTCAATGATGACCATAATTCCAGGTGTGGGGCTTCATTGCTACCAAAACAAAGCAAACAGGCGTTGTTTAAAAAATTGCTGCCTATGAAGTTTAAGCATTATAGTCACTACAGTATTTCTTATGATTAGGCAGTGAACAGAATTATAACTGTGTGAACATTCATTTTTTAGACACTTGTAAATGCAAAAGTTCAGCACAGTAACACTGCAAAGACCTATGCAACCCTTGCATTAAATCTTGGTGTTACACAGACTCTGAGGAAATCCAGAGAATCATTAGGTCATACTTTGAAAACCTGTACTCCACAAAATTCAAAATTTAAAGGAAATGGACGACTTCCTGGACAGCTATCATTTGCCAAAACTAAATCAAGAACAGATAAGCAATTTAAATAGACCTATAACCCCTATGGAAATAGAAGCTGTCATCAAAAGTCTCCCAACCAAAAAAAGTCCAGGTCCAGATGGCCTCAGTGCAGAATTCTACCAGAAATTCAAAGAACAGCTTATACCAATTCTTCTCAAAGTGTTCCACACAATAGAAGCAGAAGGGTCTTTGCCAAACTCTTTCTATGAGGCTTCAATAACCTTGATCCCCAAGCCACACAAAGATACAATTAAGAAAGAGAACTTCAGACCAATATCCCTCATGAACATTGATGCAAAAATACTCAATAAAATACTGACAAATCGCATCCAAGAACACATCAAAACAATCATTCACCACGATCAAGTAGGTTTCATCCCAGGGATGCAGGGATGGTTCAACATACGAAAATCCATCAACGTAATCCACCATATAAACAAGCTGAAAAACAAAAATCACATGATCATCTCACTAGATGCAGAAAAAGCCTTTGACAAAATCCAACACCCCTTCATGATAAAGGTCTTGGAGAGATCTGGGATAACAGGGACATACTTAAACATAATAAAAGCTATATACAGTAAACCAACAGCCAACATCAAACTAAATGGACAGAAACTCAACGCAATTCCTCTAAAATCAGGAACAAAACAAGGCTGTCCACTCTCTCCATACCTTTTCAACATGGTACTTGAAGTTCTAGCTATTGCCATACGACAACAAAGGGGGATCAAGGGGATACAAATTGGGAAGGAAGAGGTCAAACTTTCACTGTTTGCAGACGATATGATAGTTTACATCAATGACCCAAAGAACTCTACCTGGGAACTCTTACAGCTGATTAACACCTTCAGCAAAGTGGCAGGCTACAAGATCAACTCAAGAAAATCAGTAGCCCTACTATATACAGATGACAAAAGGGCTGAAAGAGAAATCAGAGAAACATCACCCTTTACAATTGCCACAAACAACATAAAATACCTTGGGGTAACGCTAACCAAACAAGTGAAAGACCTGTATCATAAGAACTTTGAATCTTTAAAGAAAGAAATTAAAGAAGCCCTCAGAAAATGGAAAGATCTCCCATGCTCTTGGATAGGTAGGATCAATATAGTAAAAATGGCAATCCTGCCAAAAGCAATCTACAGATTCAGTGCAATCCCCATTAAAATCCCAGCACAATTCTTCACAGACCTTGAAGGAACAATAATCAATTTCTATGGAAAAACAAAAGACCCAGGATAGCCAAAACAACCCTGTTCAACAAGGCAACGTCCGGAGGCATCACCATCCCTGACCTCAAGCTCTATTATAGAGCTATAGTCCTGAAAACAGCTTGGTATTGGCACAAAAATAGACAGGTAGACCAATGGAATCGAATTGAAAATCCGGGTATTAACCCACACACGTATGAACATCTGATCTTTGACAAAGAAGCTAAAAATATACAATGGAATAAAGAAAGCATCTTCAACAAATGGTGCTGGCATAATTGGAGACTGGCATGTAGAAGAATGCGGATCGATCCATGTTTATCGCCATGCACAAAACTTAAGTCCAAATGGATCAAAGACCTCAACATAAATCCAGCCACACTGATCCTCTTAGAAGAGAAAGTGGGTGGTACCCTTGAACGAATTGGTACAGGAGACAGCTTCCTGAACATAACACCAGTAGCACAGACAGTGAGATCAACAATTAATAAATGGGACCTACTGAAACTGAGAAGCTTCTGTAAGGCAAAGGACACAGTCAGCAAGACAAAAAGGCAGTCCACAGAATGGGAAAAAATATTCACTAATCCTACAACTGACAGAGGGTTGATCTCCAAAATTTACAAAGAACTCAAGAAGCAAGTCTCCAAAACATTAAAGGACCCAATTAAAAAGTGGGCTGCAGAACTAAATAGAGAGTTTTCAATAGAGGAGTCTAAAATGGCTGAGAGGCACTTGAGAAAGTGCTCAACATCCTTAGCCATCAGGGAAATGCAAATCAAAACAACTCTGAGATACCATCTCACTCCTGTCAGAATGGCTAAAATCAAAATCACCAATGACAATTTATGCTGGAGAGGATGTGGTGAAAGGGGAACACTCCTCCATTGCTGGTGGGAGTGCCAACTGGTTCAGCCACTTTGGAAATCAGTATGGAGATTCCTCAGAAAAATGGGAATAAACCTACCACAAGACCCAGCAACTCCACTCTTAGGAATATATCCAAAAGATGCCCATTCATACAACAAAGATGTCTGTTCCACTATGTTCATAGCAGCTTTATTTGTAATAGCCAGAACTTGGAAGCAACCTAGATGTCCCTCACCCGAAGAGTGGTTAAAGAAAATGTGGTACATCTACACAATGGAGTACTATTCAGCAGAAAAAAATAATGGAATCATGAGATTCGCAGGCAAATGGATGACACTAGAAGAAACCATCCTGAGTGAGGTAACCCAGTCACAAAAAGAGAAACATGGCATGTACTCTCTCATATATGGATTTTAGACATAGATCTGGGGAGTGCCAGCCTACAATCCTATGGCCAGAGAGTCTAGGAAACAGAAACTTCATTTAGTGGCTGATCGAAGAAGAGGCAGACTCCCTTGGTTAAGTACTGAGCTGAACTCAAGAAAGCCAGTAACAGAGAGGGAGGACTGGTGATCAAAGGGATTAAGACTGGGCTGGTTTAACCCCCAGAAACAGCTGACCAGACAAAGGTTAACTCTTGAAACCCAGGCATCAGCCTGGGAATCCAGCATAGTACTGATCAATACCCCCTGAATTTGGGTGTCAGTGAGGAGGCCTAGGTAATCTATTGAGCCTTGGGCAGCAGATCAGTACCCATCCCAAGTATACACACGGACTTTGGACTCCCATAGAACAATGTGAGGTGCACTCTCACCCTGAACTCTTGGGGAAGGGTCTAGGCCCTGCCCTATATGAAATGACAGACTATGGACACCCCCATGGAGGGCCTCACCCTCCCTGGTGGAATGAGGGGATAACGGGGGGAGGGGTTGGGGAGAGAGGGACCTGGAACTGACTTGTGAAGCAACTTCATTTCTTATCTAAATTTAAACTGGAAAAAAAATAAAACAGTTTCACAAAAAAAATCTTGGTGTTACTATGTAATATAAAAATATGTCTATTTTGTATGGCACATGCTCAAGAAACAGGAGTGCATTGATGGTGATGTAAATTGTCTTTGTTAATAAGGTACTCTGGTAGTGTGTGAAACACAGACCCACAAATGCATAACCTGGGAGCCCAAAGCAGGAGGACCACAAATGCAAGAGTAGCCTGGGCAATACAGCCAGTATGATGTCAGATTTCACTTTATAGAAAAAAATCTCGTCCTCCAAAAATTGAACAATTGGACATCACAATGACTAATGAGTACAGTACAGAGCACACTCACATAGACATACATTGCAGTATTCAAAGACATGTTATCATATGTTGTAAAACAAAGAGAAAACTGAAATACTGACATACTTCACTGCTTTATGATCACAGTAAATAATGCATATTTTCCGATTTTTGGAAATAGTTATTTGAATGCTGTCAATGCAAAAATACACTTATTAGGTAGAGTTTAATTAATTAAATAGATTCATTTCTTCTATGTCATATTGTGGCTCATAAATGTATATGATATTTATCACTAAAATAAAAATATATAAACTTCTCAAATGCCTAATTTACATTATAATAAATGTTTAATTGTGATTTTAGATCTTTATTGTTAATACCAAGTCATACTTACACTTGCTTTCTTTAGTACTCATCAAATTATACGAATAAAGCATTCGCTAGATTTCTCATACTGCTGTAAGTCACTGGCTTCAGAGACATATTTTTTTCACATTTTATTCAGTCTCAGAATCAACTGTGTGATGGATTGTCCACTCAAAGGACCAGGTTAAATTGATATGATTTCAAAATGTTCCAGTTCATCATACCTTTGCGAAAGAGTCAAACCTATTGGTCTTTGAAATATATAAGAGACACTTACTAAGGGAAATTTTTATTGGCCAAACATATCAATTCAGTTTCAGTTATGAAACACAAAATTCCTGATCCTCGTATAACAAATGGAGCAATTACTACCTCATCACACTCTGGTTTCCATTATCCTCACTGACTCATGGAATTATTTCCAATGTGTTTATTTCTCTACTAGCTGAGACACATATCAATATTAGCTTTTCAAGGTTCATACAAGATAATAAAAATACAAGCAAAATATGAACTTTGTGTGTTTCATGCATTTGAATTCACAGCTGTTTTGCTTTTCCAATAAACCTTTGAAATAACCATGATGAAAGGTGGTTGTGGAGGAAGGTTTCTTTAAAAGTGTAATCACAGAGGAAGGATGGGGAAAGGGTACTTAACATGAAGGATGTTTGAGATGGGAGGTCAATGCAATATGGAATATAATATATTTACTTAACAGAGAAAGAACTTACTCACAAAGCTGGGGAGCTTCTTTTTTCTTTTGCTTCCTTTTATCTTCACCTGTGCTAAATCTCCCTATCTCTGCCCTTATGGGAGTGAAGAGTTTTGTGGGCTCACCCCTACAGATGTTGACTACTTGAGACTTATGCTGATTTGAATACAAATTTGTCAAATACTTTCTTGAAAAATTATTGATAATGTCTCTTATATTTTAGCAGAGAACAATGTCATGGAGGAGTAAGAGGGCACTGTGTGAAGATGTTTGCCAGATAAGCCAAGGAATAGAATCAATAATGAGAAATCCTATAAAAGTTCTCCCATATCATCATGTATACACACACACACACACAAATAATAATAATAATAACAATAAACTGAAATTTTGATAAGAAATTAAAACTCAGTAATAATTACAAGTTACTAAAACCATTTAGTGAGAAATGGTGGTAATGTAGAATAAAGAGTATGTTAAGAAACACTGGGCAATAACTCTACCAGAAAGCTCCTTGCCTCAAAAACATAAGAACTGAAATGCACTAATAAGGGAAATGTGCATTGTTGGGATTTCATGACTTATCATTTTGTCTTATCATGCTAGTTCACTACATTTCAATATGTCCTGGTTTTCTCTACTAGTCTCTTCCATTCTGAGTTCATGGCAAATAGATTGCCAGAGTGACCCTACCATGAAGAAAGACCACGATTGGGTTGCAAAACTTCTTTATCAGGGTTAGATATATAATATTAAATTTGGTGAATTATGAATCCTTAGAGATGAAATTAGTTATTTTCCTGGTTCCATGGAACTAGGACTAGACTGGCTCTGTGCTTGGGGTCTACTGCTGCATCTTCCATCACAGTGGCAGGAGCCAAGGCTCCCTAGTCTACTGCCCCATCCACAGGTCCAGGTAAACAAGGGCCCATTTCTGGAATGCCAGCCTGGGCCTGAGCTCTGCCACTGAGGCTCCCATCCCAGCAGAAGCGGCAGGAGCCGAGGCACCATAGTTTCGTGCCCCACCCATGGAACTAGGACTAGACTGGATGCCTGAGTTCAGGGACTGCCACAGCGGCTTCCATCCCAGTGGCAGGAGCAAACTCACCCTAGTATCCTAGTCTCCTGCTCCACCCACATGACAAAGACTATCAGGGCCTGTCTCCAGACTACACTCCCGTGCCTGGGGTATACCACTGGGGCTCCCATCCAGCCTAGCGTGATCCAAAGCATCCCAGCATCCTAGTCCATTTCTCCACCCACGAGACCAGGAAGTGGAGAACTACCAGAACAGTGGACTTGCAGACACAAAACAGAAGGGCACTCTGGTCCCACACCAGTCAGTAGAGGAAGAGGCACCCTCTGGAACTAACTGCAAGAACGGATGGGAAGGAGACAATATAAAAACAAAAGAGCAACAGAAAAACCAATATGACACTGCCAGAATCCAGAGAACCTACACCAAGACTGGAACACCCCAACGCAAATGAACCAGAAGAGAATGTCATAAAAAACAACTTTATGAAAATGACAGGGCCTTAAAGAGGATATGAGAAAATTCCTTAAAGAGATGGAAGAAAAAACAATCCAAAAATGCAAGAAATGGAGCAAAAGACAAAGCAAAAATTGCAAGAAACAATTCAAACAATGCAAGGGCTGAAATCTGAAATAGAAACTATAAAAAAAACAGTCTTAAGGAATGCTGGAAATAGAAAAGCTGGGAAAACAGTCAGGTACTACAGATGCCTCTGTGGGTTTTGCCAGTATGGTCTTGATTCATTTGCTCATCACTCCTCTTTGCTACTGGGTTACAGGAGTTCAGTTCGGTTTTTAAATTTGGGTGTCTGTCTCGGCTTCCGTCAGCCACTCTCTGAGGTTTCTAGAATGGCATATAAGGTAGTCATTAATCTCATTATCTCATGTCCATTTAAGGTAGCCTTCATGCAGTTGGTGTCATTTTTGTAGATCTGTGAAGATCTCACTAATGCCAGATCTCTCCTCCAAATTATAATGACTCCTTCTGTTGTGGTATCTCTCATCCTTATCTCCTCTAATCTTACCCTGGCTCAATCTTTCTGCTCTCCCATGCCATCCTCTCCCCTTCTTTTCTCCCTGTCTCTTTCTCCCATCTCCCTCTCCCCTCCCCAACCCCTGCTCCTAATCCAATTAAGAGATCTACTCCCATAACCCTTCTCTGGGTTACCATGAATATATCTCTTAGGGTCCTCCCTGCTTGAATGAATCTCTGGCAGTGGGATTGTAGGCTTGCAAGCCCCTAGTCCATGTCTAAAATCCATATATGAGTGAGTACATACCATGTTTCTCTTTCTGTAACTGGGTTACCTCACTCAGGATGGTTTCTTCTAGTGCCATCCATTTGCCTGCAAATTTCAAGATTCCATTTTTTTCTGCTGAGTAATACTCCATTGTGTATATGTACCACATTTTCTCTATCTACTCCAACTGAGGGGCATCTATGTTGCTTACAGTTTCTGGCTATTACAAATAATGCTGCTATAAACATAGTGGAGCAGATGTCTTTATTGTATAAGTGTACATCATTTGGGTATTTGCCTAAGAGTGGATTGCTGGATCTTGTGGTAGGCTGATTTCCATTTTCCTGAGGAATCTCCATACTGTTCTCCACAGTGCCTGCACAAGTTGGCGTTTCCCTTTCTCCACATCCTCTCCAGCATACATTGTCATTAGTAGTTTTTATTTTAGCCATTCTGATGGGAGTGAGATAGTAACTCAGAGTTGTTTTCATTTGCATTTTCCTGATGGCTAGTATGTTGACCACATTCTCAAGTGTCTCTCGGTCATTTTTAAACTCCTCTAATAAGAATTAGCTATTTAGTTCTGTTCTATACTTTATAATTGGATCTTTTGGTGTTTTGGAGACTTGCTTCTTGAGTTCTTTGTCAATTTTGAGATCAGCCCTCTGTTAGATGTGGGGTTGGTGAATATCGTTTCCCATTCTGTGGGCTCTCATTTTGTTTTGTTGACTATTTCCTTTGCCTTGCAGAAGCTTCTCAGTTTCTGAAGGTCTCATTTATTATCGATCTCAGTGTCTGTGCTACTGGTGTTGTGTTCAGGAAGCAATCTCCTGTACCAATTCGTTCAAGGGTACCACCCACTTTCTCTTCTAAGTGGTTCAGTGGGGCTGGATCGATGTTGAGGTCTTTGATCCATTTGGACTTAAGTTTTGTGCATAGTGATTGATATGGATCTATCTGTTGTCTTTTACATGCCAGCATCCAGTTACTCCAGCATCATTTGTTGAAGATGCTTTCTCTTTTCCCTTATATAGTTTTAGCTTCTTTGTCAAAGATCAGGTGTTCAAATATGTGTGGGTTGATATTAGGGTCTTCAGTTCGATTGCATTGGTCTACCTGTCTGTTTTTGTGCCAATACCAATCTGATTTCAGAACTATAGCTCTATAGTAGAGCTTGAAATCAGGCATGGTGATGCCTCCTGAAGTTCCTTTATTTTATAGGGTTGTTTTGTTTATACTGGTTCTTTTGTTGTTCCATATAAAGTTGAAGATTATCCTTTCAAGATCTGTTAAAAATTGTGCTGTAATTTCAAAAGGGGTTGCATTTAATCTGTAGATTACTTTTGGTAAGATTGCCATTCTTACTATGTTGTTCCTATCTATCCAAGATCATGGGACATCTTTTCATTTTCTGGTATCTTCTTTAATTTCTTTCTGTAAAGACTTAAAGTTCCTGTTATGCTTGTCTTTCACCTGTTTTGTTAGAGTTACCCCAAGATTTTTTATGTTGTTTGTGGCTATTGTAAAGGGTGATGTTTTCTGACTTCTTTCTCATCCATTTATTGTCTATATATAGTAGGGCTACTAATTTTTTTCTGAAAGTACTAGAACAAAAAGAAGCAAACTCACTCAGGAAGAGTAGACACCAGGAAATAATCAAATTGAGATCTGAAATCAATAAAGTAGGAACAAAGAAAACAATACAAAGAATCAGTGCAATAAAGAGTGGGTTCTTTGAGAAAATCAACAAGATAGACAAACTAATCAAAAGACAGAGAATGTGATCATTATCAAAATCATAAATGAAAATGGGGACATAACAACAGACAGTGGAGAAATCCAAAGAATCAACAGGTCATACTTTGAAAACCTGTATTCCACCAAATTGGAAAACTTTAAAGGAGTGGATGATTTTCTGGATAGATATCGCTTATGAAAATTAAATCAAGAACAGGTAAACAATTTAAACACCCATAAAAAAATAAATGCAGCCATAAAATGCCTTCCAATCAAAAAATGTCCAGAGCCAAAAGGTTTCAGTGCAGAATGCTACCAAAAATTAAAGGAAGAGCTAATATCAATACTATTCAAATTGTTCCACACAATAGAAGTATAAGGATCACTATCAAACTTTTTATGAGGCTACAAAACCTTTGTACCCAAACCACACAAAGACACAATGAAGATAGGGTGTTATATACCAATCTCCCTCATGAATGTTGATGAAAAATACTCATTAAAATACTCACAAATTTGAATCCAAGAACACATCAGAAAAATAATACACCATGCTCAAATAGGGTTCATTCACGGAACGCTGCAGGGATTTTTCAACATATGAAAATCCATCAATGTAATCCACCACATACACAATCTGAAAAAGAAAAAGCATATGATCATCTCACTAGATGCTGAAAAAGCCTTTGAAAAAATCCGACACCCCTTCACGATAATGGTCTTGGAGAGATTAGGGATCACAGGAAGAAACCTAAACATAATAAAGCAATATATGGCAAACTGACAGCCAATATCAAAGTAAATGGAGAGAAACTCAATGCAATATCTCTAAATCAGGAACAAGACAAGGTTGTCTACTCTCTCCATTTCTATTCAATATTATTCTTGAAGTTCTTGCTAGAGCAATAAGGCAACAAAAGGAGAACAAGGGGATACAAATTAGAAAGGAAGAAGGCAAACTTTCAATATTTACAGATGATATGATAGTCTATGTAAGTGATCCAAAGAATTATACCAGGAAACTCCTACAGCTGATAAACACCATCAGCAAAGTGGCAGGATACAAAATAAACTCATAAAATCGGAGATGCAAATTTTAAAAACATTTGGTTTTGAAAATCAGACTATGTGTTCATAAATGTAATGTATAAAATTCAGTAGTAAATTTTACCCTAGAAAAAAATGCAAACCGTCTGTGAGCATATTATAGCATTAAACATCTTGTATGGAATATCAGAGAATACAAAATGTATGATTCTAAAACTTTAATAAAATAAAACATAACTGGACTAGAGATAAATAGACTCAGTAGGATTTCTACTTTTGTTTCCAAATTTGCAACCCAGCAAACTATTTCCAGGACCAAGATTTTCTTCAATGTGTTTACTCATTTTTGGACTCCAACATTTCAAAAGAACTTAAATAAAATCTGGTTTCTCTCCATTATAAAACACAAGATTTCTTCATTTTGTTGACATGCTCACTGATACTTTTATTTTACCAGTGAATATAGTGTTGATAATACATTTCAAGCCAACTGAATACTATAGCAGGAAATTTTCTAGAGTCCACCCAGGAAGACACAGTTGCTGGCGAAATTGGGATTGCGTTCTCCAGGTTCGTAGGCTTGTTAATAGAAGAATTTGGGAACTGACTCAGAAGGAAGTTCAATGACAGTTTTACTGATGTTTAAAGAAAGGTTGTAGGCCAGGTTTGAGTAGTATATGGAGGAGGGAAATGGAGTTGAGGAAAGGAGAGAGTAATGCCATTTGAGTTAATCTGTCTATAGTATCAACCAAATTATAGAGGGCAAGGAGCAACATGAGAGGGTGGAAAGTTTCAGAGAAATGATGAATTCCATATAACCTTAGAAAGCATACTTTTTCCATCCAGCATCAAAAAAATAACCCAGAAAAGAATAAATGTATGAATAGATTATGAGTGAGAAAAGCAGACAGGCTTAACATAGGCTCACACTGCAAACATTAAGAACACTAAATTTCTGCCCAGAGTTGCCAGTTCTGGGAAGGAAGGAGAAATATTCCTCCCATTTTTCAGGCAAGTTTTTAGGTAAACATTGCTTCCTAGGGAGTCATGACTCTAGCAGACAATTAACCTAAATTAATTATTAAGGGGAACCACAAGGATAAGACTCAACCCCAAGAAAGATTCCCACATTTTTGGTTAGGATATAGTAGCTTTCCATTAATGGATAATTATTCTGGGTTTTTTTTTTGGTGGGGGTGTCCCTACTGGATGTTGTTCTCAAATAGTTTTTGGTAAGTTTGACTTAGAAGAAGGCACAATGTGCTTCCTTCATTCCTTCCTTTTGGATATAGAAGATAGAAATTATACAGTATGTTCATTACATATAATGAGGATTCATTTGCATTTGGAAGAGAATAGTTTAATTCTCTAGCAAATAGTTTTTGATTTGATACTCATTTATATATTTCACACCATATTCTTATATATATAGAAGAGAACAGAAGATAAGAAGTAGTATATTGTAATGAAAATTCAAATATATGGAAGCTTTATTCTCAGCAACAACCAATTACTTAAAGGTGCTCACTAAATAAGAGTAAAGACACAGTCATCAAGACACATGTTTTGTTGTTATTGTTGGTGGTGGTTGTAGGTGTGTGTGTGTGTCTGTGTGAAGATATTTCTGTTCTCCAGATATTTAAAATTAAACAGGAAATAACATGACCCTGATAAAAACCCTAAGAGCTCCTTTACAAATAATTATGTTTAGGAATAAAAGGTATCATACAACTTTGAGTAAATACTATTAAAACAATTCTCAGTGTTACAAGATCTTAACAAGTTACATGTATAAGTTTTAAGGTGAATAACTATAAATAGAACAAAAAGGAAAGCAGAATAATTACAAGTCTTAAAGTAAAAATAAATGAAGTGTTTTCAATGTCTATTGAAACATTACCTTGAGATTAGCAGAGACAGGAAAGTTGCTATAGTGAAAAAATATATAAATAATTATAAAACATCCAAAA
Source organism: Mesocricetus auratus (assembly GCF_017639785.1). Taxonomy (NCBI): domain Eukaryota; kingdom Metazoa; phylum Chordata; class Mammalia; order Rodentia; family Cricetidae; genus Mesocricetus; species Mesocricetus auratus. Next base: position 21,876,884 of record NW_024429202.1, read on the forward strand.
TAACATGTAACTGTGTTACGGATTTTAGATAAAAACTATGTTTCATTTTAAATACCTCTTTTATATGTCTGACAATTTATGTGAAAACTCTTAAAGACTTTTATTTCGCAAAAGGAAAGCAGTTGTAGGTAATCAAAGTTAGAGACTAAGAGTCAGACAGCTTCCCAGCAAGCAGAAAAGCAGGAAATAAAGACTGTAGGCAAGTTAATGGACATTTCACTTAACTGTTTAACATGGCCAAAGTCTGAATTCTTTTCCCTCTTTAAGAGAAAATGTTTGTGTGCTTCCCCATTCTTGTCTGTCAAATGCAGTAGACTATTTTAGGGCACTATCACAACTTCTACCTGAGAGCTACTGTGGTGTGGGAAACAATCAACTTCCCTGTATTTTTCTGTGTTATCCAATCCCTGCAGTATTTCCAACCAGACAATTCTGAGGAAGAATGAGAGTTTATCCTCCTGCCAACTGTATATAAGTCTTAACTGCTGGGAAAACTAAGGACACCTTATCTGGTTACCCTCCCAACTCTGGGGAGTCTACCTCTGTTGCGTTCTTTGATTGGGTGACTTTCTCTTTTAATAAACTTTGCTCTTCTAAAACCTAGCATTCCATGTGTGTTACTTTTTTTAAACCGAAGGAGATACAAAATCCACTCCTCAAACTTCATAGGACATCTTCCTGATGGTATCAATTTATTCCAAGAAATATAGTTGCTAAATTATATGGACATTTTTGATACAGAATGTTTACATAGTGAACAAGAGTGTTCAATGCAGTCATGTGTGATGTCTTTAAACATAATAAATATGCTTATTGTAATTCAGAAGAATGTTGAAATCAACCTGCTTAACATATTTGTTTTATGTTCAAACTTAATTAGACATATCTTATAAATGTAGCTCACCAAGTAATAAATAGTAACAATGAAATCAAAATGATGCACTCAGTTTACATAAGCATTCTGTATAAGAAAGCCTCTATTTCCTAGTGTGTACTTTGAACATTATGACAATATTTTAATTATTTTGCTGAAATAAATATCCCATTTATTTTGCTTTGACCTTCAGAATAATGTTAACGCATAATGTCATAATATTTAAGCTAACTTGCGGCTGTAGCTTTTCCAATTTTTTTGAAATTGCTAAAAATGCAATTCTCTTTCAATATAGTAGTTTATAGCACATAGAGTATCTACATTTTTTCCTCAAAAATGTTGTCTTTTTAAGCCTTGAGCATACTATTGGAAAAATTTCCCAAACCTTTAGTGTTTGAAGAAGCTAAGCATGAGGGTTTTATTCAGAAATAGAACTTTTAAATCAAGTGAAGACATAAAATGTTGATAGCTACTGTTCTTCTAATTTTATAACTGAAATAAACTCAACTTTCTGTAAAATCGCTTAACAGGCTAACTGGATAATAATGTGATTTCTAAATATTTTAATCATAAAATCAATAGTTTTGAATTTCTAATTATAGCATAAACAAACAACTAAAACAGCAGATGTTTTAGAATATGTTATTTGAAGAATTAAATTATAGGCATTTCTGACTGAGAAGCTTATAGATTGTAACATATAAAAATATAGTCTCAAGCAAAACTGAAAATTTTGAAGCTATAGACTCATATTTTAATGCAGCTAAATACAAACAATAGAATATGATTTCCATAAAGAAAGAACAAAATATTCCTAATGTGACTGCACTTTTACTTGAGTTTCAAAAGAAAACATATGTCTAATCACTATGGAGCCTCCACACAGGCAGCCTGGGATCTAGTCTTTTGTGTGTCTTTGTTCTTACTAACACTAGTGATACGGTTACTCTCTATATTAACACACCAATGTCTGTGATTGAGTCTTTTCTGCAAATGCAGTCCCCTTTCCTCAGTGTGACATCAACTTAATCAAAGAAGGATTTTTATACTTCTTGTTGGTAATTTACATTCAAGACAAGGGGGGAGTGGGATCTGGGAAGAAGAGAGGGGGAGAAGAGGAAGAGAGAGTAGGTCATGGGGGAACAGGAAGTTGAGTGGGTGGGGGTAGAATAGGTGGAAGAGGGAATCATAGGTTAGAAGACAGTTCAGGCACCAGAGTGACCTCGAGTGATCTAAAGGGATACCACCAATTGGCAAGCTAAGCATTGGTGGAGAGACCACCTCGAATGCCCATTCCTGATAATGAACTTGATGTCTATAACCATCCGGGAGCCTTCATCCAGTGATTAATGGAAGCAGAGGCAAACACACAATTAAGCACTGAACTGAACTCAAGGAACCCAGTGACAGAGAGAGGAGTGATGAGCAAATTGGCAAAGAATGGGCTGGCAAAACCAGCAGAGACAGCTGATCTTAACAGGGGAGAGCTCTTGGACCCTAGACCGACAGCGGGGAGGCCAGCATGGGACTGATCTGGACCCCCCAAATGTGAGTGTCATTGAGAAGGTCTGGGCAACCTATGGGGCCCTGAGCTGTGGATCAGTGTCTATCCCTGGAATACAAACAGTCATCGTGTGCCCATAGCACAAAGAGGGATGCTCTCTCAGCCTGGACTCTTAGGGGAGTGCCTGGACCCTACCCAGAGTGAAATGACAGACCCTAGATATCCCCTATGTGGAAGGGTTTGGCAATAGGGTGGGAGGCTGGGGGGAAGGGGAGTGCGGGAGGAGGGGAGGGAGAGGGAACTGGGATTGACATGTAAAACAAGCTATTTAAAATTAAAATAAAAAATGATAAAAGAAAAAAAGAAAGAGATCTAAACACATTTCATAAAGTAGAATGAAAGATAATTAATGATGTTGATAGTAATCACTAAATAACTCCTGAATCAACCAAAAATTTTAGACAGATTCATTCCTGAATAGAGCTTCTAACATCTATTTTCAGAATAATTACTGAAAGGGATCCAGGAAAAGGAGAGGGGGAGAAAAGGAAGGGACAGGAAGACATGGGGAGACAGGAAGGTTGAGTTGGAGGAAGAATAGAGGAGAACAGGATGAGAGATAGCATAATAGAGGGAGTCATTATAGGTTTGAGGAGAGATCTGGCACTAGTAAGATTTTCCGAGATCTATAAGTATGACACAAGCTGGCAAACTAAGCAATAATGGAGAGACTCTCTTAAATGCCCCTCCCTTATAATGAGTTTGACGACTACCTTATTTGCCATCCTAAAACCTTCATCCAGTGACTAATGAAAACAGAGGCAGACACCCACAGCTAAACACTGAACTGAACTCTTGGAACACAGTGACAGAGAGGGAGGAGTGATGAGTAAAGGGATCAAGACTGGGCAGGTGAAACCCACAGAAAGAGCTGACCTGAACAAGAGGGAGCTCATGGACCCCAGACTGATGACTAAGAGGTCAGCATGGGACTGATCCAGAACCTTTGTACCTGGGTGTCAAATAGGAGGCCTAGGCAGTCCCTCCCCTAAGAGTCCAGACTGAGAGAGCATCCCTCTTTGTGTTAGGGATACACTAAGTCCATTTGTATGCCAGGGATAAAATCTGATCTACTGCCCAGGGCCCCATAGTTTGACCAGCATTCCTCACTGACTCTCACACTCAGGGGTTCTGGATCAGTCAAGCTGGCCTTCCAGATGTCGGTCTGAGGTCCAAGAGCTCCCCCTTGGGAGCTGTCTCTGCTGGTTTCGCCAGCTCATTCTTTGTCCATTTGTTTATTCCTCCTCTCTCTGTGTCACTGGGTTCCATGGGTTCAGTTCAGTGTTTAGCTGTGGGTGTTAGCCTCTGCTTCCATAAGTTACTGGATGAAGGTTATAGGATGGCATATAAGGTAGACATCAAGTTCATTATCAGGAATGGGCATTTAAGGTAGTCTCTCCACTATTGCTCAGCTTTCCAGTTGGTGTCATCCTTGTAGATAGCTAGAGGTTTCACTGCTGCCAGATCTCTCTTCAAACATTTGACTCCCCGTATTATGGTATTTCTCATGCTGTTCTTCCCCTATTCTACCCCCACTCAAACTTCCTGTTGCCCCATGACCTACTCTTTCCTCTTCTTCTACCCCTCTCTTCTTCCCAGCTCCCACGCGCCCCCCAGCCATGTTCCAAATCTGTTCAGGAGATCTTGCTTCATTCCTCCTCTCTGGGGTACCATGCATATCTTTCTTAGGTTATTTCCTGTTTCCCAGACTCTCTGTCAGTGGAATTGCAGACTGCCACTACTCTGATCCATGTCTAAAATCCATATATGAGTGAGTACATACCATGTTTGTTTTTCTGTGACTGGGTTACCTCACTCAGGAAGGTTTTTTCTAGTGCCATCCATTTACCTGTGAATTTCATGATTCCTTTGTATTTTTTTTCCTCTGAGTGGTACTCCAATGTATAAATGCACAACATTTTCTCTATCCACTCTTCAGTTGATGGGCATCTAGGTTGCTTCCATGTTCTGGCAATTAACAATAATGCTGCTATGAACATAGTGGAACAGATGTCCTTGTATGAATTTGCATTTTTGGATATATGCCTAAGGAATTGGTGGGTCTTGTGGTAAATTGATTCCATACTAATTTCCAAAGTGGATGTACGAGTTGGCACTCCCACCAGCAGTGGAGGGTTGATCCCCTCTCTCTACATCCAATCTAGCATAAATTGTCATTGGTGTTTTTGATTTTAGTAATTCTGACAGAAGTAAGATAGTATCTCAGGGTTTTTTTGATTTGCATTTCCCTGATGGCTAAGGATGTTGAGCACTTTCTCAAGTGTCTCACAGACATTTTAGACTCCTCTGTTGAGAATTATCTATTTAGTTCTGTACTCCACATTTTAGTTGCATCCTTGAGTGTTTTGCAGACTTGCTTTTTGAGTTCTTTGTAAATTTTGGAGATCAGTCCTCTGTCAGATATGGAGTTGGTGAATATCTTTTCCCATTCTGTGGACTGCCTTACTGTCTTGTTGACTGTGTCCTTTGCCTTACAGAAGCTTCTTGGTTTCAGGAGGTCCCTTTTGTTAATTGTCGATCTCAGTGTCTGTGCTACTGGTGTTATGGCCATGAAGTGTTCTATACCAATTCGTTGAAGAGTATCTCCCACTTTCTCTTCTAAGAGTTTCAGCGTGGTTGGATTTATGTTGAGGTCTTTGGTCCATTTGGACTTAAGTTTTGTGCAAGGCGATAGACATGGATCCATCTGTTGTCTTCTGCTTGCCAATATGCAGCACCATTTGTTGAAGATGCTTTCTTTTTTCCATTGTATAATTTTAGGTTCTTTGTCAAAAATCAAGTGTTCATAGGTGTGTGTGTGTGTTAAATCCAGGTTTTTCAATTCAATTCTGTTGGTCAACCTGTCGATTTTTGTGCCAATACCAAGGTGTTTTGAGTACTACAGCTCTGTAATAGAGCTTGAAGTCAGGGATGGTGATGCCTCCTGAAGTTCCTTTATTGTATAGGGTTGTTTTGGCTATTCTGGGTCTTCTTTTTTTCCATATAAAATTGATTATTGTTCTTTCAAAGTCTGTGAAGAATTGTGTCAGAATTTTGATAGGGATTGCAGTGAATCTGTAGATTGCTTTTGGCAAGATTGCCATTTTTATTATGTTTATGATACCAATCTAAGAGCATGGGAGATCTTTCCATTTTCTGGTATCCTCTTTGATTTCTTTCTTTAGAGACTCGAAGTTTTTGATATCAAGTCTTTCACTTATTTGGTTGACATTAAACCCAGATATTTGGTGCTGTTTATGGCTATGATAAAGGGTGATGTTTCTCTGATTTCTTTCTCAGCCACTTTATCATCTGTATATAATAGGACTACTGATTTTTTAGTTAACCTTGTATCCTGTCACTTTGCTGAAGGTGTTCATCAGCTCTAGGAGTTGCTGAGTTTTTTGGGTCACTTATGTAAACTATCATATAATCTGCAAATAGTGAAAGTTTGACTTCTTCTTTTCCTATTTGTGTTCCCTTGATCTCCTTTTGTTGTCTTATTGCTCTAGCTGGAACACCAAGTACAATTTTGAAGAGATATGGAGAGAGTGGACAGCCTAGTCTTGTTTCTGATTTCAGAGCAATTGCATTGAGTTTGTCTCTGTTTAGCTTGATGTTAGCTGTTGGTTTACTGTATATTGCTTTTATTATGTTTAAGCATGTTCCTGTTATCCCTGATCTCTCTAGGACCTTTATTATGAAGGGGTGTTGGATTTTGTCAAGGTCTTTTTCAGTATCTAGTGAGATGATCATGTGGTTTTTTACTGCAGTTTGTTCATATGCTGGATTACATTGACAGATTTTATAATGTAGAACCATTCCTGAATTCCTGGGATGAAGCCTACTTGATCATAGTGGATGATTTTTATGATGTGTTCTTGAATCCTATTTGCTAGTATTTTATTGAGGATTTTTGCATCGATGTTCATAAGGGACATTGGTCTATAGTTCTCTTTTATGGTTGTGTCTTTTTGTGGCTTGGGTACCAAGGAAATTGTAGCCCTGTAGAAAGAGTTTGGCAGTGAGCTTCCCACTTCTATTGTGTGGAACACTTTGAGGAGTATTGGTATTAACTCTTCTTTGAATTTCTGGTAGAATTCTGCACTGAAGCCATTTGGGCCTGGGCTTGTTTTAGTTGCAAGACTTTTGATGACTGCTTCTATTTCATTAATGGTTATAGGTCTGTTTAGATTGTTTATCTGTTCTTGATTTATTTTGGCAAGTGATATCTATTCATAAAATTGTCAATTTCCATTAAATTTTCAAATTTTGTGGAGTACAGGTTTAATGAGTAAAGTATTAAAGACTTCCTGGAATTCAAACTTATGAGATACTCTGAAATCAGTGGTAAGAATAGTCACACTAGAGAATTAATATCACAACTGAATGCTCTAGAACAAAAAGAATCAAACTCACTCAGGAGGAGTAGATGCCAGGATATAATCAAATTGAGGGCTGAAATCAATCAAGTAGAAAGCAGGAAAACACTGCAAAGAATCAATGAAACAAAGTGTTGGTTCTTTGAGAAAATCAACAAGATAGATAAACCTTTGTCCAAACTAACCAAAAGGCAGAGAACATGCTAATTAACAAAATCAGAAATGAAAAGGGGGTCATAACATTGGACACTGAGGAAATCCAGAGAATCATCAGGGCATACTATGATATATGTTTTTTAAATCATGCAGTGGTTCTAAAAAGTGGATGTGATAGGGATAGGAACTATTTCAGAGGCAAGTGGAGTTTTTATAACAGCTTTCCTAAGTCAGTATTTCATAGAGGCATGCCTGATCATTATTTCCCAGAGACCATACAGAGTAGATGTAACTGGAAAATGAAGAGATGTGAGTGCTGAGGGAGAAAGAACTTGATTGATGTTTTTGTCCAACTCATATCACAGCCACTTACCAGTGACAACTCTGTCCTCTGATGCCTTTGGAAACTCCCTTGTGAACATTAACTACAGGTGGAAGTATCTAATTTCAGTTGTTCATCAGAGGTATCTTGATGGGGAATTCCTGTGTATATGTCAATAAAGCACTGTTGGCCAATAGGGAAGAAAGATAGGTGGGACTAGGATTCCAGGAGAACTCTGGGAAGGAGAAATGCAGGGAGTCATGATGTAGCCGCCATAGGGATAAGAAGTCCAGACCTTTTCTCTGGTAAGAGAAATACTTAGATGGGTTAAATACTTAAGTTAGAGCTAGCCAACAAGAAACAAACAAACAGCCAATAGCTTCCTAATTAATACAGCATCTTGTGTGTTATTTGGAGACTGCAACTATGGAAGAGCCCAAGTGGCTGGTGAGGGAAACACCAAAGCGGCTGGTGGAAGAAAAGGCTTCACTCAACAGTATCTGTGTTCCGACAGAGGGCTTTCTCTGAATAAGTGCAAGGCATTGGGTATGAAGGTGAGAATGGTCTGCCGTGTGTGAAAGTTGAGTCTCCCTAGGTAGCTCACACGCAGTGGATAAATGCTCTATGTCTCCCATTTCAACAGACAATGCAGGAAATTGCTGTGAGTCTCTTGGGGATGACAGGCAATTTATGTTTTATCAGGGGACATCAAGAGAACATGCCCATGTTGGTCTTTTCTATTCTCTTGTGTCCCTCTTTTGGAGGCTCTCTGGGCTGCAATATAGCATCTCCATGCAGACATACCAACTGCATTTGGGTAGGAACACAGGCTTTTTGAAAAATTAAATTAATATCAAAACACAAGTAGTTTGCATTGGTGTGCAATATTTTTGGTTTTCCTTATTTAAAAAGGTTGTTTTTCATTTTACATAGCAACCCAGTTTCCCCCTCACTTCCTTTCTCCTGCCACCCCCTCCCAATCACTCCCTTCCCACCATGTCCACTCCTCAGAGGGGATAAGGCCTTCCTGGTGTAGTCCATAAAGTCTGGCATTTCAAATTGAGGCAGCACAAAACCTCCCCAAGATCAAGGCTGAGCAAGTTATCCCACCACATGGAATGGGTTCCAAAAAGTTAGTTCATGCCCCTGGGTTAGGTCCTGGTGTCACTGCCAGGGGCTCTCCAAACAGATCAAGTCAGATAGGAGAAATTGTTATTAATTTCCATGATTTGTTTCGTCCTTTCCTTTTTTCAAAGTGTATGAAAGAGAAACATTATCCAGAAGACCTGATTTTTTTATGTTTTCATCCACATAGTTAACAATTCCAGTGCCATGCTATCCCTGAAGGCAAAATTAATGACTGGTGATTTTCCAAATCCTATTTTGCTAATAGTCTTTAAAACCCATAGATTTTTTTTGTAGCTGCTTTTTGCCACTACCCACAGCAAATCAGGGCAGCTACCAGAAACAATGCAAAATCTTGAGTGAGTTGTTAGCAAAGTGCCTACCTACACACACAGAATACCACATGTGCATAGCAATCTGAAACAGTTTTGGTCAAGAAGAATATTTCTCGCTCTCAATTTAAAATCTTGGAGAAGTAGAAGAGTATTCTAGTTAAGCAACTTGCTTTTCTCTTTTTCTATGAAACCAGCATTTCCCTCAAAGTAGAATTTTTTCTCTGCTTGTTTTTTTTCCTTTAAAACTGACAAATGAATATAGAATATAGGATGGATATTTTATGCTAAAATATTACTGTAGATGAAGGCAAAAGATTTAATGATTAAATCATTCCACACAAACCCAGGCACTTTTTTTCTTTTTTCTTTTTTTATTATTTATTTTTTATTTTTATTTTAAATTAGAAACAAAGTTGCTTCATATGTCAATTCCAGGTCCCTCTCCGTTTCCCTCCCCTCCTCCTGTGGCCTCCCACCAATACCCCCAATATTCCCTCATTTCCCCAGGGAGAGTGAGGCCCTCCATGAGGGTGTCCATAGACTGTCATTTCATCCAGGGCAGAGCCTAGACCCTCCCCCAAGTGTTCAGGGTGAGAGTGCATCTCTCATTGTTGGATGGGAGTCCAAAGTCAATTTGTATACCCTGGATAAATACTGACCTACTACCCAAGGCTCAATAGATTACCTAGGCCTCCTCATTGACACCCACATTCAGGGGGTCTTGATCAGTCCCATAATGTCAGGGGACTTGTCAGGTCAGCTGTTTCTGGGGGTTAAACCAGCCCAGTCTTAACCCCTTTGGTCATCAGTCCTCCCTCTCTCACTTGATTTCTTGAGTTCAGCTCAGTGCTTAGCTGTAGGAGTCTCTTCTTCCATCATCCACTGAATGAAGGTTCTGTTTTCCAGACTCTCTGGCCATGGGATTGTAGGCTGGCCCTCCCCAGATCTATGTCTAAAATCCATATATGAGATTGTACATGCCATGTTTCTCTTTTTGTGACTGAAACCCAGGCATTCTTTACTTGGCTTTTTGAATGATATATCAAAGACAATATATCGCCTTATCTGGTAGGCAGTCATTGTTAATTTACTTTTTATTGTCATTTTGTCTGACATTTTTGCATTGTTTAAAACAATCATCATTCATGTTTCTTATGTTAACTTGGTATTTAGTAATTTTATTTAAGTTTATTTTCATACCACTTAACAGGAATTACTTTCAAGATTTTTAATGCCTATTGAAGTCCTGATAACAAAAGAGAAAAGACTATGGGGTGGTAATAAAAACCAATATTCCTACAAGAACAGTCTCCCAGAACTCTGAAAAATGCTCCACGGAGAGCAGCATACCCATCTATACTGACACTTCCTCCCTCCTGTGTGAGACCACACGTCCTCTCTCATAACAGGTGTGGGTTGCTGCATTAAAGACATGATTAAAGTTGAACTATTACATATTTGTTCTTCAAATCATTGTACACATCTTCTATAAAAGTACTTTTCTGATTACTGTTAATTTTGTTATACTTACTGTGTGTGCGCGCACACACATACACATACAGTCTTCAACATTTGAAGGTCAGAATATATATTCTAATATGCTGTTCTTTATGTGTGCTATCTCTATATGCTATGTGTTAATCAGGTTTAAAAAATGAGGATACAATACAAAAAAATACCCTTCAAGCATTGCCCACAGCTTTTCTCAGTCATATTCCCGCATTTCATTTCCACCTCCATCTGACCTCCTGCCCCAATATCATAGGTGATACAGGTACATGCTATCAGAGGACCAGAACGTCTGTATCCTTCATTTTTATATCAGTCCATGGAGATTAGGTATCTATCTGCAAGCTTACATTGGACTCTTTCTTATACAAAGGCTCAGCTTTTTTTTTCTATTTTGAATTATCTACTAATATTATAGAAACCTGGGGTGGTATTATTTTCATTAATTTCAATTATATTATATATATAATATATAAGAAAGCACACATTTCTTGATGTTCTTTTATAGTCAGTGATTTTAAAATTATAATATATATTCATAAATCTCATTTATTTGAGAGCCACCATTGCATCCCAGTTGCCTTCTCTGATTCCCTATTTATCATATTTGTACAAATTATTAGAAAACTTTATTGTTGAAATGTTCTGCTTTTCATTACATAGTAGTTGGTATACAAAACTGCCTTGAATATAAATTTACATTTTCATAAAATTATTTAATTTTGCAATGTGATACTTGAGTGCATAAACACTGCTAAGCATAGTGGTGTACACCTCTAATTGTAGGAAGGAGGTGAAAGCTTGATATCAGTCTGGAATACATGGTAAGACAGTCTCTTTTGGAAAGTTCCAGGGAAGAGAGATGACTCAGTGAATAAGAGTACTGGCTTCTCTTAAAGAAGTCCTGAGTTCAATTCCCAGCAACTACATGGTACTGAGTTCAATTCCCAGCAGCTACATGATATCTGGTACACTCTTGTATTTGCACATAAGTGTGAAAGAATTCAAATGTATTTAGAATTTGTATAGCCAGTTGGACTGATGGTTGCCTCTGTCCTTTCAAAGCTTGGTTGTTTCCTTACGGTCCCATGAAAACTAGTCCTCAGGAAAAAGGCATTCAGACCTGGTAGAATCCAGTGGCCTCTTAGTCCTTTGAAGGATGTGGTGTCTTCAGCCTAGAGATTTACCTTCCCCTTCTCGATGATAAATATTGCCACTAACAATAGGATGAATGTTTTGGAAGTCTCTTGAACAACCCTGACCAACAACTCAAAAAAGGCTTATCATGTCTTATATTGGACTTTGTTTTTTTATTTTTATTTTATTTTATTTTCCAGGTTAAATTTAGATAAGAAACAAGGTTGCTTCACAGGTCAGTTCCAGGTCCCTCTCCCTTTCCCTCCCCTCCTCCCGTGCCCTACCCCCAACCCCCCCCCGTTATCCCCTCATTCCCCCAGGGAGGGTGAGGCCCTCCATGGGGGTGTCCACAGTCTGTCATTTCATATAGGGCAGGGCCTAGACCCTTCCCCAAGAGTTCAGGGTGAGAGTGCACCTCACATTGTTCTATGGGAGTCCAAAGTCCATGTGTATACTTGTGATGGGTACTGATCTGCTGCCCAAGGCTCAATAGATTACCTAGGCCTCCTCACTGACTCCCAGATTCAGGGGGTCTTGATCAGTCCCATGCTGGATTCCCAGGCTGATGCCTGGGATTCAAGAGTTAACCTTTGTCTGGTCAGCTGTTTCTGGGGGTTAAACCAGCCCAGTCTTAATCCCTTTGATCATCAGTCCTCCCTCTCTGTTACTGGCTTTCTTGAGTTCAGCTCAGTACTTAACCGAGGGAGTCTGCCTCTTCTTCGATCAGCCACTAAATGAAGTTTCTGTTTCCCAGACTCTCTGGCCATAGGATTGTAGGCTGGCACTCCCTAGATCTATGTCTAAAATCCATATATGAGAGAGTACATGCCATGTTTCTCTTTTTGTGACTGGGTTACCTCACTCAGGATGGTTTCTTCTAGTGTCATCCATTTGCCTGCGAATCTCAGGATTCCATTGTTTTTTTCTGCTGAATAGTACTCCATTGTGTAAATGTACCACATTTTCTCTATCCACTCTTCGGTTGAGGGACATCTAGGTTGCTTCCAAGTTCTGGCTATTACAAATAAAGCTGCTATGAACATAGTGGAACAGACATCTTTGTTGTATGAATGGACATCTTTTGGATATATGCCTAAGAGTGGAGTTGCTGGGTCTTGTGGTAGGTTTATTCCCATTTTTCTGAGGAATCTCCATACTGATTTCCAAAGTGGCTGAACCAGTTGGCACTCCCACCAGCAATGGAGGAGTGTCCCCCTTTCACCACATCCTCTCCAGCATAAATTATCATTGGTGTTTTTGATTTTAGCCAGTCTGACAGGAGTGAGATGGTATCTCAGAGTTGTTTTGATTTGCATTTCCCAGATGGCTAAGGATGTTGAGCACTTTCTCAAGTGCCTCTCAGCCATTTTAGACTCCTCTATTGAAAACTCTCTATTTAGTTCTGCAGCCCACTTTTTAATTGGGTCCTTTAATGTTTTGGAGACTTGCTTCTTGAGTTCTTTGTAAATTTTGGAGATCAACCCTCTGTCAGATGTGGGATTAGTGAATATTTTTTCCATTCTGTGGGCTGCCTTTTTGTCTTGCTGACTGTGTCCTTTGCCTTACAGAAGCTTCTCAGTTTCAGTAGGTTCCATTTATTAATTGTTGATCTCACTGTCTGCGCTACTGGTGTTATGTTCAGGAAGCTGTCTCCTGTACCAATTCGTTCAAGGGTACCACCCACTTTCTCTTCTAAGAGGTTCAGTGTGGCTGGATTTATGTTGAGGTCTTTGATCCATTTGGACTTAAGTTTTGTGCATGGCGATAAACATGGATCCATCCGCATTCTTCTACATGCCAGTCTCCAGTTATGCCAGCACCATATGTTGAAGATGCTTTCTACATTCCATTGTATATTTTAAGCTTCTTTGTCAAAGATCAGATGTTCGTACGTGTGTGGGTTAGTACACGGGTTTTCAATTCGATTCCATTGGTCTACCTGTCTAACTACTTAGGGTTGGAAATGTCATTGTACTGGTGGAGAACCTACTCACACTGTTTTACTCAACAAGAATAATTCCTAGCAACAATCTGCACATTTGTTTTTATACCAACAGATAGGTGTGGGTATCACCCCTCATCAAGAAAACTTCTCTTTTCAACATAGAGAGACCACCATAAAAAACATAAGTAACAAAAATGCAGATTTTTGAATCTTAGTCCCAATGGATACACCTACAAAACAATACCTCACCTAATACTAAGGGTACATTGTGGTAGAGGGAACACAAAGATTGTAAAATAAAGATGATAGAGGAGTTTGCTGTAAGGCTGTGGCTCCTTGTGATACCGGAAGCTACACTCTTAAAGTCTCTCCATCAGATGGCAAAGCCCAAGGGGCCTCAACTCTGCGCAAAGAACTGCAGGCAGCTAAAGAATTGTAAGAGCAGGAGAAATAATCTTACAAATGGAAGAGCATTCCAGTTGTTATTCCATATTTAACCATCAACCCTGAAAACATGCATTCTAGTATAATACAGACTGAGCATGTTAAAACTGCAATAAGAACTGATGAAAAAAACCTAGATGACATGAATTTGAAAGATATCAATAAATTGTGTATTGGAAAGTTTACAGAAATGGAAAGGAATAGAGATATTTTGAAATTATATTATAATTTGAAAACAAAGTGTTCATTGGTTTAGTAGGTAATTTCAGTAGAGTGTACATTCTGCCTCTGATTTGTATGATTCACAATTGGAGAAGTGTTTGTACATGCTAAGCATCTGATTGTGTGTGAAAGATGTGCCTGTCTATTCAGTGATAAGTATTTTGGCATCTCATGGAAGCCACTACCAAATATTTCATGTCCATTTATGTTGTGTTACTTCACAGTGAACAGATTGAGTGCATGCTTAGCCATATATTAATTGCTACTGAGACTTACAAGGAAAGTTTAGTATTCTTTGTACGTTACCTGTTACAAATTACCATTTAGTGACACCTGGGAAAGACTAAGGTTTTTCATGGAAAACTCAATATAAAATAAAAATATCAGGATGGTGCCCAGACTCCCACAACATCAGTTGCTCTCCATGGAGTTCATGTAGGGACACAACTCCAGTGCAAATAAACAATAGTTTGTGTGAGGAGAAAAATATATCAAAACAGCCTTTCATTTGTATTCCCAATTCTCTCTAAAGTATTGCTACTGGTCAGAATTTATTCACTCTCTACAAGCACAACATGAAAAGATTCCAGGAAATGTAGTACATGATGTCCAAGGTGTTGAACGGACAGAGAAACATAGCTGTCGATGGAGAAACATGTGTATGTAAAGATTATAAACAATAAACTCAGCCTAAGTATAAAAATACACCTTTATGCTTTTTCTAAGAATACATATATTTGTAATATCACAGTAAATAGAAAATATTGGATATTACTGCTGAATATTATCCTTAACTTAAGTGAACGATCACAGCTTTTGTCTTTCTATCTTAAATACTTGTATGACAAGTACATTGGAAAGCTTTGTCTAAGACTGAGTCTGATGGTATAGTGGGATTTTATGTCACAAAATATGGTTCTAAACCTGTCAGAATATATATGCTTAAACATCTTTAAAGGGTATAGTTATCCATGCAAAGAATAGTAGGGCCACCTATTGTCATATAATAGACAAGTATAAAGTATTAAAAATAATTAATCCCTATAATATGTTTCCCTATTCCTGAACTCTCAGCCAAGAAGTAAGAAAAGTGACATTGAAGGAAGCAATGAATATAAGAAACATGCTAACTGTGAAGTTAAATAAGAGCTTCAGAGTTATTTTCTAAAGCTAGAACAGTGCTACAAATTTTTAGTGAATACTACACTGGAAATTGAAGAAAAGCATGCCGGTAATTCACTAGTTCAACCAGTTAAAACCAGTTTGGACATCAGAGTCACAAGAGTTCACAGGTGTATAGATTCTAATGAGTTGTTATATACATACATATATTTGTTTCTGTTTAAAGTAAGCTTTTCTAATTAGTAATCTTTTAGCTGAACTCATACAAGGAAATGCAAAGAGTATTTTCCTGAAAAAAGAATATGCCTCATAGAAAGATATTGGTTCATGCATTAAAATTATTGGGAGTTGCCCAAATCTTTCATGGAAATCTTTCCTGCCTAACAACAGAAAGTAAGCCTACATATTTCTAACTGTCGAATTCTCCAGAGGCCACAGATTCACCACACAGCAGAGTAGCCTGAAGGATGTATCCAGATGATATGATCATTCAGGAGCCAGCCATGACACCATTGCAGGACAGGTCTCACAGCATATATTGACTTCTAAAACTCTCAATGGAGTAAACAAGGCTGCAGAGCGGGCCACATACACATCTATACACATACACACAAAAAAAAACACAGGAAGAAATATGGAAATGTGTGAGTCTATAGACTCTAAAAACCTTCTCCTTGTGACATTCTACAGCTACACTATATCTCCTAAAGTTTCTCTAACTTCCCCCAAAAATGTGACTGATGGTGATAAAGAGTTAAACAACATGAGCTCATGTTCATCAAAAACATTATATTAGGTTTCTACTTTAAGTGAATAAAGGAATCCCTGTCAAGTTGCTGGTCAAGTGTCCATATCAAATGAGAGATCAGTGTTGGATAGTTGGGAGAAAGAAACCAAGTATCAAAGAAATAAAGTTACTGCCTTTTCTTCCAAACTAGAATGTGAATTTGATTAATTATTCATGTAATTACTAATCTTCAGAAAATCATATGAGAACAGAGAAAATGAACAAGTAAGCAGGACCATATTCTTAAACCTTTTTTCATTTAATGCCAAGAAAAATCTGAGTTTCTCCATTAGATAAATTACAAATATTATTTGGATCATGATATAAAATAAACTCCTATTGTGTGATATTTGTGAGATTTTCACTACTAGTTAAGTGGCATTGGTTTGAATTTAAAAAATGAATTATTTTGCTTTAGGGTTATTGTTTTTCATAATGAAACTTAGTGAACTAGAATAAAGTAGTATCAGAAACAAATGATATGAGGTACATATCAATAGTGTTAATTCTTCTAGTTTTTTATTTTTTCTTTAAATTAGAAATAATTCACATGTCAATCCCAGTTCCCTCTACCTCCCCTAATCCCCTGCCCCCACAACCCCCTATCCTATCCCCTTTGTGCTCCCCAGGGAGGGTGAGGCCTTCAGTGGGGGAATCTTCAAAATCTGTCATACCATTTGGTGCAAGGCCTAGACCCTCCCCCATGTGTCTAGGCTGAGAAAGTATCCCTCTATGTGGATTGGGCTCCCAAAGTCCATTCCTGTACTAAAAAAACATCCTGACTGAGGTAACCCAGTCACAAAAAGACAAAAATAGTATGTATTTACTCATATATGGATTTTAGTCATATAGCAAAGGATTACCAGCCTACAATCCACACCACCAGAGAAGCTAGGAAGCAAGGAGGATGTTCTTGTAATTTTTGAAGCTGGTTATAAAGGACTCAGTACACCCTGCTTGCTATCTTTGTACATTTTGAAAGTTTCTTGGGTAAATTTAAATGTTTTGTAAAATATATATAAAAAATGAATGAAAGAAGCCTCACTTTATCACCATCATAAAAAACAAATGAATCAAAACACTGCCTAGCATATTTCTTTTGTGAGGATAAATAATATTGGATTAAAAAAAAAACAACCTGTCAGCTCAATGGTAGTTTTGAGACTACAAGTTAACTATGGAGTATTTCTGTTTTAATTAGCCTCCTAGTGCTGTGATGATAGAAGCTAGACAGATGTCTCAGTGGTTAGGAGTGCTCACTCCATGACCCATGTCCAGTAGCACATAGTTGCCCTTAACTCCAGAAGCAGCTGATCTGGTGTCTTCTTCCAGAGTCTGCTAGCATCTGTACTATTCATGAATAAGCCTGGCACCCAATCACATCAAAAATAATTAACACAAATTTTGAAAACAAAACAACAGAACCAACCATCAAAATATGCTCAAGGAAATGAAACACTTTTTTATCTTAAAAGTCAAGGTCTTCGTTCCCCACTGAAGAAAGTAAGGGCAGAAATGTAACAAAAGCTTGAGCAGAAACCATAGAGGGATGTTGCTTGCTTCCTCACCCACAGGATCCTACTTAGCTAGTTTTCTTACATTATACAAGACTGTCTGTGTTAGGATGATGTCACTCAGAGTGAGCATGCTCCTCCTGCACCAGTTCATAATCAAGACAACTGCTCACAAACATACCCACAGGCCAATCTTGTCCAGGCAATTCCTAAATCAAGACTTTCCTTCATAGGACTCTGGCTTGTGTCATGTTGACAATTGACTATAACTAGGACTGTGTAATTATTTCCTTGTTAGTGATGTCTTACAAAACAAAGTAAGGAGGCCAGAAGACTTGTGATAGGACAGTGAAAGAAATTTACCCATCGTAGAGCCAAAAGCTGTCACTGCAATCTTTTTGTCCAGAGGAACCTCTAAAATTTGCTTTTTGTCGTGGGCCTCTAGTGGCTATGAGGATTCATCCAATTTCCATTTTAAGATGAAGAACAATATGCACCCAAGCACAATTTACTTCCTGTCCTTCAACATAATTAAACAATCACAATTTTGAGTATTCATATCCGTACAGTTATTAAAAAGCAAAACACCATTAGTACACTTCTAGTACATTAATTAATACAATGGAATGTAATGAGTTATCCACATAAATTAAAACAAGTCCCAGTTACTATTTACATGAGCTTCCACAAATTATCATGTCAATTTAGTATACAGTCTTTGTCTGCAATGTAAAATATGAAATACTTAATTAATTTAGACTGCCTTGTTGAGGAGCTTGTTGTAAAGAAACAAATGTTTCTAAGAGAAAAAAATAACTAAATATAAATTAGTTTATAAGATACTGCCTCAGAATTTAGTGGTTAATGCTACAGTTAATATATTCCATATGGAGAACTGTGGGTTGCACTTTAGAACAGTTTTATCCAAAATTGAATCCAATTATAAAAACTGATGAATTAAAAATATTTGTGTATATCTGTTCATTAATGTGAAATAAAAGTAAGGTTAAGCTAAGGATGTGCATCTTCCAAGAGGCTATAATTATCTCCCTAGAGATAGAAATTTTAGATGAATATATAAAAAAGTTTTTCTGTTAAAAATGTATATTTTTTCAATATCATGATTTAATTGAGGGACTTTTCAGTCAACACCATTAATTTTCTTTAATATGATATGTGACAACATAGCCTTGAAAGGACATGGGATATCTTAGTGAAATTAATACCTTAATTAATGTGTAGGATTATTCATAAATGTGGAATGATAAAGTATCTAGAGACAGATATTGGGATTAATGCTTCAACTTGAAGATCAGAAAAACAAAGCAGCCAGCTACTAGCTCTTGCTTCTACATCAGACTGAAAGGTGATCCTGGTTCCACCAAACCTCACACTATGGCTATGCTCTTCTAAACATCATGAGACTGACCACTGAAGACCCAGCTCCTATTTTTCATACTTCTCTAGTTCTGGGATTAAAGGTGTGAGCTCTGTTACTCTTTTAGTCTGATTCAATTTTATTTAGCCCTGGGTAGCCTTGATCTCACAGAGATCCTTCTACCTTTGTCTCATCTCCTGAATCCTGGGATTAAAGGTGTAAACCACCACTGCCTGTTCTCTATAGCCCAAGGCTGATTTTGTTTTCTGAATCCTAAGGCAAGTTTTAATAAATTCTAAATTATATATCACCACAATAAAGTAAACTTATTTTTTTTCTTCCTACTTAGTAATAGTAAACTGTGCATTTTTTCAGTCTTTGACTTTGTTTTTATGTGTTATGTATGGCATATCTATGTGATTGTGTGGGTGCACATAGAGGTCAGAGGTCTTGGTTAGGTTTTGTCATCAATAAATATGTTATGTTTTGAGACACAGTCTCTCATTGATCTTAAGTTTATTGATTGAATGATCTGAAAGTCATTCATTCACCTAGACTGGATGGTCAATTAACTCCACGGGCAGGCATTTCTGACTCCACTACTCTGTCATGGACAGATGTGAAATGTGGTGATAAGCATATTATATGAGTGGTAGGGAAGCACACCTGTTTTTTTTTTTGTTTCTTCCTTTCTTTTTATTACTGTATGTCAAGCCTTTTATTCATTTTAGCCTTTAGTTAGATTTCTCTCTAAGGTTTCTTTGAACTAACTTAAAAAATTATTTAATAATGGTAAATTACCTGAAACTCTCTGGTAGACTGAAATTATGTAATTTTTTCTGTATTTATTATTTTTATAGTTTTGAAAATGAGAGACAACGAATGATTACTTAATATAAATACAATGAAAAGCACTCAAGTCTAATATTTATTCATTTAAATTTGTAAAAGTTTAAGCACTTTTAATGGCTGGGTTTGAATCTAAAATTACATTTCAAAAAAAGATCGACAAGGATCAAACTTTCATGGTACAACTGAAAACTACTGAAGATCTCACAGAATTAGAGGGATTTACAATAACTGAAGTAAGATTAGATAAATTTATATTCACTAATGAATAATTAATACATTTGTTCTTGTCTTCTTACTCAGCATCATGATTAACTAGGGGAAAAGTTAAAACTGCGATGTGTAAGGTATAATGGATATAGATCATTAACGTTCACTCCACAAATTGACAATTGGACAGGCGGGTGAGGGAGAGATGAATGGACTGAGTGGACTAATTAGCAAGCTGAAGTGTAGTAGTAACTGGCAGCAATAATGTATCAGGACAGAGAGTACAATCAATGTAGTATAAATAATGGTAACTGTAAAACTGCAGTAACATAAGATGGAGCTGGGAAGACAAGAGTTGCTGCTGTCTGACTCAAGTAAATATTGGTGGCTCTTATGAGGCTTCCTAGTAAAGATGCAAATTGACTAAAAATTGGACATGCAAATGTACTGTAATTAATTTGTGGCAAAACATGGTTGTGGTTCACTTGCGAGTACGCTCACTTTTTTCATCAATTTTTCTATTTAAAATATATATACTTAAGTTTCAACAATAGTGTGGCCATGCTGCAATCCTTATATTAAAGACTGGAATTTGGAAGCCTGTAGGTTTAAAAAAATTATAGTGAAATTTAGTAATCAAAAGTGTTTTATTTATAATATTATACAATCTTAGTGTAAATGTATGATTGATGTACTTGAAATGTATGTATATAGTTGTAATTAGATTATAATTACATATTTAAACAGATAATCTAATCTACATAATTGGATTTCATACTAAATGATCAATGCATTTCAAATACATTAAAATTTGTAAAAAATGATATAAAGTAAGATAAAGTAAAAATATAGAGAGTATCACTATATATGTGACCAAAATATGATATGATTACTAAATAATTAATGGTATTGATATTTCAAAATATTTTTAAAAGTTGTAACTGTTTATATATGAACGTGTATTAGTATTTGAAATACCATTTTCTAGGAGGTTCACAAACACACCATTCCATAAAAGATGCCTGTTGATGCATGTACATTGCTGCATCTCATATCACTATTTGTTTACAAAATGTTCATATGAAATATATGAATGTGTATACTTCTTGGAAAGTTTGTCAGCTATAAAATACACATCAGATTTCTATTTCCTCCTGCCATCTATGAAAAATGAGGCTTATTATAGATAATGTTGCAAACTTTAACTCATGATTTTAAAATGAACACCTATTTGGTATTCTAAAAATATACAACTTCTATACTTTGGAATATTTATTTTAAAACTGTACTATATTAATATAAACTGATTCCTTTTCAATTTCTGAAGTTCATTTTCTGAATCTGTGATTCCTCCTGCTGGTATAATGTCAATAAAATGTTTCTAGCTTCAAAGACTATTTTAAACTTATGCCTGTATATGCATTTAGACAGAGGACGTCACATCTGCATGACAGCTCATTGTGTGAAGAAAGTCTAACATTACAAGCATTAAACTTTAAGTTTCATTTTAGAACAACCACAACTTTATTCACTAAATTTCAAAAGGGTCTGGACAAGGTGATATAGCAGATTTTAGAAAAATTACCAACATACTTTAAAATTTTCATAAACTGGCCAAATAGCAGTGATATTTAGAGAGTAAAGACACTATTAAGATATATTTTGTTTCTTAGTTGATTTCAAGGCATAATGCATAGGACCATCTAATAAGGTATGATTCTCAAACTTTTCGATGAAGGAAGCTCACAATTCTTATGATGGGGGCTTTATCCAGTGATGTGCTATTTATTTACAGCAGACTGTTTAGGGAATTGATGGAAGAAAAAAAAACAACTTTTACACTTGCTGTTTTCTGGAGTGTAAAACAGATTTAAACATTGATTTCAAGCTGTGCTTTTTCTGTCTGAGAGCATAATGGTAAGAGATATTTAGAGTGTGTTATATCTTAGCGAAAGGAAGTCAGTTCCAAGGTCTTGCATTTGATAACTGTAGATATTTACAAAGGACAATTTGTAATAAAATAATTATAAATTAATTCATATGATCAACATTCAATTTGTTGCTCAATTTATAACATAAAGCTTGTGAAGACTAATCTTCTCTCAATAGGAAACATTGCTATTGGGATGGGTGACATTATTTTAAATTTTTTCAATTTTCTTCACATAACTTAGCAGAAGATGGATTGTTACTCCAGACAAAGCAGGTGTGTCTGCCACATCACGCCTGAACAGGAAGGTGCATACTTTAAGGTTTTATATTGACCATCTGATTGTGAAGGACTGAACTCCATAAGAAATGCATCGAATAATGTATGCATATTTTGTGTCCTCAAACAAACTAATATTATTGAGACTTATCTGAGAAATATAAGGGAGTGAATGTTGTAGTCATCATTTGAGCAGCTCAGAAATATTCTCTGCCAGGTATGGTGCAGGATTGCTTTAACGTAGCACTCCAGAGGCAGAAGCATGAGCATTCAGGCAAGTTGAAACCTGGCCTCATATACATGGAAATTTGTAACCCATCTGGAGCTACATGCCAAGACCATGTCCCAGAACGAATCAAAATAATTACATATATATATATATATATATATATATATATATATATATTCTACCAAACTTGATATTCTAAAACAAATAAATAATTTTCTCAAAGCATAAAACTTACCAATGTTAAATCAAGATCTAGTAAGCATTTTAAAAAATCTGTAATGCCAGTGACATAGAAATAATAATTAAAAATCTCACAATCAAAAAAGGCAAGAGTCTGATTGTGTTAGCACATAATACTAAGAGACTTGCAATGAATTAATGCCAATACTCCTCAAATTGTTCCACAAAATATAAACAGGAGGAACTTTTCCCAATTCATTTCTAAGATGTCACAGTCTCACAGACATATATGTAAAGACCCAGTAAAAAAGATAATTAGTTGGAGCCTCCTGAAGCCTGGGAACTGTGCACAGGGGAACCTGTCATGGTGGACCATGCTATACAGAGTCTGCAGATGTTGCATTGGTAGTCCAACCTCCACCCATGGAAAGAGGAGAGTCATCAGAGTTTTGGCCTACTTGCCCCCACCAGATGAGAACCTTAGACTGTACTCATCAAGAGAGGGAGAGCCACCAACTGGATCCACTGGAAGAAAAGAAGGAAAGACAACAGTATAACAACACATTTAACAACAGAAAGATCAATATGATACCACCAGAGTCAAGGGAATCTACATCACCAAGAACTGAGCATCCCAACACAGATGAAGCAGACAAGGACAACCCTAAACACAACTTAACGTAGATGATAGAGACACTCAATGTGGAAATGAGAAAAGCCCTTGGGCCCTATCCTCCCTGGAGAATTAAGTGGGAATTGGGTAGGGGGCTGGATGGTCTGGTGGGGGTGAACAGGCATGGAGGGGAAGGAAAGTGACCTGAGACTGACATGGGAAGTAACCTTGTTTTTCTAATTTAAATACATAAGAAAAAAGGGTTTCAAAAAGGAAAAAAAAAGAAATGGAAGGATAAAAACAAAAAAGAAATCAAGAAATGGACAAAAAGCCATACCAAAAGTTGAAATAAATTTAAAAAATCTCTTACAGAAAACTAGGGAAGTCCGCCAGGCATTGGTGGCACACACCTTTAATCCCAGCACTCAGGAGGCAGAGGCAGGCAGATCTCTGTGAGTTTGAGGCCAGCCTGGTCTACACAGTGAGTTCCAGGACAGCCTCCAAAGCCACAGAGAAACCTTGTCTTGAAAAACCAAAAAAAAAAAAAAAAAGAAAACTAGGAAAGTCAAGAAAAAATAACCAAACAAGTAAAGGAAATGATATAAACACTGCAGGCCTTGAAAGTAAAATAAAGATTATAAAAAAAAACAGTCTGAGGAAATGCTGGAAATACAAAAGCTGGGTAAATGATCAGGAACTACAGATGCAAGCATAACCAACAGAATACAGGAGATAGAAGTGAGAATCCCAGGCATTGAAGATACTCTAGGAGAAAAGGATTCATCAACGAAGGAAAATCTTAAGTCCAACAAATCCCTAACACAATATATCCAGGAAATATGGGACACTGTGAAAAGGCCAAATCTAAGAATGATAGGTATAGAGAAAGTTGAGGAAAACAACCTTAAACTTTCAGAATACAAAGTCAACAAAATCATAGAAGAACATTTTCCCAACTTAAAATAAGATATGCCAATAAAAGTACAAGAGGTTTACAGAACACAAAAAAGAGTAGGCTAAAAATAAGCCACTTTGCCACATAAAAATCAAAACACCAAACATACTGAAAAAAAAAGAATATTAAGAACAGGTAAGGAAAAAAGCCAAGTAAGATTTAAAATCAAACCAATCAGAAATACACCTGACTTCTGCATGGAAACTCTGAAAGCCAGAAGATCCTGGATTAATATTCTGTAAACAATAAGAGACCATGGATGTCAGACCACAATACTCTACCCAGCAAAGCTTTCAACCACTGTAGATGGAGAAAACAAGATATTCCATGAAAAAAAATCAGATTTAAACAATACATATCAACTAATCCATCCCTACAGAAAATTCTGGAAGGAAAACTCCAATACAAGGAAGTTAAGAGTACTCACAAAAACCTAGGCAATACAGAATTCCACTTCACAAGTAGACAAAACAAACAAGAATTAACAATCAATGGTCATCATTATCTGTAAAGGGAAGCCTTTCCACTAGCCTGTATTTAATTATGCATTATGTTTTAAAAGATTAGTATAAACACAATACTTATTCAAGAGGAGAAATATATTCATATCACAAAATTGACCTTGAATTTGTCTCAATAAATGAAAAACCATACCTATACAAAGTATTCATTTCCATACCATGATCTCCTTTTTCCTTTAAAAAGAGGTTGGTTGTGATCATTAAACAATTACAAACAATCCCATTTAAATGAAAACAAAGATTTATAAACAAGATGGGGATTTGGGTGTTGCTCATTCCAAACTGCTTCGTGCTAGAAGGGGGCACTGTTCACACCATGGGGATCATGACAAAACTTAGAGACCTGTATAAGTCCTTATTTTCAGGGTCTGTGAGGCTCCATCATCTTAGCTGTTTTAGATGTTGAATCACTTGGGCCATTGCTTCTGGGGGTCTAGGTTCATCAAACCACAGAAGCCTGGAAGGAATCCTCAGCTTTTCATTTTCTGTAGAAACATAAACAAAAACTCCTTTCCAAGTTAACATATCCTTATACTTAAATTTTGAAGTCAAGGCATTTTTAAAAGTATAAGTTGAATTAATTCAGCAGCATTTATAATCAAGTGTACTTTAGTAGTTGTTCCTTCCTTAGCAATCAAAAAACTGAAAAACACAATATCATACAGTGGTTGTTTAAACTGCAGTTTTTCCAAGATGGCGGGTGTAAGCATGACTCCAGCTCATTGTCTCAGTCTATGCCTAGAGATGTTGTCACTGCCACTTCCAGCTGTACATACACACCTTTCAGTCGTTAGCAGAGCCTCTTAAAATAACCTTGTTTTTTTTTATGCTGAGTCAGGAAGACTCCATTAAGCGAGCCTTGTTAGTATTTGCTTGTTGCTAGCAAAGTCCACCTGATAAAAATGCTGCTACCAAGAACCCATGCTTTTCTCCATTCTTTTGGGTTGGGGAAGTCTTTTGTCAATAAAGCACTGTTGAGCCAATAGGAATCTAGATAGGTGGGACTAGGAGTCCAGGAGGATTCTGGGAAGGAGAAACACAGGAGAGTCAAGATGTAATGCCATGGGGTAGGAAGCCCGGAACTATTCTCCGGCAAGAGAAATACTTAGATTAGCAATTATGGGGTAATTACTTAAGTCAACGCTAGCCAGTAAGAAACAAGTAAAGGGCAACAGCTTCATAATTAATATAGCCTCCTGTGTGTTTATTTGGGACTGATGCGGTTCTAGAACCAGGCTGGCGGGAAGGCTCCTCTCAAGGAAAAAGCTTCTCTTTACACTTTTGTTTCTAAAATTCCTTTAAAGCTTTTGTTATTCTACATGGAAAATCATCAGCCCATTTCTGACACCATTATGTAAAAGGAAGCATTCCCGCCCGCCTGGTTCCAGAGCCACATCAGTCCCAAATAAGCACACAGAAGGCTATATTAATTATGAAGCTGTTGGCTTTGCTTGTTTCTTACTGGCTACCTCTGACTTAAGTATGTATTCCATAATTGTTTATCTAACTATGTCTTTTTACTGCAGAACTTTGTGGGCTTCTTATCCCTATGGCAGTAAGATCTTGACTCCCTGAGTTTTCTCCTTCCCAGAGTCCTCTTGGACTCCTAGTCCCACCCATCTTGTTTCCCTATTGGCCAACAGTGTTTTATTGACATATACATAGGACTTCCTCCATCAATTATCCCCCAATATTGGTGGTCTTAACTTGCCTATAAAAATGAAGCAGGCTAACAAAATGGATATGAGGACAGAATCATCCTTCTGCTGCATGAAATAGAAGCAGTCATCAAAAGTCTTGCAACCAAAAAAAAAAAAAGCCCAGGGCTTGATGGTTTCAGTGCAGTGTTCGGTTAGAAATTCAAAGAAGAGCTAATTCCAATGCTCCTCAAAGTGTCCACACAATAGAAGCAGAAAGGTCATTGCCACTTCTTTCGAGGCTACAATTACTTTAGTACCTAAACCACACAAAGACACAACCAAGAAAGAGAACTACATACCAATTTGCTTCATGAATATAGATGCAAAAATACTCAATAAAAAAATACTGACAAATTGAATCCAAGAATATATCACAAAAATCATCTACCATGATCAAGTAGGCTTCATCTTAGGGATGCAGGGATGGTTAACATATAAAAATCCAAAAGTGTAATACACCATATAAAACAAAACTGCAAAGAAAACCCACATAAACATCTCAATAGAACTGAAAAAGCCTTTGACACAGTCTGAAACCCCTTTATGATAAAGGTCTTGGAGAGATCAGGGAAAACAGTAGCATACATAAACATAATAAAAGCATTATACTGCAAAACAACAGTCATATCAAACTAACTGGAGAGAAACTCAATGTAATTCCTCTAAAACAGGAACAAGTCAAGGATTTCGAATCTCTCAGCATCTCTTCAATATTGTACTTGAAGTTTAGCTAGAGCAGTAATACAACAAACGGAAATCAAGGGGATACAAATTGGAAAGAAAGAAGTCAAACTTTCACTATTTACAGATGATATGATAGTTTACATAAATGACCCAAAAACCTCTGCTTGGGAACTCCTACAGCTGATAAACAAAAAAAGTGGAAGCAAACAACATTAGGTAATAACAAAACAAAACAAAACAAACAAAACCCATTGCACTACTAAATGCAGATTTAAATGGACTGAGTAAAAAATCAGAGAAACATCACCCTTTACAATAGCCACAAATAACATAGAATATCTTGGGGTAATGCTAACCAAACTAGACAAAGACCTGTATAACAAGAACTTTGAGTCCTTAAAGAAATAAAATAAAGAAGATACCAGAACATGGAAAGATCTCCCATGCTCTTGGATAGGTATGATCAGCATAGTAAAACTGGCAATCCTGCCAAAAGCAATCTATAGATTCAATTCAATCCCCAGTAGAATACCAAGACAATTATTCATAGTCCTTGAAAAACCAATACTCAAGTTTATATGGAAAATTAAAAGACCCAGGATAGGCAAAACAACCCTGTACAATAAGGAACTTCCGGGGGCATCACTGTCCCTGACTTCAAGCTCCATTATAGAGATGCTATCCTGAAAACAGCTTGCTATTGTTATAAAAATAGACAGGTAGATCGATGAAATCCAATAGAAAATCATGATATTATCCCACACATTTATGGATACCTGATTTTTTACAATGAAGCTAATATAATGCAATGGAAAAAAGATAGCTTCTTCAACAAATGGTGCTGGCATAACTGGTTGCAGGCATGTAGAAGATTACAGAAAGATCCATACCTATCACTACACCATAAAATTTAAGTTCAAATGGATCAAAACCTCAACATAAATCTAGCCACACTAAACATTTTAGAAGAGACAGTGGGAGGTAACCTTGAATGAGTTGAATGAGTTGGTACAGAACACTTCCTGAACATAACTCTAGCAGCACAAGCACTGAGATCAACAATTAATTAATGGGACCTCCTGAAACTGAGAAACTTCTGTAAGGCAAAGGACACAGTCAACTAAACAAAACAGCCCACAAAAGGAGAAGACATCTTCAACAACCGCATATATGAAAGAGGACTAATTTCCAAAATATACAAAGAACTCAAGAAGCTAGTCACCAAAAGACCAAACAATACAATTAAAAAGTAGGGTATAGAAGTAAATATAGAATTCTCAATAGAAAAATTGAAAATGGCTGAAAGTCACTTAAGAAAATGCTCAATATTCTTAGCCATCAGGGAAATGCAAATCAAAACTACACTGAGACACTATCTTTCATCTGTCTGAATGGCTAAATTCGAAACCCCAATAACACGTTATGATGGAGAGGATGTCAGAAGGGCGAACACTCCTCAACTGTTGATGGGAGTACAAACTTGTACAGCCACTTTGGAAATCAGTAGGGCAGTAGCTCAGGAAACTGGGAATCAGTCTACCTCAAGATCTAGCAATTCTTCTCTTAGGTGTATACCCAAAGATACACATTCATCTGTTCAACTATGTTCATACCAGCATTATTTGTGATAGCCAGAAACTGAAAGGAGTCTAGATGCCCCTGAACTGAAGAATGTGTAAAGAAAATGTGATACATTTACACAATGGAGAATTACTCAGCCAAAAAAAACCTAACAAACAAACAAAAAGACACAATGGAAACTTGAAATACACAGGTAAATGGATGGAAATAGATGAAACCATCCTGAATGAGGTAACCCAGTCACAAAAAGACAGACATAGTATGTACTTACTCACTTTTGGGTATTACACATAGAGCAAAGGATTACCAGCTTACAATCCACACCTCCAGAGAAGCTAGGAAACAAAGAGGACCCTAACAGAGACAGTCCTCCTTCTCTGTCACTGGGTTCATTGAGTTCAGGCCAGCATTTAGCTATGGGAGTCTACCTCTGCTTCCATCAGCCATTGGATGAAGGTTCTGTTCCCCAGACTCTCTGGCCATGGAATAGTATGCTGGCACTCCCAAAATGAATGTTTAAATTCCATATATGAGAGAGTACATACCATGTTTGTCTTTTTGTGACTGGGTTAGCTAACTCAGGATGGTTTATTCTAGTGGCATCCATTTTTCTGCAAATTTCAGGATTCCATTGTTTTTTTCTGCAGAATAGTACTCCAATGTGTAAATACACCACATTTTCTCTATCCAGATTTCAGTTGAGGGGTATCTAGGTTGCTTCCAATTCTGTCTTTTACAAATTAGAGACCCCATAGGCTGAATTACCTTGTTGATGGCTCCAAGATCAGTAACCATTCTCCACTTACCAGACTTCTTCTTGACAACAAAAACAGGCGAATTCCATGCAATAGTTGATTCCTCAATATGTCCAGCATCTAGCTGTTCCTGAACTAACTTCTCCAAAGCCTCTAACTTCTCAGATGTCATAGGCCATTGACCCACCCAGACGGGTTCATCTGTCAGCCATTTTAATGGTAGAGCTTTTGGTTGCTCTGTAGGTTTGGCACTAGCATCTTGCTTCTGTACAGCCTGTACATTTGGCATCTGTTTTCTGTACTGTCTTACAATATTCTTTCTACCACTAAGAGCTTGTCTATAATTCCTAGCTGATACAGGAGGAATGTTAATCTGCATATTCCATTGCTGGAGTAGATCACGGCCCCAGAGGTTTATAGCAATATCCGCAACATATGGCTTCTGGCCCAATAAAGGCAATCCATCTAATGCTCTGTTTAACTTCAGATAGGGTTCCAATCCCTAAGAATTGAACATTAACCTCTTTTTTTTCTCAAATCTTTTTTATTTATTATTATTTTTTTTATTTTCCATTTTAAATTTAGATAAGAAACAAGGTTGCTTCACAAGTCAGTTCGAGGTCCCTCTCTCTTTCCCTCCGCTCCTCCCGTGTCCTCCCCCCATGCCCCCCCCGTTATCCCCTCATTCCCCCAGGGAGGGTGAGGCCCTCCATGGGGGTGTCCATAGTCTGTCATTTCATATAGGGCAGGGCCTAGACCCTTCCCCAACAGTTCAGGGTGAGAGAGCACCTCACATTGTTCTATGGGAGTCCAGAGTCCGTGTGTATACTTGGGATAGGTACTGATCTGCTGTCCAAGGCTCAATAGATTACCTAGGCCTCCTCACTGACACCCAGATTCAGGGGGTCTTGATCAGTCCCATGCTGGATTCCCAGGCTGATGCCTGGGATTCAAGAGTTAACCTTTGTCTGGTCAGCTGTTTCTGGGGGTTAAACCAGCCCAGTCTTAATCCCTTTGATCATCAGTCCTCCCTCTCTGATACTGGCTTTCTTGAGTTCAGCTCAGTACTTAACCAGCCACTAAATGAAGTTTCTGTTTCCCAGACTCTCTGGCCATAGGATTGTAGGCTGGCACTCCCCAGATCTATGTCTAAAATCCATATATGAGAGAGTGCATGCCATGTTTCTCTTTTTGTGACTGGGTTACCTCACTCAGGATGGTTTCTTCTAGTGTCATCCATTTGCCTGGGAATCTCATGATTCCATTATTTTTTTCTGCTGAATAGTACTCCATTGTGTAGATGTACCACATTTTCTCTATCCACTCTTTGGGTGAGGGACATCTAGGTTGCTTCCAAGTTCTGGCTATTACAAATAAAGCTGCTATGAACATAGTGGAACAGACATCTTTGTTATATGAATGGGCATCTTTTGGATATATGCCTAAGAGTGGAGTTGCTGGGTCTTGTGGTAGGTTTATTTCCATTTTTCTGCAGAATCTCCATACTGCTTTCCAAAGTGACTGAACCAGTTGGCACTCCCACCAACAATGGAGGAGTGTCCCCCTTTCACCACATCCTCTCCAGCATAAATTGTCATTGGTGTTTTTGATTTTAGCCATTCTGACAGGAGTGAGATGGTATCTCAGAGTTGCTTTGATTTGCATTTCCCAGATGGCTAAGGATGTTGAGTACTTTCTCAAGTGCCTCTCAGCCATTTTAGACTCTCTATTGAAAACTATTTAGTTCTGCAGCCCACTTCTTAATTGGGTCCTTTGCTGTTTTGGAGACTTGCTTCTTGAGTTCTTTGTAAATTTTGGAGATCAACCCTCTGTCAGATGTGGGATTAGTGAATATTTTTTCCCATTCTGTGGGCTGCCTTTTAGTCTTGCTGACTGTGTCCTTTGCCTTACAGAAGCTTCTCAGTTTCAGTAGGTCCCATTTATTAATTGTTGATCTCACTGTCTGTGCTACTGGTGTTATGTTCAGGAAGCTGCCTCCTGTACCAATTCGTTCAAGGGTACCACCCACTTTCTCT
The DNA here is from genome assembly GCF_017639785.1 of Mesocricetus auratus. Taxonomy (NCBI): domain Eukaryota; kingdom Metazoa; phylum Chordata; class Mammalia; order Rodentia; family Cricetidae; genus Mesocricetus; species Mesocricetus auratus. The sequence continues at coordinate 21,908,222 of NW_024429202.1, forward strand.
TCTAAGAGGTTCAGTGTGGCTGGATTTATGTTGAGGTCTTTGATCCATTTGGACTTAAGTTTTGTGCATGGCGATAAACATGGATCGATCCGCATTCTTCTACATGCCAGTCTCCAATTATGCCAGCACCATTTGTTGAAGATGCTTTCTTTATTCCATTGTATATTTTTAGCTTCTTTGTCAAAGATCAGATGTTCGTACGTGTGTGGGTTAATACCCGGGTTTTCAATTCGATTCCATTGGTCTGCCTATCTATTTTTGTGCCAATACCAAGCTGTTTTCAGGACTATAGCTCTATAATAGAGCTTGAGGTCAGGGATAGCGATGCCTCCGGACGTTGCCTTGTTGAACAGGGTTGTTTTGGCTATCCTGGGTCTTTTGTTTTTCCATACAAAATTGATTATTGTTCTTTCAAGGTCTGTGAAGAATTGTGCTGGGATTTTAATGGAGATAGCATTGAATCTGTAGATTGCTTTTGGCAGGATTGCCATTTTTACTACATTGATCCTACCTATCCAAGAGCATGGGAGATCTTTCCATTTTCTGAAGGCTTCTTTAATTTCTTTCTTTAAAGATTCAAAGTTCTTACGATACACGTCTTTCACTTGTTTGGTTAGCGTTACCCCAAGGTATTTTATGTTGTTTGTGGCAATTGTAAAGGGTGATGTTTCTCTGATATCTCTTTCAGCCCTTTTATCATCTGTATATAGTAGGGCTACTGACTTTCTTGTGTTGATCTTGTAACCTGCCACTTTGCTGAAGGTGTTAATCAGCTGTAAGAGTTCCCTGGTAGAGTTCTTTGGGTCATTGATGTAAACTATCATATCGTCTGCAAACAGTGAAAGTTTGACTTCTTCCTTCCCAATTTGTATCCCCTTGATCCCCCTTTGTTGTCGTATGGCAATAGCTAGAACTTCAAGTACCATGTTGAAAAGGTATGGAGAGAGTGGACAGCCTTGTTTTGTTCCTGATTTTAGAGGAATTGCGTTGAGTTTCTGTCCATTTAGTTTGATGTTGGCTGTTGGTTTACTGTATATGGCTTTTATTATGTTTCAGTATGTCCCTGTTATCCCAGATCTCTCCAAGACCTTTATCATGAAGGGGTGTTGGATTTTGTCAAAGGTTTTTTCTGCATCTAGTGAGATGATCATGTGATTTTTGTTTTTCAGCTTGTTTATATGGTGGATTACGTTGATGGATTTTCGTATGTTAAAACATCCCTGCATCCCTGGGATGAAACCTACTTGATCGTGGTGAATGATTGTTTTGATGTGTTCTTGGATCCGATTTGCCAGTATTTTATTGAGTATTTTTGCATCAATGTTCATGAGGGATATTGGTCTGAAGTTCTCTTTCTTGGTTGTATCTTTGTGTGGCTTGGGGATCAAGGTTATTGAAGCCTCATAGAAAGAGTTTGGCAAAGACCCTTCTGCTTCTATTGTGTGGAACACTTTGAGAAGAATTGGTATAAGCTGTTCTTTGAATTTCTGGTAGAATTCTGCACTGAGGCCATCTGGACCTGGACTTTTTTTGGTTGGGAGACTTTTGATGACAGTTTCTATTTCCATAGGGGTTATAGGTCTATTTAAATTGCTTATCTGTTCTTGATTTAGTTTTGGCAAATGATAGCTGTCCAGGAAGTCATCCATTTCCTTTAAATTTTCGAATTTTGTGGAGTACAGGTTTTCAAAGTATGACCTAATGATTCTCTGGATTTCCTCAGAGTCTGTTGTTATGTCCCCCTTTTCATTTCTGATTTTGTTAATTTGCGTGTTCACTCTCTGCTGTTTGGTAAGTTTGGACAAAGGTTTGTCTATCTTGTTGATTTTCTCAAAGAACCAACTCTTCATTGCATTGATTCTTTGTATTGTTTTCCTGGTTTCTACTTTGTTGATTTCAGCCCTCAATTTGATTATTTCCTGGCGTCTACTCCTCCTGGGGGAGTTTGCTTCTTTGTGTTCTAGAGCTTTTAACTGTGATGATAATTCTCTGGTATAACTGTTTTCCTGTTTCTTCATGTGAGCACTTAGTGCTATGAACTTCCCCCGTAGCACTGCTTTCAAGGTGTCCCATAGGTTTGGGTATGTTGTGTCTTCATTCTCATTGAATTCGAGGAAGTATTTAATTTCTTTTTTTATTTCCTCTTTGACCCAGGGATGGTGCAGTTGAGCATTATTCAATTTCCATGAGTTTGTAGGTTTTCTGCAATTTGTGTTGTTGTTGAATTCTAATTTTAAGGCATGGTGGTCTGATAAGATGCATGGAGTTATTCCAATGTTTTTGTAGCTGCTGAGGTTTGATATGTTGCCAAGTATGTGGTCGATTTTTGAGAAGGTTCCATGTGGTGGTGAGAAGAAGGTATATTCTTTTTTATGTGGATGAAATGTTCTATAGATATCTGTTAATCCCAGTTGGGTCATTACTTCTATTAGACCCTTTGCTTCTTTGTTGAGTTTCTGTCTGGTATTCTTGTCTAGTGGTGAGAGTGGTGTGTTGAAATCTCCCACTATAACTATGTGGGGCTTTAGATGAGATTTAAGTTCTAATAATGTTTCTTTATGAATGTGGATGCCTTTGTATTGGGGGCATAGATGTTTAGGATAGTCACTTCATCTTGGTGGGTTTCACCTGTGATGAGTATGTAATGACCTCCTTCATCTCTTTTGATCGATTTTATTTTAAAGTCTAGTTTGTTAGATATTAGGATTGCTACCCCTGATTGTTTCTTGGGTCCATTTGATTGAAAAATTTTTTCCCAACCTTTAACTCTCAAGTAATGTCTGTCTTTGAGGGTGAGGTGTGTTTCTTGTATGCAGCAGAAGGAAGGGTTATGTCTTCGAATCCATTCTGCTAGTCTGTGTCTTTTTATGGGTGAGTTAAGGCCGTTAATATTGAGGGATATTAATGACCATTGATTGCTCATCCTTCTTCGATTTGCGATGGTTGTTGTTGGTGGAATTATGGGTGGAATTTCACCCCTTTGTTCTTTTGGCTGTTGGTAGAGAGGGATTCTCTAATGCTTATGTTTTTCTGGTTGTAGTTAGCTTCCTTGGGTTGGAGTTTTCCTTCCAAAATTTTCTGTAGGGCTGGGTTAGTGGACACATATTGCTTGAATCTAGTTTTGTCATGGAATATCTTGTTTTCTCCGTCTATAGTGATAGAGAGCTTTGCCGGGTTATAGTAGTCTGGGCTGGCATCCATGGTCTCTTAGTGTAGGTAGAATATCTATCCAGGACCTTCTGGCTTTCAGAGTTTCCATGGTAAAATCAGGTGTAATTCTGATAGGTCTGCCTTTATATGTTACTTGACCTTTTTCCTTAGCTGCTCTTAATATTCTTTCTTTATTCTGTATGTTTGGGGTCTTGATTATTATGTGGCGAGGGGATTTTTTTTGTGGTCCACTCTATTTGGTGTCCTGTAGGCTTCTTGTACCTTCATTGGCATGTCTTTCTTAAGGTTGTTTTCTTCTATGATTTTGTTGAATATGCCTTCTGCCCCTTTGAGGTGGATTTCTTCTCCTTCTTCTATACCTATTATTCTTAGGTTTGGTCTTTTCATGGTGTCCCATAATTCCTGGATGTTTTGTGTTAAGGATTTGTTGGATTTAAGGTTTTCTTTGGTTGATAAATCCATTTCTCCTAATGTATCTTCAACACTTGAAATTCTCTCTTCCATCTCTTCTATTCTGTTGGTAATGCTTGTATTGGTAGTGCCTGACTGTTTGTCCAGCTTTTCTATTTTCTGCCTTTCTTCAGATTGTGTTTTTTTTAGTGTCTCTATTTCAGTTTTCAACCCTTGCAGCGTTTGCATTGCTTCTTGCAATTTTCTGTTTATCTGTTCGTCCGTTTGTTGCCTTTTATGAATTTTTTGGTTTGTTCTTTCTTCCATTTCTTGCATTTTTTGGTTTGCTTTTTGTTCCATTTCTTGGATTTTGTGCTTTGTTTCTTCTTCCATTTCCTGCCTTTTTTGGTTTGTTTCTTCCTCCATGTTTTTTCATTTTTTGCTTTGTTTTTTTCTACCATTTCTTGCATTTTTTGCTTTGTTTCTTCTTCCATTTCCTGCCTTTTTTGGTATGTTTCTTCTTCTAATTCTTGCATTTTTTGCTTTGCTTTTTCTTCCATTTCTTGCATTTTTTGCTTCATTTCTTCTTCCATTTCGTGCCTTTTTTGGTTTGTTTTTTCTTCCAATTCTTGCATTTTTTGGTTTGTTTTTTTCTTCCATTTCTTGCATTTTTTGGTTTGTTTTTTCTTCCATTTCTTTGAGGGATTTTCCAATATCCTCTTTTAGGGCCTCTATCATTTTCATGAAAGTGCTTTTAAGGTCATTCTCTTCTGCTTCCTTCGCGTTAGAATATTGGGGTCTTGCTGGTTTGGAGTCTCTAGAATCTGGCGGTGTCATATTTGTTTTTCTGTTGCAGACTGTGTTTTTGTATTGTCTCTTTCCCATCTCTTCTCCTAGTGGGTGCAGAAAGAGCCCCTTCCTGGTCTGGGGACCAGAGTTCCCTTTTGGTGAGTGTTAGTAAGTCCAGTAATCTGGTGGTTCTTCTATACCTTGTCCAAATGCTGGTCCGTGGGTGGAGAAGAAGAACAGGAATCTGGGGCGCTTAGCCTCCTACCTGGTCCCCTGGACCCTATGTTGGGTCCTGTTGTACCTGATCCGGAACAGCTACTCCCCTGGTCTCCCTGGCTCCTGTAGTTTCCTGGTCTCTTTGGTGGGAGAGAAGATCTGGAGTCTTGGGTGCTTGGCTCCCGCCGGGATTGGGAGCTCTGTGCAGTTCCCAGGCGATCTGCAGGCTCTGGAACACAGGCCGGGAAGCTGGCCTGTTTACCTGATGCTGCCAGAGGGACAGCTACTTCCCTGTACTCCCAGCCTCCTCTCGTTTCCTAGTCTCGTTGGTTGAGAGAAGATCTGGAGTCTGGGGTGCTTGGCTCCCGCCGGGATTGGGAGCTCTGTGCAGTTCCCAGGCGATCTGCAGGCTCTGGAACACAGGCCAGGAAGCTGGCCTGTTTACCTGATGCTCCCGCCGGGATTGGGAGCTCTGTGCAATTCCCAGGCAATCTGCAGGCTCTGGAACACAGGCCGGGAAGCCGGCCTGTTTACCTGATGCTGCCAGAGGGACAGCTACTTCCCTGTACTCCCAGCCTCCTCTCGTTTCCTAGTCTCGTTGGTTGAGAGAAGATCTGGAGTCTGGGGTGCTTGGCTCCCGCCGGGATTGGGAGCTCTGTGCAGTTCCCAGGCGATCTGCAGGCTCTGGAACACAGGCCAGGAAGCTGGCCTGTTTACCTGATGCTCCCGCCGGGATTGGGAGCTCTGTGCAGTTCCCAGGCAATCTGCAGGCTCTGGAACACAGGCCGGGAAGCCGGCCTGTTTACCTGATGCTGCCGGAGGGACAGCTACTTGCCTGTACTCCCAGCCTCCTCTCGTTTCCTAGACTCGTTGGTGGGAGAGAAGATCTGGAGTCTGGGGTGCTTGGCTCCCGCCGGGATTGAGAGCTCTGTGCAGTTCCCAGTTGATCTGCAGGCTCTGGAACACAGGCCGGGAAGCTGGCCTGTTTACCTGATGCTCCCAGAACATTAACCTCTTAAAGCCCAGTTGGTTGGCCAGGACTGCTGATTAATGATAGTGATGTCACTTCCGATGTCCAGTAATCCGTAAATCACCCTAATATTTACCTTAACTGATAGCTTGGGTCTATGATATTGTATAGAAGTTTGCCAAAATATATGTTTTGTATCTCCTCCTGATGTAATTGATTCATCCTCTGGAGCTAATGTATTATCCAGTGCCATATTATTTACAATGGGCAGTGGATCTTCTAATTGTCCTGGAAGAGGCTGTCCTCCACTGTCACTGGGAATGACCGGATAATCTTCCTTTTTGGGGCTCCATTGAGCCCCTGAACCCCGTTTCCCGGCTTTAAAGATCTACCTTGTCTGTCTATTGTGGAAAAGCATTCATCAGTCCAATGGCGCCCCTTCCCACACCTCCTGCATAGACCAGGAGGCTTAGGCCTTCTGTTTGATGCATTCCTGGTAAAAGTATTATTTCTAGGAATGCGTTGTCTACAGTTCCTACTTAGATGTCCTATTCTACCACAGTTAAAGCATGTTGCATCTTTATGCCTATTAAAATTCTTTGAGATTGCCTTCCCTACCCAGGCCTCTATATCACAACAGGTAGGGTATTTGGCATCCTGGTGCCTCCTCAAGCCTGTAGAAATAGCTTCACCTACCCAAGCTCCTGTATCCTGACTTTTACATTCCAGGTTCGCTGTATGTAGGACCCATTCCTCCAATGGCGCTGATCTTATTTTTAATGGCCAAATTACCTGCCTGTATTGAGGATTCGCGTTCTCATACGCCAAAGATTCTATAAGAAGACGCGTGGATTCTGGGTTCGCTACCTGTACTTCTACTGCTCTGGATAATCTCTCTAAAAATTCAGTGAACCTTTCCCTTGGGCCCTGTAATACCTTGGTGTAGGGTTGCATTATCTCTCCTGTTTCACAAACCTTATCCAAGGCATTTAAAGCAGCTGTACGGCACAAAGACAACATGTGCTCGTCATATGCAGATTGAACCTGCGTGTCAGCGTAAGGACCCTCCCCAAGAATCTTGTCTTGGGGTACTTCATGACCGTTCTGTAATTCCTGAATTTCTATAGCTTTTGCTTCTTGCCTCCATAAAGCTCTCCATTGAATTTGACAAGAATTTTCGAGCACTGCAGAGGCTAATTGGGCCCAGTCTTTTGGGGTTACTTTATTTACAGTAGCCCATGAGGTTAGGAGCTCTCTGACAAAGGGATAATGAAGACCATACAAGACAATGGCCTCCTTAATATTCTTTAGCTCCTTCATATGTATAGGCTCCCAGTGATAAGCAATGGGACCTTTTGATTGTTTTTTCGTTGCTGGTTTTTCTGTTACAGATATTGGAAAAACCATAGGGGAACGCATAGCAATCTTAGGGAAATCATTCCGGCATTTGAGAAGCTTTGGGAAACTCCTGTCCTAACCTGTTGCCTGTATTTCTGATTCTGAAGTATCAGATTGAGCGTCTTCTAAGTCCTGCAGTCTATTCATCATTGTTTCTCTGAGCTCTTGAAGTTCTTGGGACAAATAATTTTCTAAGGACGTCATGGAATCTTTCATTTTTTTACATTCATCATTTACATGTGATTCCAAATTTCTAATATTCTCATCCTTAGAAAGTTCTTCAATAGCATGCAAACTGCCTTCCACAAATGATATTCTATCAGGTAGTTTATCATTGCTCTCAGACATGGAACGATTCTTTTCTGTTAGCATTTCAATTTTATGTTCCAGTCTTTGTAATTTGCTAGTGAAATCATCAAACATGGAACCGTATTTTTCGTTAAATGTTTCAACATTATGTTCCAATTTTTCAATTCTATCTGTGGAACACATTTTTCCTGAAAGTAATTCGATTTTGTGTTCCGTCTCTTGAAACCTGTTCGTTAGACTTACATTATCATTTTTAATATCCTGAATATTTCCTACCAACCCTTTCTTACTCTCCTGCAATGAATTTTGCACTTCCTGAATCCTTTGTATTAAGATTTCAAAACTATCCTGCGATGACTGTATGACCTGTATAAGTTTATTCCTACTTTTGAGCCATTTCATTAACAAAATTATATTGATTATGAAGCTAATAATCACCATCGTGGTTAGGAAGTACCTTTCAGGTAGGTCCTCAACCCTTTCTAAAATACCCTCCATACAAAAAACAAGAAAATTCTTAACATCCCGCATCATAATGTTAGCTGTTGACATTGTATAAAGCAGTTACGTTTGTTACCAGTGGAGTAATTCAAGCCGAAATCAACAGGCTGCCAGCAAAAGAGCACGTGGCCGGAATCAGCAGGCCGCCAGTAAAACCGCACGTGGCCGCAAGAGAAATCTTGGAATACCGCCTAACCTTACCGCCAGGTAGAAGGGGCTGGTTCCTGGCGGCAGGAATCGTGCCTTGCCAAGCGAAGTGGTGACGAACTTAGCGAAAGGAGAGTCCACATGTGCCTGGTCGGGCAGAGAGAAGCCGCTTTTCTGGGCGCCTGGATCCGGACTCCAATCTCACTCCCGACACCAGAACCTAGTGGAACAGACATACTTGTTGTATTAATGGGCATCTTTGGATATATACCTAAGAGTAGAGTTGCTGGGTCTTGTGGTAGGCTTATTCCCATTTTTCTGAGGAATTTCCAGAATGATTTCCAAAGTGGCTATACAAGTTGGCACTCCCACCAGCAGTATAGGAGTGTTCCCCTTTCTCCACAACCTCTCCAGCATAAACTGTCATTGGTGTTTTTTATTTTAGCCATTCTGACAGGAGTAAGATGATATCTCAGAGTTGGTTTGATTAGCATTTCCTTGACGGCTGTGGATGTTGAATACTTTCTCAAGTGTCTCTCAGGCATTTTAGACTCCTATATTGAGAATTCTCTATTTAGTTCTGTGGTGTACTTTTAATTGGATCCTTTGGTGTTTTGGAGACTTGCTTGTTGAGTTCTATGTAAATTTTTGAGATCAGCCCTCTTTCAGATGTGGTGTTAGTGAATACCTTTTCCCATTCTTTGGGCAGCCTTTTTGTCTTGTTGACTGTGTCCTTTGCCTTACAGAAGCTTTTCAGTTTCAGGAGGTCCCATTAATTATTGATCTCACTGTCTGTGTTACTGGTGTTATGCTCAGGAAGCAGTCTCCTATAAAAATTCATGCAAGGGTACCACCCACTTTCTTTTCTAAGAGTTTCAGTGTGGTTGGATTTATGTTGAGGTCTTTGATCCATTTGGATTTAAGTTTTGGGCATAGCAATAGACATGGATCTATCTGCATTCTTCTACATGCCAGCCTCCAGTTATGCCAGCACTAGTTATTAAAAATGATTTATTTTTCCATTGTATATTTATAGCTTCTTTATCGAAGATCAGATGTTCATACATGTATAGGTTAATATCAGGGTGTTCAATTCAATTCCATTGGTCTGCCTGACTATTTTTGTGCCAATACCAAACTGTTTTCAGGACTGCAGCTCTATAATAGAGCTTGAAATCAAGGATGGTGATGCCTCCAATTATTGCTTTGTTGAATAAATTTGTTTTGGCTTTCCTGGGTCTTTTGTTTTTCAATGCATAAATGATTATTGTTCTTTCCAGATCTGCCAAGAATTGTGCTGGTATTTTAATGGGGATTGCATTGAGTCTGTAGATTGTTTTGGCAGGATTGCCATTTTTACTACATTGATCCTACCTATTCAAGAGCATGGGAAATCTTTCCATTTTCTGATGTCTTCTTTAATTTTTTTCTTTAAAGACTCAAAGTTCTTGTGATACAGGTCTTTCATTTGTTTGGTTAGCATTACCCCAAGTTATTTTATGTTGTTTGTGGCAATTGTTAATGGTGATATTTCTCTGATTTCTTTCTCAGCCCTTTTATTGTCTGTAAATAACAGGGATACTGATTTTCTTGAGTTGATCTTGTATCCTGCCACTTTGCTGAAAGTATTTATCAGCTATAGCAGTTCCCTGGTAGAGTTTTTTTTGGATCACTTATATAACTATCGTATCATCTGCAAATAGTGAAAGTTTGATCTCTTCCTTTCAATTTGTATCCCCATGATCTCCTTTTGTTGTAATATTGCTCCAGCTATAATTTCAAGTACAATATTGGAAAGGTATGGAGAGTGTGGACAGCCTTGTCTTGTTCCTGATTTTAGCAGAATCGTGTTGAGTTTCTGTCCATTTAGTTTGATATTTGCTGTTGGTTTGCTGTATATGCCTTTTATTATGTTTAGGTATGTTCCTGTTATCTATCCCATATCTCTCTAAGACCTTTATCATAATGAGGTTTTGGATTTTGTCAAAGACTTTTTCAGCATCTAGTGAGATGATCATGTGATTTTGTTTCTTAGCTTGTTTATACTCAAACATTACATTGATGGATTTTCATATGTGTAACCATCGCTGCATCCCTGTGATAAAACCTACTTGATCATGGTGAATGATTGTTTAGATGTGTTCCTGGATCTTATTTGCCAGTATTTTATTGAGTATTTTTGTATCAATGTGCATGGGGGATATTGATCTGAAGTTCTCTTTCTTAGTTGTGTCTTTGTGTGGCTTGTGGATCAAGGTTATTGACGCCTCATAGAAAGAGCTTGGGAAAGACCCATCTGCTTCTATTGTTAGGCATACTTTGCAAAGAATTGGTATAAACTGTTCTTTAACTTTCTGGGAGAATTCTGCACTGAGGCCATCTGGACCTGGACTTTTTTGCATTGGGTACTTTTCATGATAACTTCTATTTACATAAGGGATGTAGGTCTATTTAAATTGCTTATCTGTTCTTGATTTAATTTTCCAAGTGATAGTCAACAAAGCCTGGCAAATCAAGTTGAGCCAGGGCTAAGATTCTCCCACCTGCATCAAGGCTGTCCAAGGCATCCTATCATAGGGCATAGGCTCCAAAAAACCAGCTGATGCACAAAGTATAAATCCTGCTCCTACTGCCAGGGGTCCCACAAACAGACCAAGCCATACATCTGTCACCCACATTCAGAGGGCCTAGTTCAGTCTCAGGCCAGCTCACAAATTTTTAGTCTAGAGTCCATGAGCTATCTCTGTGGGTTTCCCAGACTATGTTCTTTCCTGACCCCCCTTGATAATCACTCTACTCAGGAGGATAACCACTCCTCCTTCTCTTCAACTATACTCCAAGAGTTCACCAGGTGCTTGGTGTAGATCTCTGCTTCCATCTGTTACTGGATGTGGGTTCTATGATGACAATTAGCGTGGTCATCAATCTGATTACAAGAAAAGGCCAGTTCAGGAACCCTCTCCATATTTCTAGGAGTCTTAAGTGGAGTCATTCTTGTAGATTCCCGAGGGTTTCCCTAGCACCAGGTTTCATTCTAAGCCCATAGTATCTCGTTCTATCAAGATATCTCTTTCATTGGTGTCTTTCTCTCTCCACTCCTCTCCCAACTTGATGACCAGTTCCTTCATGTTCTCATCCCACATGCTCTCTACTCTACTCCCACATCCCCAGTTTACCCAGAAGATCTTATCTATTTTTCCTTCCTTGGGAGATCAACAAGGTATGAAGTCACTCATAGGTGGATATTAGATTTAATGGAAAAGATAACTGGGCTACAATCCATAGCCTCAGAGAAACTAGGTAACAAGGAGAACACTGAAAGGGATGCCTGATTGCAATTTGTATTACAGAGATATAATAACAAAACAGGGTGATGGTGGCTCAGAAATAGACACATTGATCAATATAGTCACATTGAGGATTGAGACATAAATCCAACACCTACAGAAGTCTGACCCACAGACTAGATTATCCAGGGGCTTGGCCTAGAACCAAACATGACTTGAGGAACAAAAATATCACTGTAATAATACCTAGTAATATTCTGTTACACTCATAAATTGTTTAGCCCAATTATCATCAGAAAGGCTTCATCCAGCCATTCATGGAAAAAGATGCAAACTCCCTTAATACATGGGGAGGAATTTAGTCTTACTGCAACTTGATATATCATGTTTTGTTCATACTCTTGAGAGACCTACATATTCCTGAACAGTAACAGAGAAGTAGTGGATTTGGGGAATGTACAAATGGGGGTGGAAGGGGAAAGAGAGTGATAGGAGATGTCATTCTGTAATTATGTTTCTCTTATTGTTTAATGAATAAAGCAGTGCTCAGCCAATAAGGCAGGATGACAGATGGAAACAGGAGACAAGGAAGATTCTGGGAAGTATAGACAGAGAACAGTCAACATGTGATTCCCAGGAAGAGAGGACATGAGCGAGACATTCTCTGGTAAGAGAAGACCATGTAGAGATGCTTAGATTAATAATTATGAGTTAATAATTAAGACAGAACTAGACAATAAGAAGCCCTAGCCATTGGTCAAAAGTATTATGACAAATAAAAGTCTCTAAGTGTTTATTTGTAGCTGATGCATCAGTGGGCCCAGGCTGGTAGAAAGAGTTATCATAACAAGAGCAGAGGAAGGAGAAACTACAGTATGGTTGTAAAGTAAATAATTAAATAAATTTGTTTTTAAAAATCTATAAATCAAGTTCTAAGTAATTGGATGAATGCTCTCCTTTGGCCTCCACTGGTACCAGGCATACACAAGGCACACTAGCATGCTTTCAGGCACAATTCCATACACATAAATTTTAAAAAATCAAATAAAACAAAATAAACAAATAAAACCCCAAATATCATCAGTTATACACTGTTTCATATATCCTGAAAAAAATCAATGTGTCTTCCAGTAAAACTACAAAAATTACTTTTGAAATATCCAAATTATTAACATTGTGTAAAAGTCTATTTGTATTCTAATCAACAATATTCATGTAACAACTAATTTTGAATTCTTTGGGAGTGGTCAGCGCTACGGGTATGTAGACCTCTTCCTACAAATGTTATAAGTACATAAGAAATAGTGTTCACTAACAGAAAATTCAAGAATTGAACATCAAATTTAAACAAATGAATACATAAATTATAATACATTTTCAGAGAACATGTATGGAATTATAAGTCGGTATTTTTAATATAAAGTTTGTAAAATAAACTTTCATATTTTGTTATAGCTGCATTATGAGTAGTAACAGAACCTGTGTGGGAATTTCCATGTTTTTTTTCTGAGATTCCCTGAGAGGCAAGAGCTAATTCCATTCACTTGAACTACTGCTAATGAATCTCCATTTCTCAAGATGATTAGAACACTTTTATACAGCTTATTTAAGAATAATCCTAAGAGTTCTCAATGGGATTAGAGATAATTAAAATGAGTAAATTATTTCCACATGACATTATGATGAGTTGTTAGAAGTATCTAGAGTTTGGGGAATTTATATGAAAGCCTTGATTAGTTTTCATCAAAAATGAATAGTGAAGAAACACATGTAAAGATGTATTTTTGCTGTTGAAATAGTACATGGTTTATAATATATAGTATAAATTATTATCACACAGTGAAATGGAGATGTAAGATTCAAAATGCTAATATCTTATTGTACACAATAGCAAAATGCTTTTGTGGAATTGTTTTCTATATGAAATAAGTGTATGAAGAATTAATGTGAATAATTAGTTAGGTAGTATTATCATTTGGATTTTGAGTCAAATAAAACAGAAATGGTACTAAGTACAATATAAAAGTTAAGCTGGACAGTGGTGGTGCACGCCTTTAATCCCAGCACTCAGGAGGCAGAGGCAGGCGGATCTCTGTAAATTCGATGCCGAGCTGGACCAACAGCCTCCAAAACAATACAGAGAAACCCTGTCTCATAAAAACCAAAGAAATACATATATATAAAAGTTAGTCTAATGTGTACTTTTTATATATGTAGAACTATACTTCAGATGTTTATGAGCATAAGCTACTAACATTGAATACTTTAGTGAATTACAACTAGACAGGGCAATACTTTTGTGTATGCACATATACATACTATCATTCTAAACTGCGACTTGGAGAATAATTCATACAGTACAGAAAATGTAAAAAAAGTCATTTCTCATTTGTAATATCAGATAAGATTATTATTGACAAAATAGTTTTAAGTATTAAATGTGTATTTATACTTGAAATGAAAACAATTTAAATAGTATTGCATTGTTTATTCTGTGTGTCTTTTATATGATGTATCTTGTATTTTCCCATTCCTTTGCATCTGTACTATTAGGGACAAAAACAGGATACCAAGTAATAGTACCATTAAGTACCCAATATCTGTAAAGTATTAGAAACAAGAGGCCTCAACCCAAGCCAGGGACTCTTTGAACCTTGATAGTAAAGATATATTAACATAGCTGTCAACAATATGACTCACTGTGTCATGCCGCAGCTTCCGTGATGAGATTTTTAATACTTCCCCTTCTTTAGTTTTTCTTTTTCTCTCTTAACTTTTGTTTTATTTCAATATTTTTATTCTTCAAATGAAGTTAGGCTTCCAGAAGTTAGTCAATGGCACTACATGATTTCCAATATCATTAACTCAAAATCTCTTGAGGTAAAAACCTAGTTTAATAAGTAAAATGATGAAATTGACATGATATTTACTAAAATGATAGGTCACATCCAACATTTCCTCAATTTTTCACAATACTTTAACTTCCACTATGTTAACTGTGATCCTTCTTTATGTTGTTATGTCCTCTTATATCTCTAACCTATTATGAGTAATTCAGGTTTGCCCTGATCTTTAATTATAAGGACTACGATTATCCCTTTAATAGCAAATATTTAAACCAAGCGTTTTCAAACAAACTATAAATACATTAACTACAGTTCAAATATATAATTATAAGATATATTTGACTCATATTATTACATGTATTTCTTTAAGTAATAGGGTCTTTTTCTCATTTAAAACTTTCTTTTAAATTGGAAATAGACTTTTCTCTCATATAATACATCCTGACTACACTTTTTCCTTCCTCTACTTCTCCCTGCTCCCTTTCAGTTCCCTGCTCCACATTTGTTTCCCTTCAGAAAATACCTGGCTGCCAAAAGACAACAACCCAAGCATGACAAGAAAGATACAATAAAACAAGGAAAATCCTTCAATTCAAAGCTGGAAAAGGCAATCCAATGAGAGGAAGAGAGTCCCATTATCAGGTAAAAAAAGTCAGAGACACATCTATTTCCATGGTCAAGAGTTCCACAGAACCACCAAGCTAACAGCCATGATGTAAATACAAAGGATGTGGTCAGATCCATGCACGTCCAGTGCTTGCCACTCAGTCTCTCTGAGATGATGTGAGTTTTGGTTAGTTGATTCCTTGAGCTATGTCCTCTCTGACTACTTCAGTGTTTTCTCCCCTTCTTCCATGATGTTCTTAAGTCCCAAGCAGAGGGAACAAATGGCAACTTCTAATTTAGCATCACTTTCTGTAGATGCTTCTGCAGATGGAGGCAGATAAAGTAAATAGAGTGGTGTAGCGATTCAATTAAGGCTTTTAAGGGCTAAAATGTAGGGAGGACAGTCTTAACAATACAATAATCTTGCAGTGGAGATTATTAGTCATTCTGAGAGTTTGGTAATTACATCTATTTAGAATACAGTATGCCATTTATCATTTCTTTTACAGTTTTAATTGATTCCATGTTTAATATGATAAGTTAGGGCAATCCTGAGTCAGCAGGTTTCATTAAGTAAATGATACTGAGGGAGATTTACTAGTAATCCCCAGGACAGGAGAGTATGCACAGAAACACATGATCACATACAGTGTAGTTTAGAGTTAATTTTACTCATTTACATTTAAGCTGCCTTTTCACTGTTTATGATAAAACACTAGGTCTCATGAATGCCATATAAGCTCTTTACCAGTAAACTACATCCCCAGACCTCTATTTATTTTATCCTTAACTTGATGACTTACCTAATACTATCAAGTAGTTCCATCTTGAGTCAACAAGTTTTGTTAAGTAACTGATAATAAAAGAGATTTGATAATTACACCCAGGATAGAAAATCTTACACATAAAGACATGATATTATACAGCATGTTCTCAAATGTAGCTTGGGACTCCCATGAGAGTTTCTGTTACTCAATTAATTTTGGAAGCCTCCATCATTCATACTCCTACTGTGGTGACTCCTATTTAGATTTATATTTCCATTTGCCCAGCTGTCACTCTTTGTGAAGATGATAGAAACTTTTGATTCTGGTTCTCACATACAAGCTCCCCATTCTCCACAGTCAGGGAAGTCTGATTCAATGTGCATTTGAAGTGTACCAATTAAGTCTGAAGAGAATAACAAATACCGTTGGTCCCATGGACTTTAATATATAGTGTCCTATTTTCATACAGAAATGCACAAGTAAGTAAGGTTATTTCTCTTATGAATAATTTACTGCCTGTCATGAAACTGGAATTTACATTTAGCAGAATAAATAAAAAACCCAGAGACAGACATTGGGGTTTAAGCTTCAGGCTGAAGAAAAGAGAAGCAAACAACCAAGCCAGTAGACCTTACCTCTACCCAGATGAAATGACAATCTTGTGCTCAGGAATCCTCAGAGTCAAAAGGCTCTCTGTTTCTGTCTCCTCCTTTTATTCCTTTCTCTGCCCAGCTATAACATTACTGTCTCCACCTCCTTAGTGCTGGGATCAAAGGCATGTGATCCCAGGCCCTGAGATCACCTTTATGTAAGGTGTTCTTTTCAGAATGGTTCAAGTCAGTGTGAGCTTGAACTAACATACATCCGTCAACCTCTTAATCCTTAGTCCTGGGATTAAAGGTGTGAACTAACACACTGCTTAGCTCTACAGCTACTGGGATTAAAGGTGCCTGACCTCTATAGGTTGCAACTGGATTTGCTTTCTGAAACCTCAAGTAATCTTTAATAAATCATAAATAATATGTCACCACAATTGCATAATAGTTTAATATTTTCTTGAATAGTAAAATAATGTTTCTTTCAAATAAATGTGTAGTTAAAATATATAGAACTAGAATATGAGCTATTCAAGAAGATGGAACTCATGTCTGTACCTTATATTTGACTGAATGTAAACATAATTGCTGTCAATGTTCTTGATATATTCAGGAGATATACTCAGAAGCTATTTATGCCTGATCTTCTAAAATTATTGCAATAGTTATTATGCAATTTGAGCATCCAAGTTGGAATGCTCCTTGTTGAACTGTGGAGACTGAATTCACTTTGAGTGATTGAATGTACTGCTTCTGACCTGCCTTCATAACATTTCTCTACTGACCATGGCCTGTGCCCCTACACTATTTAGAACTTGACCTTCCCTTACTCTTTGTTTTATCTCTATCAGTCATTGTTCTCCAGAAAAACAGAATCACAAACCTATATAAAATAAAGAATTCTTTTACACACTTATGAAAGTTAGAGATACCCAATCTGCGGTAAAAATGTGATGACTTAAGATAGATAAAGGGATAAATTCGACTTTACATCCAAGGACTGGAGAACATGCATGATTCAGCTGAAAGACATAAAGTGGAGATAAAGGGAGGATGAAGTAAAATAAAGATGATAAAAAGGAATGAGAAGGGGAGAAAGGAAAAGGGAAGGAGAAGGCAAAGAAGATAGGCAATTGGGATTCTCTCTGATTCTCAACATTTATGCTTTCTGGCCTTCATCAGAGCTGTTTATTGGCACTGAAATTGACACATTTTAATCAGTATGATTTAAGTTGTAATTTCATCTAGGAAATCCTGGAAGAAACACTAAAAGTAATACTTCCCCAGATGTCCAGCCACCCAAGAATCCAACAAGATGGCATACAGAATTAACCATCACAATGTATTTCTTCCTACTTAATTTTAGCATATGGAAATTAAACCGGAGTAGAAAAATGTTTTGGGAGGGTGAGAACACAATGTGAATCACTGGTGTTCCTTTGTGTTGTAACATTATGCTAATGAGATATTTCTTCACAAAAATGTACAAAGTAAAATTACCAATCTTCGTATGTTTCAACGTAATTTTCCACAGATACAGAGACTCCAGAATTCTGATAATCTACACATAAAGCCTTGGGAAGAAGTATCCTCTATGTCTTGAGGTAATGGTTCCATTGGGTCAGGGGAAAGTTTCACATATATCTTAAAGTAATGGTTCCATTTAATCTCCTCTGGATGAAGCAGCTTTATTAAAAATCTTGAGTGCTAAAAAAATAGTTAAGTGTTACCTACATATACAAGCATGTAATGAAACATCAAATACATGTAGAGCATCATCTGAGTTCCCTTGTTGACCAGGTGAGTTTGGATACTGTATGGGGAAATTTAGTACTCTGCCATTAACCATGTGGCATATTGGAGGCACATACAGATGAGGCAATAAAAGGGTAGTTTACCACACTGCTAATGATACACACTTTAGGCATGACTAAAGACATGTATGGACGTAGGCAGTAAACTGCATCACTATCCAGGCCCACTTTTGGGCATGGCTAGGGGTGTATACATAGGAAGGAATAAAAGACTGAGCAGCAGAACCTCTAGCCCTCTTTTTCGGCTTCCAGTTCAGCATCTGAAAAATACTCGGCTCATCTGGGTTGCTTGTTTTTCTCTTGAGAGTAATTTCTACAATAAATACTTACCTATACTCTCAATAAGTGTGCTGTTTATCGTTGCAGCATCATTTTGGTGTCAGAAGTTCCAGAACCCAGATTCAGGAACCCTGAAAGCAGCTGCTCCTTGGCCCAACCACCGCCGGCCCCAGGTACAGATGAATTCTCCTTTCACAAAGTTCCCCACTACTTCTCTCGGTAAGGCATGATTCCTGCCACTGAGAACTAGAACCTTCTACCTGCCAATAGGTTAAGTGGTCTTCTGAGATTTCTCTCATGGCCATGTGCTCTTTCACTGGCAGCCTGCTGAATTCAGCCTGAATAAAACTCTACTGGTAACAAACTTAACTGCTTTATACAATGTCAACTAACATTACAATGCAGGATGTTAAGAATTTTCTTGATTTTGTATGGATGTGATGTTAGAAAGGACTGAGGACCTACCTGGAAGGTACTTTCTACCCACAGTGGTGATTATTAGTTTCATAATCCATATAATTTTACTAAAGAAATGGTTCAAGAATATGGTGAAATATGACAAACTTATACAGATCATACAGTCATAACAGGATGGTTATGAAATCCTAGTAAAAAGAATTCAGGAAATGGAAAATTCCTTGCAGGATAGTAAGGAAGGTTTGATAAAATATATTCAGGATATTGAAAATTGTTGGCTTCAACGGACGCTGTAACTATACGCAACACACAATTACTGAAAATAAGGCTAAGTATTTAATATAGAAAATTACTCACAAGATACCAAACCCAGAGGATCTAGTTCTCAGCTAGCGGCCGGACCGGAAGCCGAACTCCAGGAAAAGAGAGCGAGATTTCCTGTGCGCTGTCTTTTATGCCTTCCCCCGTAACGCCCCCTAGCCATGCCCAAAAGTGGGCCTGGCTAGTGACGTAGTTCCGCCTACGTACGTATACATCTTTACGTCCAGCCGTATACGTCTTTAGTCCTGCCTAAAGTGGGTGTGGTTAGCGGTATGGTAAACCGCCCTTTTATTACCTCATCTGTATGCGCCTCTAGTAAGTCACATGTTTAATGGCGGCATAGACTTCCTCCTACAATTCCCCTTTTAGTCTAAAAAAGGACAACTAACTTGTGTCCATGAACAAAATGTATCAAACATCTATCTAAACCTAAACTTATCTGAAAGAAACACCCAAATATGAACACCTCTTTCCAATCCCAACTCTAAAATAATTGAAAACTAACACTAACAGGTGTAAACTATCTTATAATATCAATAGTAGGGAGAGGGGGCGTGGAATTCTCAAAACTACTTCCTGCTGAGATGGGACGATGATAATCTCATGGGGACCTGTGAAAAGAAAATGTTAGTATAACAAAATCTCAGTAGATCAGACAGTCTCAGTATGGCAGGAGATGCTTGATTGAAGTTCCTGACTGGGGTTCTAGTGTTGATTGAAGCTCTCATCTGAAGCTCTGGCCAGATTGTAGAAGATGTGCTGTTTCAGTTTCTTGGTCCAGAGTTGTGTAGAGTGATGTAGTTTCAAGCCAGTTTCAGGATAGTGCTTGTCAGGTGGAGTCAATGATATGGGGCAGTTCAGATGCCTCCAGTCGAATCAGGTGAAGTCAAGGAAGTGGATCCTCATTCTCTTTCAAAAGCAGTTGAAGATTGCTGTCAGGAAATCCCTTGTTCTCTGGAAAACTCAAACATTACTGTTAACAAAGAAATATTTTAACTTTCATATGTATGCATACAGAAGAGGTGACAATAGGGAAGATGGAAAACCTGGAGGAAATTAGACTGTTCAGAAAAAGAAATCCATAGATAACAGTCCCTCATTTTTTATTTCTTCTGTCTTATATCAATGGCTCTTTGATATAATACAGAAATTCTGAATTGTATTTAAATAATATGCTTGGGTTTAGAGTAGGAGAGCCAATCCAACTCCAAAGCCAGCTTCAGTTAAATGTATGGGAACTGAGGTATGTGAAGAAATAAAGATAAAAGGATACTATGAAAAAACAATATAGAGAGATTTAGACTTTGATACCACACAGTGAGATACTGTTTGTTTGATGGTCCTCAGGGTAGCTATTCATTCTTCTACAGGAATCCATATTCCAGTATTCTTTGCTGAGTTTACCTGTGAATACAAAAAACAAAACACTTCTCTTTCCTTTTAGGAGGTCACTTTACCCATGGTGGACTATGAATTTGTAGATGGGCTGTTATCTTCCTCCTCCTGAGATGTTTTCTGTTCTGATTGAATTTTAATTAATTTTGATGGAACCCAAATCTTTTCTTCTCCTGTGGAAACAAAAGCATAACCCCTTCCCCAACGTAACACATATCCTGGTTTCCAGACTGAGGTCATAACATCCTTAAAATACACCGGTTGGTTCAGTTCAGAAGTCTTCTCTGTAGTCCAGTGTCTTTCTGCTGCAGTTTGTCCTTTTTCATCAGCATTAAGAAAATTCAACGTTAGTAAAGCATTGTGTAACCTGTGTCTAGGTGTCTTTGTTTTCCCTGGCTGTTTATGAAGCATCTCTTTTAAGGTTCGGTTAGACCTTTCAATTATTGCTTGTCCTGTGGGATTGTAAGGTATACCAGTTACATGTTTTATATTATAATATTTGAAGAATTGTTCCAATTTACTGGAGACATATGCTGGACCATTGTCAGTTTTTATTGTTTTAGGTATACCCATAACAGCCATTACCTCTAAGAGGTGTGTAATAACAGAGTCAGCTTTTTCAGAGCTGAGGGCAGTAGCCCATTGGAAGCCTGAGTACGTGTCTATAGTATGGTGTACATATTTCCAACTGCCAAATTCTGGGAAGTGAAATACATCCATTTGCAAAAGTTCATTTCTGTGAACACCTTTCGGATTACAACCTGCTGGTAATGGAGTTTGATTGTACAATGAGCAACTGGGACAATTTCTTACTATTTCTTTGGCTTGTTGCCAGGTGATAGAAAAATCCTTCTTTAAACCTTTGCTGTTAACATGGTGTTTCTTATGAAATTCTGAAGCTTCCAACACATTACCTACTAATAAACGATCAATTTCATCATTGCCTTGTGCCAGAGGACCTGGCAGACCTGTATGGGATCTGATGTGTGTTATATGTTTCTGATGATTTCCTGCAATTGTAAAAACAATGAGGTTAATTCTGTATTATCAGGAACAAATTCTGCAGTCTCAATGTGCAGGACAACTCTTTCTGCATACTGAGCATCCGTGACTATATTGAGAGGCTCTGTAAAGTCTTTAAGTACCATGAGAATGGCATATAACTCTGCCTTTTGTACGGAGTTGTAAGGGCTTTGAACTACTTTACTTATTTTTCCTGATTTATACCCTGCTTTACCTGATTTGTTTGCATCCGTGTAGAAGGTAAGAACTCCAAAAATAGGTGTTTGCCTCACGATACGTGGAAGAATCCAAATTGTTTTCTTTATGAATTTGATTCTCTCTGTTTTGGGATAGTTATTACTGATACTTCCCAAAAACTCACTGCAAGCTATTTGCCAATACTCATTATCCTTCCATAAGGAGGAAATTTCCTCATTCGTTAAAGGTACAATAATTTCAGCTGGGTCTTTCCCAGTCAGTTGACGAAGCCTTAATTTACCTTTTAATATCTAATCTGAGACCTTTTCTATATAGGTTTTCAATTTTTTATTTTGTTTATGTGGCAGAAATACCCATTCTAGAATGATGTCGTCCCTCTGCATTAATATTCCTGAGGGGTATTCTCTAGATAGTAAAATAACCAGAATACAGTCCAGATTTGGATCCACACGGTCCACATGTGCTTCTAATATTCTCTTTTCTACCCATTCTAATTCTTTTTCAGCCTCAGCTGATAGTACTCGTGGGCTGTTTAGGTCTTTATCTCCTTTTAAAGCCATTTTCAGGTGTTTTAAATCATGCCCTTCTACACCAATAATCGTCTGTAATTGAGAGATTTCTCCTAATAGTTTTTGAAGATCATTAAGAGTCCGGTAACAATCTCTTCTGATCTGTACTTTCTGTGGTCTAATATTCTGAGCATCTATTTTATAACCTAAATAGTTAATAGAATCTCCTCTTTGTATTTTTTCTGGGGCAATTTGTAATCCCCAGCGAGGCAAAATTTCCTTATCTGCCTCAAACATCTTTTCCAAAGTATCCTTATTTGAGTCAGACAATAATATGTCATCCATATAATGATATATTAACGAATGTGGAAATTTTTTACGAATTATTTCTAGAGGTTTATTCACAAAATATTGACACAAAGTTGGACTGTTTAACATACCTTGAGGTAGTACCGTCCACTGGAATCTCTGTACCGGACGGGAATTATTATAGGTACCGTGAAGGCGAACTTTTCTCTGTCGTTTTCTTGTAACGGTATGGTGAAAAAACAATCTTTTAAGTCTATAACTATAATTGGCCAATCCTTAGGAATTAGAGAAGGTAACGGCATCCCAGGTTGTAGAGACCCCATAGGCTGAATTACCTTGTTGATGGCTCTAAGATCAGTAACCATTCTCCACTTACCAGACTTCTTCTTGACAACAAAAATAGGCAAATTCCATGCACTAGTTGATTCCTCAATATGTCCAGCATCTAGCTGTTCCTGAACTAACTTCTCCAAAGCCTCTAACTTCTCAGATGTCATAGGCCATTGACCCACCCAGACGGGTTCATCTGTCAGCCATTTTAATGGTAGAGCTTTCGGTTGCTCTGTAGGTTTGGCACTAGCATGTTGCTTCTGTACAGCCTGTACATTTGGCATCTGTTTTCTGTACTGTCTTACTATATTCTTACTACCACTAAGAGCTTGTCTATAATTCCTAGCTGATACAGGAGGAATTTTAATCTGTGTATTCCATTGCTGGAGTAGATGGCGTCCCCAGAGGTTTATAGGAATATCTGCAACATATGGCTTTAACCTTCCTCTCTGTCCTTCTGGCCCAATAAAGTCAATCCATCTGACACTCTGTTTAACTTCAGATAGGGTTCCAATCCCTAAGAATTGAACATTAACCTCTTTTAAAGCGCAGTTGTGTGGCCAGGACTACTGATTAAGGATAGTGACATCACTTCCGGTGTCCAGTAATCCGTAAATTACCCTATTATTTACCTTAACCGGAAATTTGGGTCTATGATATTGTATAGAAGTTTGCCAAAATATATGTTTTGTATCTCCTCCTGATGTAATTGATTCATCCTCTGGAGCTAATGTATTATCCAGTGCCGTATTATTTACAATGGGCAGTGGATCTTCTAATTGTCCTGGGAGAGGCTGTCCTCCACTGTCACTGGGAATGACCGGATAATCTTCCTTTTCGGGGCTCCATTGAGCCCCGGAACCCCGTTTCCCTGCTGTAAAGATCTACCTTGTCTGTCTATCGTGGAAAAGCATTCATCAGTCCAATGGCCCCCCTTCCCACACCTCCTGCATAGACCAGGAGGCTTAGGCCTTCTGTTTGATGCATTCCTGGTAAAAGCAATATTTCTAGGAATGCGTTGTCTACAGTTCCTACTAAGATGTCCTATTCTACCACAGTTAAAGCATTTTGCATCTTTACGCCTATTTAAATTCTTTGAGATTGCCTTCCCTACCCATGCCTCTATATCATCACAGGTAGGGTATTTGGCATCCTGGTGCCTCCTCAAGCCTGTAGAAATAGCTTCACCTACCCAAGCTCCTGTATCCTGACTTTTACATTCCAGGTTCGCTGTATGTAGGACCCATTCCTCCAATGGCGCTGGTCTTATTTTTAATGGCCAAATTACCTGCCTGTATTGAGGATTCGCGTTCTCATACGCCAATGATTCTATAAGAAGACGCGTGGATTCTGGGTTCGCTACCTGTACTTCTACTGCTCTGGATAATCTCTCTAAAAATTCAGTGAACCTTTCCCTTGGGCCCTGTAATACCTTGGTGTAGGGTTGCATTATCTCTCCTGTTTCACAAACCTTATCCAAGGCATTTAAAGCAGCTGTACGGCACAAAGACAACATGTGCTCGTCATATGCAGATTGAACCTGCGTGTCAGCGTAAGGACCCTCCCCAAGAATCTTGTCTTGGGGTACTTCATGATCCTTCTGCAATTCCTGAATTTCTATAGCTTTTGCTTCTTGCCTCCATAAAGCTCTCCATTGAATTTGACAAGAATTTTCGAGCACTGCAGAGGCTAATTGGGCCCAGTCTTTTGGGGTTACTTTATTTACAGTAGCCCATGAGGTTAGGAGCTCTCTGACAAAGGGAGAATGAAGACCATACATGACAATGGCCTCCTTAATATTTTTTAGATCCTTCATCTGTATAGGCTCCCAGTGATAAGCAATGGGACCATTTGATTGTTTTTTCGTTGCTGGTTTTTCTGATACAGATACTGGAAAAACCATAGGGGAACGCATAGCAACCTTAGGGAAATCATTCCGGCATTTGAGAAGCTTTGGGAAACTCCTGTCCTGACCTGTTGCCTGTATTTCTGATTCTGAAGTATCAGATTGAGCGTCTTCTAAATCCTGCAGTCTATTCATCATTGTTTCTCTGAGCTCCTGAAGTTCTTGGGACAAATAATTTTCTAAGGACGTCATGGAATCTTTCATTTTTTTTACATTCATCATTTACATGTGATTCCAAATTTCTAATATTCTCATCCTTAGAAAGTACCTCAATAGCATGTAAACTGCCTTATACAAATGATATTCTATCAGGTAGTTTATCATTGCTCTCAGACATGGAACAATTCTTTTCTGCTAGCATTTCAATTTTATGTTCCAGTCTTTGTAATTTGCTAGTGAAATCATCAAACATGGAACCGTGTTTTTCGTTAAATGTTTCCACATTATGTTCCAATTTTTCAATTCTCTCTGTGGAACACATTTTTCCTGATAGTAATTCAATCTTGTGTTCCGTCTCTTTAAATCTGTTCGTCAGAACTACATTATCATTTTTAATATCCTGAATATTATCTACCAACCCTTTCTTACTCTCCTGCAATGAATTTTGCACTTCCTGAATCCTTTGTATTAAGATTTCAAAACTATCCTGCGATGACTGTATGACCTGTATAAGTTTATTCCTATTTTTGAGCCATTTCATTAACAAAATTATATTGATTATGAAGCTAATAATCACCATCGTGGGTAGGAAGTACCTTTCAGGTAGGTCCTCAACCCTTTCTAAAATCCCATCCATACAAAAAACAAGAAAATTCTTAACATCCTGCATCATAGTGTTAGCTGTTGACATTGTATAATGCAGTTACGTTTGTTACCAATGGAGTAATTCAGGCCGAAATCAACAGGCTGCCAGTGAAAGAGCATGTGGCCGGAGTCAGCAGGCCGCCAGTAAAACAGCACGTGGCTGCAAGAGAAATCTTGGAATACCGCCTAACCTTACCAGCAGGTAGTAGGTGCTAGTTCCTGGCGGCAGGAATCGTGCATTGCCGAGCGAAGTGGTGAGGAACTTAGCGAAAGGAGAGTCCACGTGTGCATGGTCGGGCCAAGAGAAGCCGCTTTTCCGGGGCGCCTGGATCCGGATTTCAATCCCGCTCCTGACACCAAATTGTTGGCTTCAACGGACGCTGTAACTATACGCGACACACAATTACTGAAAATAAGGCTAAGTATTTAATATAGAAAATTACTCACAAGATACCAAACCCAGAGGATCTAGTTCTCAGCTAGCGGCCGGACCGGAAGCCGAACTCCAGGAAAAGAGAGCGAGATTTCCTGTGCGCTGTCTTTTATGCCTTCCCCCGTAACGCCCCCTAGCCATGCCCAAAAGTGGGCCTGGCTAGTGACGTAGTTCCGCCTACGTACGTATACATCTTTACGTCCAGCAGTATACGTCTTTAGTCCTGCCTAAAGTGGGTGTGGTTAGTGGTGTGGTAAACTGCCCTTTTATTACCTCATCTGTATGCGCCTCTAGTAAGTCACATGTTTAATGGCGGCATAGACTTAGTAAGTCACATGTTTAATGGGGGCATAGACTTCCTCCTACAGAAAATGATATTGTAGATCTGACAAACAGGTTTAAATAGACAGAACATGAAATTAAATTATTCAGGAAAAAAATGTGTTGAATCGTTTAACTAACAAAACTGTTCCATATTTGATGATTTCACTAGCAAACTACACAGACTGAAACATGAGATTGAAATGCTAACAGAAAAGATTTGTTCCATGTCTGAGAGCAATGAAAAACTAGCTGATAGAACGTTATTTCTGGAAGGCAGTTTACATGCTATTGAGAAACTTTCCTGGATGAGAATATTAAATATTTGGAATCACATCTAAATGATGAATACAAAACATTGAATGATTCCATAATGTCCTTGGAAAATTATTTGAACGAAGAACTTGAAGATCTCAGAGAAACAATGATAAATAGATTGCAGGTCTCAGAAGACATCCAATCTGATACTTCAGAATCAGACAGACAGGCAACAGATCAGGACAGAGGTTTCTCTACACCTCTCAAATGCCAGAAAGATCATCCTAAGGTTGTGATGCCCTCACGTATGGTTTTCTGTAACTGAAAAACCTGCAACAAAAAAGCACCCAAATGGTTTTGTTGCTTATCAATAGGAACCTATACACATGAAGGACCTAAAGGTAATCAAGGAGGACATTGTTTCGTATGGTCTTCATTCTCCCTATGTCAGAGAGCTCCTAACCTCATGGACCACTGCAAATAAAGTAACCCCAAGAGACTGGGCCCAATTAGCCTTGGCAATGCTCAAAATTCATCCCAAATTCAATGGAGAGCTTTATGGAGACAAGAGGAGAAAGCCTAGAGATTCAGGGATTAAAGAATGGTTATGAAGCACCACAAGACAGGATTCTTGGGGAGGGTGCTTATGCTGATCCACAGGTTCAGTCTACATGTGATGAGCACATGTTGTCTTTATGCTGTACAGCCATTTTGAATGCTTTGGATAAGGTTTGTGAAACAAGAGAGATAATGCAACCATATACCAAAGTAGTACAGGGTCCAAGGGAAAGGTTCAGTGAATTTTTAGAAAGATTGCCCAGAGCAATAGAAGTACAAGTAACAAAACCAGAATCTAGGCAACTTCTTATAGAATCTTTGGCATATGAGAATGCAAATCCACAATGCAAGCAGGTACTTTGGCCATTAAAAATAAGTTCAGCTCCATTGGAGGAAAGGGTCCTAAATACAGCTAACCTTGAATATAAAAGTCAGGATATGGGAGCTTGGGTAGGTGAAGCAATTTCTGCAGGTTTGAGGAGGCACCAGGATGCCAAATACCCTACCCACGACGATATAGAGGCCTGGGTAGGTGATGCCACGTGCTTTAATTGTGATAATATAGGACATTTAACTTGGAACTGTAGAGAAAGCATTCCTAGAAATAATGCTTCAACCAGAAATGCTTCATACTGAAGGCCTCAACCTTCTGATCTCTGCAGGAGGTGTGGAAAGGGAAAACACTGGAACAAGGAATGCTGGTTGACTACAGACTGGCAAGGTAGACCTTTACAGCTGGGGAACTGGTCCAGGGGCTTCACAAAGGCCCCAAAACCCAATGTAGTCCGGGTCATTCCCAGTGACAGTGGAGGACAGCCTCTCCCAGGAAAATTAGAAGATCCACTGCCTATCATATATAATACGGCACTGGATAATACATTAGCTACTGAGGATGAATCAATTATATCAGGAGGAAATAAAAAACATATATTTTGGCAAACTTCTATCCAATATCATAGACCCAAGTTACCAGTTAATGTAAATAATACTGTGATTAATGGCATTTTAGACACTGAATATGACATCACCATCATAAATCAGAAGTCTTGGACCCTGATTTGGCCTTTAAAAGACATAAACGTTCAATTCTTAGGGATAGGAACTCTATCTCAAGTTAAACAGAGCGTTAGATGGATTGTCTTTATTGGGCCAGAATGACAGAGAGGAAGGTTAAAGCCATATGTTGCAGATATTGCTATAAATCTCTAGGGTCGTGATCTATTACAGCAATGGAATACACAGATTAACATTCCTCCTGTATCAGGTAGGAATTATAGACAAGCTCTTGGTGGTAGAAAGAAAATAGTGCGGCAGAACAGAAAACAGATGCCAAACATACAGGCTGTACAGAAACAGGATGCTAATGCCAAAACCTACAGAGCAAACAAATGCTCTACCTGTAAAATGGCTAACAGATGAACCTGTCTGGGTAGGTCAATGGATAATGACATCTGAGAAGTTAGAGGCTTTGGAGAAGTTAGTTCAGGAACAGCTAGATACTGGACATATTGAGGAATCAACTAGTGCATGGAATTCACCTGTTTTTTTTTTTTTTGGTTTTTCGAGACAGGGTTTCTCTGTGGCTTTGGAGGCTGTCCTGGAACTAGCTCTTGTAGACCAGGCTGGCCTCGAACTCACAGAGATCCGCCTGCCTCTGCCTCCCAAGTGCTGGGATTAAAGGCGTTTGTTATCCACAAGAAGTCTGGGAAGTGGAGAATGGTTACTGATCTTAGAGCAATCAACAAGGTAATTCAGTCTATGGGGTCTCTAAACCTGGGATGCTACTACCTTCTCTAATACCTAAGGATTGGCCAATTATAGTTATAGATTTAAAAGATTGCTTCTTCACTATACCGTTAAAAGAAAATGACAGAGAAAAGTTTGCCTTCACAGTACCTACCTATAATAATTCCCAACTGGTACAAAGATTCCGGTGGAAGGTGCTGCCTCAAGGTATGATAAATAGCCCAACTTTGTGTCAATATTTTGTGCATAAACCTCTAGAAATAATTCATAAACAATTTCCACATTCGTTAATATATCATTATATGGATGACATATTACTGTCTGATTCAAATTAAGGATACTTTGGAAGAGGTGTTTGAAGCAGTAAAGGACACCTTGCCTCACGGAGGATTACAAATTGCCCCAGAAAATATACAAAGAGGAGATTCTATTAATTATTTAGGTTATAAAATAGTCTCTCAGAAAAATCAGACTTTAGAAAGTACAGATCAGAAGAGATTGTTACCCGACCCTTAATGATCTTCAAAATCTATTAGGAGACATCTCTCAATTACAGACAATGATCGGTGTAGAATGGCATGTTTTAAAATACTTGAAAATGGCTTTAAAAAGAGATAAAGACCTAAATAGCCCACGAGTACTATCAGCTGAGGCTGAAAAGGAATTGGAATGGGTAGAAAAGAGAATATTAGAAGCACATGTGGACCGTGTGGATCCAAAACTGGACTGTATTCTGGTTATTTTACTATCTAGATATTACCCCTCGGAAATATTAATGCATAGGGAAGACATCATACTAGAATGGGTATTTCTGCCACATAAACAGAATAAAAAATTGAAAACATATAAAGAAAAGATCTCTGATTTTATATTAAAAAGTAAGTTAAGGCTTCATCAACTGACTGGCAAAGACCCAGCTGAAGTTATTGTACCTTTAACTAATGAGGAAATCTCCACCTTATGGAAGGATAATGAGTATTGGCCAATATCTTGCAGTGACTTTTTGGGAACTATTAGTAACAACTATCCCAAAACAGAGAGATTCAAATCCATAAAGAAAAAAAATTTGGATTCTTCTGCATATCGTGAGACAAACATCTATTCCTGGAGTTCTTACCTTCTACACAGATGCAAACAAATCAGGTAAGGCAGGATAAGGCAGGATATAAACCAGGAAATATAAGTAAAGTAGTTCAAAACCCTTACAACTCTGTATAAAAGGCAGAGGTATATGACATTCTCATGGTACTTAAAGACTTTACAGAGCCTCTCAATATAGTCACGGATTCTCAGCATGCAGAGAAAGTTGTCTTAGACATTGAGATTGCAGAATTTGTTCCTGATGGTACAGAATTAACCTCATTGTTTTATAATTACAGGAAACCATCAGAAACAGGAATCATCCTATATATATAACACACATCAGATCCCATACAGGTCTGCCAGGTCCTTTGGCACAAGGCACTGATGAAATTGATCATTTATTAGTAGGTAATGTGTTGGAAGCTTCAGAATTTCATAAGAAACCCCATGTTAACAAAAAAGGTTTAAAGAAAGATTTTTCTATCACCTGGCAACAAGCCAAAGAAGTAACAAGAAATTGCCTCACTTACTCATTCTACAATCAAACTCCATTACCAGCAGTTTGTAATCCTGAAGGTATTCACAGAAATGAACTTTGGCAAATGGATGTATTTCACTTCCCAGAATTTGGCAGTTGGAAATATGTACATCATACTATATACACATTCTCTGGCTTCCAATGGGCTACTGCCCTTGCTCTGGAAAAGCTGATTCTGTTATTATACACCTCTTAGAGGTGATGGCTATTATGGGTATACCCGCAAAAATAAAAACTGACAATGCTCCAGCATATGTCTCCAGTAAATTGGAACAATTTTTCAAATATTATAATATAAAACATGTAACTGGTATATCTTATAATCTCACAGGACAAGCAGTGGTTGAAAGATCTAACAGAACCTTAAAAAAAATCTTCATCAATAGCCAGGGGGAACAAAGACCCCAAACCCAGGTTACATAATGCTTTATTAACATTGAATTTTCTTAATGCTAATGAAAAAGGACAAACTGCAGCAGAAAGACACAGGACTACAGAGAAGACTTGTGAACTGGAACAACCAGTGTATTTTAAGGATGTTATGACCTCAGGCTGGAAACGCAGATATGTGTTACATGGGGAAGGGGTTTTGCTTTTGTTTCCGCAGGAGAAGAAAAACTTTAGGTTCCATCAAAATTAATTAAGATTTCATCAGAACAGAAGACATCTCAGGGGGGGGAAAGATAACAGCTCATCTACAAAATCATATTCTACCATGGGTAAATTGACCTCATAAAAGGATAGAGAAGTGTTTTGATTTTTGTCTTCACAGGTAAAACTCAGCAAAGAATACTGGACATATGGCTTCCTGAAGAAGAATAGCTACCCTGAGTACCATCAAACAAACAATAACTCACTGTGTGGTATCAAAGTCTAAATCTCTCTATATTGTTTTTTTATAATACCCTTTTATCTTTGTTTCTTCATATACTTTAGTCCCCGCTCATTTAACTGAAGCTGGCTTTGGAGTTGGATTGGCTCTCTTACTCTAAATTCAAGCATATTATTTAAATAAAATTCAGAATTTCTGTATTATATCAAAGAACCATTGATATAAGACAGAAGAAAATAAAATTAGGGACTGTGGATTTCTTCTGAAAAGTGTAATCTCCGTCATGTTTACCATCTTCCCTTTTCATCTTTTCCAGCATGCATACATATATTTCTTTGCTAACATTAATGTTTAAGTTTTCCAGAGAACAAGTGATTTCCTGACAGCAATCTTCAACTGCTTTGGAATGAGAATTAAGATCTACTTCCTTGACTCCATCTGATTCGACTGGATGCATCTGAACTGCCCATATCATTGACTCCACCTGACAAGCACCATCCTGAAACTGGCTTGGAACTACATCACTTGACACAACTCCAGATCAAGGAAAAGAAACATCACACCTTCTACAATCTGGCCAAAGCTTCAGATGAGAGCTTCAATCAACACTAGAACTCCAGTCAGTAACTTCAATCAAGCATCTGCTGCCAAAGAGAGACTGTCTAAACTACTCAAGATTTTATTACGCTAACATTTTTTTTTCTCACAAGTCCCCATGAAATTGTCATTGTCCCATTTCAGCAGGAAGAAGTTTTGAGAATTTCACACCCCCTCTCCCTACTATTAATATTATAGGATAGTTTACACCTGTTAGTGTTAGTTTTCAATTATTTTAGAGTTGAGAATGGAAGGAGGTGGTCAGACTTGGGTGTGTCTTTCAGATAAGCTTAGGCTTAGATGGGAGAGATGTTTGAGACATTTTGTTCATTGACACAAGTTAGTTTTGTTTTAAGTTTAAATATCCTTTTTAGACTAAAAGGGGAACTGTAGAGGGAAATTTAGTACTCTGCCATTAACCATGTGGCATATTAGAGGTGCATGCAGATGAGGTAATAAAAGGGCGGTTTCCACACTGCTAACCACACCCACTTTAGGCATGACTAAAGACATATACTGAGGTAGGCAGTGAACTATATCACTAGTCAGGCCCACTTTTGGGCATAGCTAGGGGCGTATACAGAGGAAGGAATAAAATACTGAACAGCGGAAATTCTTACCCTCTTTTTTGGCTTCCAGTTCGGCAGCAGAAATATACTCGGCTCATCTGGGTTGCTTTTATTGTCTTGTGAGTAATTTCTACAATAAATACTTACCTATACTCTCAATAAGTGTGCCTTTTATTGTTACAGCATCAGGATACCAATCAGGTGTTCTTTTCAATTACAACTCTCATGAGAAAGGATCATTCTCAGATGGTCATGTGAAGGAACCAGAATCTACTAGTATAGCTATGCCAGAAGAGAATGTAATTCAACTTTATTGTTTTATAGGAATTCCACTACAATAAATATCCATAAACTATGTGGTGGTAGTGCATGCCTTTAATCCCATCACACAGGAAAAAGAAGGAAGATCTCTATAAGTTTGAGGTCAGCCTGGTCTGCAGTACAAGTTCCAGGACAGGCTTCAAATCTACAGATAAACCCTGTCTCTAAAACCCAAAAAAACAAACAAACAGAAGAACCTCAAAAGCAAAACACAGCAATAACAATAAGAACCAAAAAAAAAAAACTCACTCAGGTAGGATTTTGCTTCTTATGTGATCTACAGACAGAAATTTTAAAGCTTACTCCATATAAGTCAAACTTGGAGTAAAATTACTGAATATTCTCAAGAAAATATCAGCAAGCATCTTCTATATTAAATAATATTTCAGTACCACAACAAAAATATGTTTGTGCATATTCCACATCATATTGTTACCAAGAACACAGAATATGAGCAATAATTTCATTCAGTTTTTCAGCTGTGACTCAATCTTGGACTTGATGAACCTACTAATTTATCATTTTAGAAGTCAAATCTACCAATCCTTTATGAGCAAAATCTAAATAATCAAAATGAATACATCATTACACTGCTGCTACTGCTGTTAGCAAATACCCTGTTCTATTCAAAGCTAACTGTACATAAAAGACATGATACATTTAGACATTATTTTTGGCTTGTTTAGAATTGTCTCAATCCTACCTATGTCTGCCTGTCTTTGACCTTATATATTTAGAATTTTAAACTTTCCTTTATGTGGTAAGCATATGTCTTGGTCAGGTAAGCATGCATTAGGTGTCACTTTGCACTAATTCTATAAATGGGTATCACTCTGTATTTGTTGAATGAGCTATACAATTAAAACTTGCTCTTTTGGCTGGAAACAATTTGCTACCAAACCCTGAAAAAAGCAGATTTCCTTAACATCCTTTGAGGATTTTGCCTGTACACTATTTCGGGTAGATTTATTAACTGTGCTCATGTCTTCCTGTAGGCACATTTTAAGCACCCTTTGCTACCTTAAAGGATTGTACCATCAATTATGCTTGTATAGTCTGTATTTTTCAAAATTAGTTATTGTTTCCATTTAGATCAAAAGCTAGGTTTGTTTACTTACCAGGGAGATGTTTAATCATGTGGGTTTGTAAGCACTTTAAAGGAATAAAGCTTTACCTCAGGGTGTCTCACTATGTTGAAGATTCTTAACATCTATATGCTTTATTATCAACAACCCAATGGGGTTTGGACAAAATAAGCAAGATAAATTCAAGGTGCAGTCTGCCTTCCAGATTAGCCAAGTCCTTTTGCTCTAACTTAAGTATGTCATGGTCTGGCTAACTGGTAAGGTCCACATGATCTGCAGTTTAACTCTTAGAGACAAACTCTAACCAAAAGATGAGATAACGTCTAAGGAAAAATGTGCACCTGTGATGTGGAATGTCCTTCTGTATATGTCTCTCTTACTATTGGCCAACAGGGGAGCAAAATAGGTGGGTCTAGGAGTCTAGGAGGATTCTGGGAAATGTAGTCAAGAGTGGAAGTTCACCATGCAATCTCCTGGGAGGTCAGGATGCTTCAGGAGGGGGCCATGGAAAGATAAGCTCTTAAAAGAGTATTTATTAGTAATTATGGGTTAATAATGAAGTCAAAGATAGCCATTAAGAAACCATAACAAATGGACAACACCTTCATAATTAATATAGTGGCTCAAGTGTTATTTGGGATTAACTTGGCTCAGGGACCAGACTGGTGGGAAGAATGCATGTTACATATGGCATCCAAAATTGAGGCACAAATTTCCCCTTAAACCTTGACAAAAGCATAAAAATGGATCTTCATACAAAAGAACAGAAAAAAGTTTGGCTTCTTGGTAGCAGCATTTTTCTTGGGTGGGCTCTGTTTTGCTGTAGATAAATAGAGACTTGTGCTTCTCCTTTAAGTGAGGAGCCTTTCCTGACTCAGCATAAGCAGATAAAAAGGTGCATGGCTCTTTTAAGAGGTCCTGCTAACAACTGAATGGTGTGTATGGCAGTGACAACATCTCCAAGTGACAGCATTCTGGTTGATGGCATCATAGACCAAAGCAGTGAGCACAGATCTCAGGACTGGCAGTAAACTTAGGCCTGCCATCTTGGAAAGACAGCAGTGAAAACAGCTGTGGCTTTGATTTTAGCAATGTTGTTTAGCAGATAACAGACATATGGGCATAAAAACATAAAGATTTAGAGTAATGTCAGATTCAGATTAAGTAAAACCTCTAAATATTTTATAGGGTGTTTAAAATATATGTAGGCTTGAGAGTGAAAAAGAAACAGTATAGTGGTAAATAGAAATAGAGAAGCTGGGCTGATGCAACTTTAATCCCAGCACTCCATAGGTAGAGGCAGGCTGATTTCCACAGAGGAACACTATCTCAGAGAAAAAAAAACAAATACATAAAAGTAAAAGAAATAGAGCAATAATAATAAATAGATAAATATAAAAGCCATGTAAAGATAGAAAATACACAGAGAGGGGCTGGAGAGATAGCTCAGAGGTTAAGAGCACTCACTGCTTTTCCAGAAGTCCTGAGTTCAATTCCCAGCAACCACATGGTGGCTCACGACCATCTGTAATGAGATCTGGTGCCCTCTTTAGGCCTGTAGGCACACATGCAGGCAGAACACTGTATACATAACAAATAAATAAATCTTAAAAAAATACACAGAGTCTGGATACTGTGTGATATTGTGTTGTCCTCCAGTTGTTCAGTTACTATACAAGGAACAACAACTGTTAAAATACACTTGATTATAAATGCTGCAGAATTAATCCAACTTATATCTTTTGAAAATGCCTTGAAGAATGGGCTGGTTTAACCTGGCAAGGGTTAGCTCTTGAATCCCAGACTGGCTGGGAATTCAGCTTGGGACTGATCAAGACCACCTCAATGTGGGTGTCAGTGAGGAAGCCTAGGCAGTCTATTGGGCCTTGGATAGTAGATCACTATTTATCCGTGGCATACAAATGGACTTCAAAATTTAAGTATAAGGATATGTTATTTTGGAATAGAGATTTTATTTGTGTTTCCACAGATAATGAAGGGCTGTATATTCCTTCCAGGCTCCTATGGTTTGATGCAAGTGGTTAAGGTGATCTAACATCTAAAATAGCCAAGATGATGCAATCTTGCAAACTACAAAAAACAAGGACTTAGCCAGGTTTCTGTGTTTTTTCATGATCCCCATGGTATGGACAGTGCCACAAACCAGCAGGAAGTAGTTTGGAATGAACAATACACAATTTCCCAAATATTGTTAAAAATGTTTGTTTTCATTTATACAGGGTTGGTTATAAATAACAATGATAACAGTCAATATCTTTCTAAAGGTAGACAAGGGAATATGATATAGAAATGAATAATTTGTCTTGAAATGGATTTTCATTTATTGATACAAATTTAAGGTCGGTTTTGTGATATGTGTATTTCTCCTCTTGTTTAGGTTTTGTGTCTGTATAGCTCATTTAAAAATGTAATGTATAATTAAATAAAAATTATATTCACCTATAATAGAACTTATAGTTAGGTTAGTTAGATTTTCTAGATATAGAGAGATGTATTTTAGATAGATATTCTTCATACCTTTCAAAGACCTGCAGAATATATGTCATTTATATGGTTGAGAGTTTTTCATGATCGTGAAACACAACTACTCCTGGCAAACCAATTACATTTGAGAGGAAGATGGGCATCAAAGAAAGTCATTATGGAGTTTGCTTTCAACATGGCAAGATTAGTTATTTGGGCAAGAAACTGCTCTTGCCTGGACTATTTGACTGTTGCAGTACACACTGGATATTCAGGACTCACAGGAAAATGACTACTGAACTTATCGACAGTCCTACAGGGTTTGTGCTTCATGAAAGAGTATGACAGATATTCTGAGGACACAGAAAATTGACTGACAAACTGTGAATATAGATGGACAGTTTAAAATTTCCTGCTTTACTGAGAAGTCTGAGAGACACACTGTGGCCTATGGGCTGAAGATGGATGCCACAACATTACAGTGAAACTTCGGGTGAATGTCCAAGTAGTGAGATGTCTTTGTATATTCTAGCATTTATATATTATGCTTCTGTGGTCTTTGATGGAGTTGAAGACAGATAGTTATAGTTATAACTTTCCTTGGTTATGATAAAAGATAAGTTACATATAAAACTTTAGACTCACACAGATAGGATAGATGATAAAATACTTTCTTTAAATCTTGCTAAATATTAATAGACTAAATATTGTTACTATGGCTCTTACTTGAAAACTGTTCAGTTATATATATAATCTAATATGTTAAAGTTAAAACATTTTTATTTAAACAGAATAGAGAAGATGATGGGGGAAATCCTTCTTTATATAAGCATCTCTTACTGGTTAATGAATAAAGCACTGTTGGCCAATATGGAAGCAAGATGTGTGGTAGTAGGAGTGGAGGAAGATTCTGGGAAATGTAGTTAAGATTAGAGGGTCACCATGTGATCTCCTGGGAGGAGAGGATGCTTCAGGAGGGTGTCCTTGGAAAGATAAGTGTTTATAAAAGTATTTATTAGTAATTATGGGTTAATAATTAAGTCAGAAATAGCAATTAAGAAACCATAACAAACAGCCAACTGCTTCATAATTAATACAGTGTCTCATGTGTTATTTGGGGACAACAGTGGCGACAGGACCCAGGAAGGAATTCTGCAACACTCCTGGGTTGAAAAGACTACATGAACAGGAAATGCTAAATAATGAACTCAGGAATTATGGTAAAGATGTCACAACGACTGTTGGTTAACCTTTGCGTTCGTTTTATCTTTAGTTACCTGTCAAAATAAAATTATCAATTCCTGAAGTGAATCAGAACTCTCTCTCTCTCTCTCTCTCTCTCTCTCTCTCTCTCTCTCTCTTCTAATGTCCTCCTTTTCCAGGTGACTGTGTTGCTCCCTGTTGTGAGGGCCACTTCACCTAACTCACATGAACCTGTGACAGCATCAATCGTTTGCTCATAACCAGAGTAAAGTATTATTCCTTCTAAGTTCTAAACACGAGTAATAGCTTGTAAGTTATATGAACAAGATGGGTATTTTTATGTTCAGATACTTTTTATTTCTGCTTAAGGAGATCAAATCCATAGAACCCTTTAATTCATCATAATTTATTTTTGAACCAACCATTTGGGGACACTTTTATTATCTGAGATCTGGAACTTTTTAAATTTTTTTCATTTAAATTAGAAATAAGCTTGTCAATAACAGGTCATTCTTCCTTCCCTACTCCCCTGTACCCCCACTAATATTCCCACACTCCCAATCCCTACTCTACACCCCAGGGAGGGTGAGGCCCTCCATGGGGAATATCCAGAGTCTGTCATTTCA
Organism: Mesocricetus auratus; assembly: GCF_017639785.1. NCBI lineage: Eukaryota > Metazoa > Chordata > Mammalia > Rodentia > Cricetidae > Mesocricetus > Mesocricetus auratus. Next base: position 21,946,174 of record NW_024429202.1, read on the forward strand.
TCCAGGGCAGGGCCTAGGCCCTCCCCCATGTGTATAGGATGAGAGAGCATTCCTAAATGTGGGATGGGCACCCAAAGTTCATTGGTATGCCAGGGATAAATACTGATCTATTATCCAAGGCCCCACAGATAGCCTAGGCCTCCTCAATGACACCCACATTCAGGAGGTCTGGATCAGTCCCATGCTGGCCTCTCAGCCATCAGGCTATGAGCTCCCCCTTGTTCAGGTCAGCTCTTTTTGTGGGTTTAAGCAGCCTGATCTTGGCCACTTTGCTCATCACTCCTCCCTCTCTGCAACTGGATTCCAGGAGTTCAGTTATATGTTTAGCTGTGGGTGTCTGCCTCTGCTTCCATCAGCCGTTGGATGGAGGTTCTAGTATGTCATGTAATGTAGTCATCAAGCTCATTATCAGGTAAGGTCATCTATAATTGATAAGATGGATTTTTAAAGGCATTGATTTTGATGCCAGGGAGTTCTATGAGATGGGCTTCTATAACATGAACATTTTATTATCAAAGTTATGGCATCTCGAATTTCAAATGAAGATTAGAAATATGTTCATTTTTCATTCATTCAATTCAAACATTTGAAACATGTTAAAGATGTTTCTAGAATTTTAACAAAATATATTAGTTTGAACTACAAACAGTAATCTGTATTTTAAAATGTTCATTTAAGATATGAGTAATGTAAAAGTAATGTAGTGTAATGCTCATTTAACTCATCCACATTGGAACTCAGGTTAGCAAAGAGTGTATGAGATCATTAAGTATACCTATAGTAGTAACCATAGAATATGTCAGGGATATTTCATTACTGAAACAAGATTTAAAAGTATTAGACATCCTAGGTAACTAATAACTATGTGAAAATGTTTAAAATATGAATGTTGCAAATCACGGTGCCCAGAAATAGATATAATGAACTTTGGTGTACACACATAATTTTACAGGAGATAAAACTAAAATAAAAAAGCCTTTTGTCTACAAAGTTACAGGTATACTAAATAATTAAAAATATAAGAAAGAAATGAAGTATATGCTATTATAAAATAATTATACTTGTAATAGCTGTACTTACTTCCTAGCATGTGGCATCTGAGTCAATATGCAGATGGGCATGTCTTATTAGAAGAGGCAACTAAGCTGACATAAAAGATCAAGATCACCGGATATTAAGGAGAACAGACATAATTTGCTGATCTTCACAGTAAGTTCATAATTAATTTGACTGTTCTGATATCTCTTGTAATTTTCAGGAATACCTGTTCATGCGGTTCTTGATTTCTGTCGTTTAGTAGACAAGGAGGCACACATATCAAGATGAACAAACTCCACACTAAAAGTTTCATTTGATTCTGATTTCATATTTGAAACACGATCTTGCTCCAAAGCTCTGGCTATGCTCAAACTCTGGCTCCTTCTGAGTTAAGTTTCTGTCAAGTCCAGTTTAAGGAATTTTGATTTTGTTTGTTTTTTATGAATATTGAGTATAATTTGTCTGTATACAGCTGTCTAGTTTATATCTTTTAGATTAACTCTAATTTAAGGAAAACATTCTAAGGAATATGCATAGTAAATTGTCCATGTGACTATTTATTACTTTATTTACAATTTCTTCCATATTTTGGATAATATGGCTATTATTTATTACATTAAATTCACAACATGCTAGCATTTTAATTTATAATTTGTAAGACCAAGATAAAATTTGAATGAATAATTTCTCAAGGGACTTTTTATTAAATACATAATCAATTAGCCTTTCCTCAAAATAAATAAACTTTGGAATATTTTCAACTTGGTTGAAATTTTTTAAAGTTATGTTTAGATTTTGAAAAATTTATTTTATTTTATGGGCATGAGTGTTTTGCCTACATGATTTATATTTGCCACATATTACATACCTGCAGATGTTAGAAGGCATCATAAGTGCTAGAACTAAAGATACAGATGTTTGTAAGCTACCATGTGTGGTCTGAGTACAGAATCTTGGTCTTCAACAAGAGCATCAAGTACCTTTAACCACTGAGCCATCTCTCCAGCACCTTTTTGTCATTATATACACACAAACACATATTTATAACCAAGAAGAAAAAACACGTTAATTTTCAGAATTTACCTCATTACCAATTTATAGCAATCTTATAAATAATTATAAATTATTCCTGTCTCTATCTTTAATTTGGCTGGAGGCTGGTGCTTGTCATTTGTCTTTGTTACAAATACATTTCAAAGTAATCCTAATAGAAATATAATTTCTCTTGGCTCGTATTTTCAGAAATTGCTCCATAACTTCTAGGTTTTCCGTAGTGAGGAAGAATACCAATATGAAGTGCTTATTGATTATAGGAGGCAGAGACTCACCAAAAAGACTGGAAACTGCATATAATTTCCTAGAGCTTGCTCTTCATGATCTGCCACCTCATTGTAGGTTCCAAGTTATTTACAATACTTCCAGAAACACTGCCCAGTTATATATCCACCCGTGGTCTACTGATTAGATCAGAAGCATCTGAATCTCTAAAAGATCTGTCTTTGAGCACTATATCCTGAATAAATGAATCATAAATCTAAAATCAAAATGTAAAATGCTACAAAATCTATGAGTGCTGACAAACTGTCGCTGTCACAAGAGGAAAGTCATCAGATGCCTACATGTGATCACAGGTTCACTAAAAATATTGTGTGAAAACATTTCAGAGATATGGTTATAAGTGATAACAGAAATAAATTTGATGTTAAGGATTGAGTTTCTTTTGTAAGATTTACCATTATGTACATGAAAGTGTTTCGATCTTTGAAGTCTGAATACAGGCCTTTACATAAAGACTGCACATTTATAGAACATGACTGTTGTTTCAGAACTTGCAACTTAATGCATGGACTGTTCTTTGCTTGGGATCTAGGCAAAAAATGTCTCATGCAATAATTTTCCACCACTTTCCTAATGTGTGGATGAACCTGTAACTTCTCAATTTTGTTTATTTGAATATTTCTTAACATAAACTAAATGGTATTTCGATATGTTTGGGAAAACAGGAGAAATTATTATCAGTTAAAGTTGTACACAACAGTAAAATAAAAATGAAAAAGCCCGAAGCTAAAACCAACCTATATATTAATGCTAAATTATTGTCAACTTTTTTTTTGGTTTTTTACGAGACAGGGTTTCTCTGTATTGCTTCGGAGGCTATCGGTCCAGCCCGGCCTCGAACTCACAGAGATCTGCCTGCCTCTGCCTCCCGAGTGCTGGGATTAAAGGCGTGCGCCACCACTGCCCGGCTGTCAACTTTTTTCATGAGTTTGCTAAGTATGAAGTTCATTTCAAATAAAAAGTTATTTTTCTTTAAATGTTCTTTAAGCAGAACATTTTTGTCTGCTTAAAATAGAAAAAATACATCTATGCTTTTACATGAAAAAGATTACTTAGAGGTAATTTTAAAATAAGCTTTTTTAGTCAGTCTATCATAGTTACCATGGTGTCCACTGGAGCAAAATGACATGCCATTTCAAACTATCCTTCTGAAGGCTAAAACCAAGAAATGTTACCAAAGGATGATGATATTATTTAGTAAATGAAAATTGTTAATGAAATTGAGCGAACAGGTTAATTGATGTGGGGAATTTGAGACATTTCAGGTGTCATTTTCTTATAAAGGTGCTAATATTCATCCCCTCCACCCTCTCCTTAACAGATTGTGCTGCCCTGCCACATGAGAGTGAATCTCTGCTTCTGAAATAGCCCTTCTTGACAGAAGGCTCATTTTTATATAAAATAAATCTGAATGAAGACAGAGGTCTGTGATAGACAGAACAGAAAAAAAAGCAAAAATGTAAAATAGAAAGAGATGTTTATTTCTTTGAGTATGCCTACAGCAGGTCACCAAATACTGATAGCAGGAATTGGAAGTATTTTATAATTTGGGTTCTCTTCTGGTATATATTTCCCCTGTCACAATTTACACATGTATGCTAAATGCTCACTAAACTCTTCTCAGCTGTTCATGCCACCCAATAGAAGTTTGTTGTTGTCATTATAAGACTCCACCACCAACTCATCTCCAGCTGCTACTGATTGTATTTCCAGATATATTCCAAATCTAGTTTTCTTCATCTCTCTGTACCTGTGTAAATCTGTTGCTGAGGTTACTGCCATAGTATATCTTATCATAGCATCCTTTCAATCATTCTGGGGGATATTTTTACATCCAACCTTGTTTCATCTCTCCTTAGAAATTAAGTATTTTATCCTCCTTCCCTTACCAAATGTAAGTTTCCTATGAGATTCTCTATCCCTACTCACATTAGTTTATTTCTCTTAGATTCCCAATGGAATACATCATTAATAGAAGTTATTAATTTAGAATTCATGTTATCAATCGCATATTTTCCTATGAAGTCCTCAAGCACACATAGAGACAATATTATATACCTCACACCACAAACACATTCTATATATATGGAAAGTGTCTGCTGAATAAATGAGCAAAGATTTTTCTATTTCTTTGTTTGATCTGGTTTTATACTATGTATTTGCAACTAAATGCAACCAGCAAAATTAAGGTTCAATATCTTGCTTAAGCTAATGTTTTTAATGAGTTAAATTAAATAACCAGTGCCAAATTACTCCCTTATCGTCTTTTTATCTGGTTCTTTTAATTTACTTTTAGAGTTTCTAATAAGTACTATATTAATATGTCATCAAAGACTTTTTGACATGATATAGTTTATTATGCCTATATGTAGATCACCATATATCTTAATTGGGCCTAGAAAGTGTACTGAAGATATTGAAGATGTGAATGAATATAAAAATAGGTATTTTCTGAATCGAGTTTCAGCATGCATATTTTTTAAAATGTATTTTCATAGTTCATACTAGAAATGGATGTAATAAAGCAAAACGGATGTATTTTTATGTTTTAAAATCAAACGTGGAGATTATTTCCTATACTCAAATATCATACAGCTTAAAACTGTAGCTTCATATTGTATTACTAGTAAATATTCAACAAAATATATTAATGTGCCCATCTGGGAAAGTGTTTAGAAATGACATGAAGAAATGAGTGAGTATATTTAATAAGGATTTAAGAGAAATGAAACAAAGGGGAATGGAAAATGTCACTGAATATATGAATGGAGAAATGGAGGACACCCGACGTTAACAAAGAGTAGCATATAATAAATAGGGGAAAAATAAGAAATGTGAAAAATGAGGTGGATCATATGTTTTTGGATTTGTGCTCAGTTGGCAGCTGTCTGTATTTATGTGAGGTAGCATTACAGAATATTACATGTCCAAAGGTAGTTTATTGACCAACACCCAACAAATGAAAATAATTATTTTTCTTTAAAATATATATTAAATTTTTTAAGGAGAAAGGCAAATATATTATTTCATTTGACTCCTTAAATAATTTTGATCTTAATATATACTAGTACAAATAAATTATCTGTAAGTATTAGGGGAACATGTAGTACTTCAGATAGTTATAACATTGGAATGAAAAAAGGGAAAACTAGAGTGCTTTTGGAGCGGTGACTGAGCATGGTCAGTGATTTAACTTGATTGAACAAATTTGTCCCTTATAGATGACAGAACTGAAAGGGCTTGAAGTCATCTGGGCTGACGTATTGAGACAGAAAGTATCCTGGGATTTCTATTGTGGAAAACCTGCTGTACACAGAAGTAGCTTTCAAAGCACTTCAGTGAAAAGAAGTTTCTCAGTCAAATCCAGGCAGTCTATTCTTCTCAAAGCAACTAGACAAAATTAAGGTCATGATCTACACATCAGTCTATGTCTGGTCTGATTGGAGCCAGCTAGACCTGCCCTTGAGAATGGGCCTCACTTGCTGATTTTGAAGACGAGAATAAAAGATGGCAGTTCAAGGATCTTTATTTCTATTGGTGACTTTCATTCTTAGTAAAAGGTGTCTTTCAGAAGAATTCACACTTTAATGTGACATAACATAGAATGCAATCGTTTTTAGAAGAGAAGGTGAATTTCCTCTTCTAATTCTTACCCACCTCCTAGCTGGAAGAGCATTTCTAGCCAAATCATCAATGCCCACAAATGCCACTTAGAAAGCTAAGCTTTAAAGTTCATAGCCATGGTGTTTCTCGACAGTGGTGGTGTTACCATTTTGTTATCTGCTCTTAATATCTCCATGATATTTCCATGTGTGATAATGTCAGTTTGCTTCCTCCCCCATGGAACAAAGGATTGTCATCTGAAACCAAAGTAGCAAAAATTAGAATCAGCCTGTATTTAGAATAAGGAGTCACACTATCTTCACATTGGTATCTTATGACACAATCTAAAACATTGATTTCAATCAATGATACTCTATTTAGTCATTAACACCTAGAAGATGCAGGTCAAAGTCCCATGTAATTTTAAATGTGTCTAATGATATTAATCATAGAATCACTGTTTTATTACAATTCAAATTCCATAGGATTTTATTTATGTCTTGGTAATTAATTTTACTCTGGTATCCCAATCCCTGTATAACATAGGCTTACTATCTACTAAGCACCATGTAGCTTGTTTTACTGGCATTCAATTTTGAGGCCATACAATTCTTCTCTTAAACCAATCTTCTTCTGCTAGATACCCAAGCAACTGCTAAAACCCATGGGTGGATTCTACTCAAAGACAGTTGTGGCATTCATCCATCTACATCTTCCCTTAACATTACCCTGAATCCTGAATTAATAGCTCCTCATTCAAGTGTGTGTGTGTGTGTGTGTGTGTGTGTTTTAGGGTGATGGAGGATGTCCTTCTGTATGCTGTGAATATATATTTCTCTTATTGGTTGATGAATAAATGCTGATTGCCTAGTAACAAGACAGGAAGAACAGGTGGGGCTACCACACAAGGAGAGTTCTAGGAAGAGGAAAGGCAGGAAGCAGTCACCAGAGAGAGATACCAGAGGTGAAACCTCAAAAAAAGCTTAAAAGTTCTACAGAACTTACATGTAGCTCGACATATGGAAAGTATTCTTTCCTAGCAACTCAGTTGGTCTGAGACTCTTCCTGACCGCCCAACTGATCTTTGCCTCTTCTAGGTAGTTCTGCTCCTTTATGTCTCTCCCAGGTAGCTCGGCTTATCTGAGAGACATCCAGGCAGAATGACCAGTATGACATTTACACTCAGCAGTCCTTACTGTTTCATAAAATTGAAGAGGTTAGGAGTTAGTGAAGCTTGTCCATTTCAGGGATTTCTGGAATCCTCTGAGTTCCCTGAAACCTGATCCCAAGGAGATTCTTTGCAGTATGAAATGTTTTATCTCCCTTTAGGGCATCCTGTATCTTTAAGCAGACTCTCTCAAAGATGATATGCTTTATCTCAGAGGAAATTTCCAAACAACACAATTCCAAGTATGTCCAGATGCTCTTAGATCCCAGGAGAGAGCATAGGATACCCTGGATATGGAGCTAAAGTCAAACTTGGGTCCTCTGTATGAGCTGTACTCAGTCTTGACTGCGGACCTCTCTTCTGCCCTGTCAACCATGAAATTGGAACTCCTGATGAATTTAAATTCCTTGAATATTCAGATTCTCGCAGAGTATTTATCATCATATAGTATAGGTATTCAATGAGTGTTACTTATTTCATGATTCAACTATGACATGCAGATTGGTAACAAGGACATTGTGCTCTTAAGTCTACTTTTTTTAAGATCAGCAATATTATCCTCTAAAATATCTCAAAATAATATTGAATTTTAAATGGTAGTTGGTTTTTACCATATTTAGTTATAAAGAACTCAAACATCTGTAAATGTACTTTGATTGGTCATTGCTCATTCAGTGATTATCTAGTTGAAATGAAACTGAAAGAATTACATTTTCAGAGTTAGGTTTTAGCAAACAATGCAGAACAAGTGTTACAGCAGTAGCAATATGATTCAAGTATCATTCTAAGCATTTCATTCATTCAACTGCTCATCATTTTTTGCTCATCATATTCCTAAGTTCTCAGAACTTGTTGTCACAAAGAGAAAGACAAAGAAATGTGTTATGATTAACCCTATGACATGTAAGAGCATCGTGTGTATAGAAGATATTAACTTCCTTATTCAGAGCTGTTAATGACAGGAGTCATCAGAGGTACTGGAAGAATGTCCTAGTCCTACTAGGGCTTCCTGTATGTTCTTATGTGTATTCTATTGGAGAATGTGTAGCCTTTTGTTTCAAGGAGCAGTGAGGAGAATAAACAGCTTACTCATGAGGAAAGATACTCAAATGCAAACTGCTAGAGTTTTAAAAACAAAAAGATATCATCTGAGAGTTAATAGACCTGATGATATTAAAATCCCCCAGACTTGACTTTGCATTGGGTGATTTTGAGCAGAATCACAGAAATCCATCTGTGTTTTAATGTGGTTGCCATTTCTGTTGGGGAGAAAGAAAACTTGCAAAGTAAAAGTATTAAGCAGTGATAAAGTTAGGAAACCTTGTTCAACTTAGGGAGTATGGGTGGAAATTGGGCCCTAGCTTCTGGATCAGGTGAAATTTGAGGCGAAATATTAGTATAATGGTTAGACAATTAATAACAACCTTCTTTGCCGGCGTTGGTTGTGCATGCCTTTAATCCCAGCACTCGGGAGGCAGAGGCAGGCGGATCTCTGTGAGTTTGAGGCCAGCCTGGTCTACAGAGCGCATTCCAGGACAGCCTCCAAAAACAACAACAACAAAAAAAACATACAGAGAAACCCTGTCTCCAAAAACCAAACAAAAACAAAAACAAAAACAAAACAAAACGAACAACCTTCCTTTTCATCCCAACTTTTAAAAGGCTCTATTGTATTGTTTTCTCATCTCAAATTCACAGTCTTTTTTCAATCCAGATATTGTTTTAAAGGGGAACTAGTTAGATTTATTTAGTTCTAAAACATAACATCATATGTATATAATTATTTCATAATACCTATTGCAATATTACATGCCTTACACATATATGTCAAATGGGCATGGTCAGCGCTATGGGTACATAGATTTCTCCCTAAATATATGGTATCAAAAGATCTCTAAATATGGTTTGAAACAGTAATTACCTTACTCTTCTAAAACTGTTAAGATCCTACGTAAAAAAAAAACATGCAGGAAAACTGTAGTTCAAATTTTCAATCCTATTTTCCCTCAAAAGATAAAAAAATATTGAATAACATTTTTGATACCTTACCCAAAATTGAGACAATTTTAAGTGTTTTGAAAAAGCTCTTTATGTGCTGTTATTAGGCTATGAGTCTAGAAGTTAGTTCTAAGTGATACTAGGAATGCTTTTTATCAGTATCATAGGACAAACAAGTAAATACTCAGTTTCAGAACTGTGAAATAACCTTTGTGTCTGCATGTTAAATTCCATCAGGTATATTTTAATTTTTGTAAACTGCTTACTGACGTTTTTTTCTTCTTGTTACAGTGAGCATATTGAGTACACATGAAACTTTAAAATCTGCATCCTGTGATGTCTGTAAGAATATGGAAATCCTTTTAATTTCTTGTTTGCTTATATCTACCCAGTCACCTATTGCTACAAATAGGCATGTACAAAGTGAGTGGTTAATTCTCATTCACTTAATATGTGTAATTTGCATAATTAACTGTGGCTTAAAACACATAATAATTGCTTCATCATTTCCTTCATACTATTGTCTCTAAGAGCACCTGCTGATCTTAACAAGCCTCAGGAATCATGGCATTGTGCCCTCAGTGTGGATCTGCATCACCCAGCCCATTACAGGCCCATTATCTTTACCACATAAATAATGCTATTCACACACAGAAGAGTCTTGTATGGAATACTAATAATCCTACACAGAAAACCTGAGGGCAACAGTGACACAAGGCATTGCCCAGGTGTCTATTTTGTGTTTGAAAATGGATGATAGTGCAATTTTCAAATGAATTTCCCAGTTTTATGACTTAGTTAATAGAGACAGCTGTGTATCCAAGCCAATTTGTTTATCCCATTTTAGCTTAATCCAAATAAGTGTGTTTTATTTCCATGTGAGATAGTTAATGCTTCCAGAGGAAAATATTCACGATTCTTAAGACAGATATAACTACATAGTACTATTATAGGTAGGTATTTATACACATGCAGAAAGCAGCAAATTTTAAGAATAACAACCATTATAAGAAAATATTCTTGTACTGTGTCTTGGAGACAAGTTCTGTTCTAAATGGCTTACAGAAACAAACAAGCTCATATATTCCTGATAGTAGACACTGGAGAGAGATATAATTCTTATCCTTTTTCACAGGCAAGGAAATGAAGGACAGAGAACTCATTGCAGCTTAAGCTAATAAAGCCAGTAAGTCTAACTACAGATGGTAATGTAAAGCACATGACTAACATATCTACTTGTGCCAATGTCCATGAGCTTTCTACATGGTATTACTGACCTTGAAGACACTATTTTCCAATCTACACAACTTATCTATACCAATAATCTTCACTATATCTATTAAATTATGTTAGTCCTTTTAAAATTCCAGTCTCCTTGTTTGGAAAAATATGAATAATCCTATTTGCATAGACATATATTAATATACATATATATTTATTTTAATATTTATATGTATCTTTCTACAAACATATGAAATCTCTAAAGTGAGGAATCATTTTTTACCATTTAAATCTCTGAGGTATCCCTAGGACACTAAGCATGTTATCTGTGGTATATGAAGGTTGTTATCTGAAATACAGTAGCTGTGGTGAGTGCATGCATCCAGTACAAGACTCACAGAGTCATTGGGCAGATGCAATTATTAGTTCAGTCATCTTTCTCATTTAATTAGAAAGGCACAGCTATCCTTGGACATATTATTTACATTTCCCATGCTTAAAACAGAAGTTGCTATTGCTGAGACACACACACACACACACACACACATACATACACACACACACACACACAGAGAGCAGAGAGAGAGAGAGCAGAGAGAAAAAGAGAGAGAGAGAGAATCCAACATCAAAGTGAAGCCCTGAGGAAAACTCATAAAAATAAGCAAGCAACAAGTAACCATAAATATCTACTTGTCCTTTTGGAATCCAATTTCACAAACAGCTTTTTATACATTTGCAAATAGCATCATGGTCTCTCACTTAGAGTGACTACATAGAACATTGTTAATATTTCCACCACCCCTTCATAAATTTCCATGAACTGCTTCTGAATCTGTTTTAATAGGAGAGTGTGTGGATGAAGACACTCCAGGTCATTCATTTGGATTGGCATTTATCACTTTGTTACATACTTGTGAATCTTGACATGACTGACTGATTACTGATAAAACAGGACCCTTTACTTATAAATGAGACATCTTTAGGTCAATAAAACACTAAGTCTAATTCTTGGGGAAATAACAATCAAGAGTTTATCAAATTTTTATTATTTGTCCCATTATTGCTATTGCACTTTTTAAATTTTATTGAAAACATATTCTTCTCTCAAACAAGACATTTTGACAAGATTCCTTGCCTTCTGGTACTCCAAACTTGCTTCCACTTCCCCTCTCCCCGAGATCCACTGCACTTCCTTTTCCTCTTCAGAAAAGATCAAGTCACCAAAAGACTACAGAAAAATGGGACAAAACAAGATACAATAAGGCAGTACATTTTTAAGGACAGTACATTTCAATTAATTCTTTCATTCACGATAATTTCAGGCACAAGTGAACTATAATATAGTTACATAGACACCCTATCACTCCCTCCAACTCCTTCATCATCTCTTAACACATCCTTCACTAACTTTAAGATTTTTTTTTGGTTTTTACAAGACAGGGTTTCTCTCTATTGTTTTGGAGGCTGTCGGTCCAGCCTGGCCTCGAACTCACAGAGATCCGCTTGTCTCTGCCTCCCAAGTGCTGGGATTAAAGGCGTGCGCCACCACTGCCCGGCTAACTTTAAGATTTTTATAGTTACTTTTTTCTTGTTTTTTAAAAATAATTCAATAATTCCAAATATTGTTACCCATGTGTACATGAGAAAGGTGTCCTAAATTGTAGCTTTGGGAGCTAATTTAAAATAGAGGGATACTCTCTCAGCCTAGATACACAGGGAAGAGCCTAAGCCCTGCTCCAAATGATGTGAAAGATACTGATGATCCCCCATGTAAGGGCTCACCCTCCCTGAAGAGCAGAAAGGGGTGGAAGAGGAGGTTGGTGGAGGGTCAAGGAGGAAGGGAATGGAGAGGGAATTGATATTGATGTGTAAAGAAAGCTTGTTTCTAATTTAAATAAAAAAATCACCTAGACCCTTCCTGCCACTGAACACCTCAGAGGGACCAGGGACAGAAAAAAGCAACCACCTTCATTGGCCACAATTCCGGACTTGTCCCTCCAACCTCCAGTATAGAAAGAGGGGGAGGGATAGAGAGAGGAGAGGAGAGAATAGAGCCTTGAACCCATGCCCACCAGGAGAGGGAGTGACCCGACCTATACCCATTGAAAGAAGAGATGGGAAGGCAACAGTGTAAGATCGATGACTACCTTGTATGCCATCCTAGAGTCTTCATTCAGTGGCCAATGGAAGCAGAGGCAGACACCTACAACTAAACACTGAACTGAACTTCTGGAAACCAGTTGTAGAGTGGGAGGAGTGAAGAGCAAAGGGGTCATGACTGGGCAGGTGAAACACACAGAAGCAGCTGACCTGAACAAGGGGGTGCTCTTGGACCCCAGATTGATGGCTGGAGAGGCTAGCATGGGACTGTTCCAGATACCCTGAACATGGGTGTCAGTGAGGAGGCCTCAGCAATCTCTGGGGCCTCGGGTACAAGATCAGTATGTATCCCTGGCATAAGAATGGACTTTTGGAGCCCATTCCACATGGAGGGAAGCTCTCTCAGCCTGGACACATGGAAGAGGGCCTAGGCCCTGCCAGGGATGATATAACAACCTTTAGACAACCTCAATGAAGAGCCTCAGCCTCCCTAGGGAGCAGAGATGGGATGGGTGGGTTGGTTGGGGAGAGTAGGGAGGACTGGAGAGAGAGGGAGTTGGGATTGACATGTGAAGCAAGCTTGTTTCTGATTTAAATTTAAAACTCACCATAAAAATTTTGGCATGGAAAACTTACCAGTTGTCGAATACTAACAAAAGAGAAAAGAAAGAACAGAAAAATGAAGGAATGGGAGAAAGAAGGAAATAAGAGAAAAAAGAAAGAAAATATTTTCTGTTTTACAAAAATGATAAATTGCCAATAATCCCTCATTATTGGGTAAGACCTGGAGCTCATCAAAGAAGCTATGTTGTGATTTTTTTCTTTTTTGTATTTATGTTGATCCAGTGATGGTAAACACATTTGCTGCGAGTTTATAAATGCTATATCCATTTTATTTAATGGCTAGAAGAGCATTCAAAGCACCCTTCTCCGTCTGCATGCTCTTACTTTCTTTCTCATCTTCCAAGAATTTTCTTTGTGCATGTTATGAAAGTTGGCCTTGTCAATAACTAATGATGACCTACAAATTTTAGCATTGACTGAAAAATCATTTCACACACAATTAATAATTTATACTCTCAGGAAACTTATCTTTTTCTACAATTAATGTAAAACTGTCTTTGTGTGCAATCAATAAACAATTTACCCTTATTTCAGGAGTCTGTTAGGGGCACCATGGCCTTCAGTACATTAGACAAACAGGAAAGAGTTTACGCAACTAAAAAGGTATACTATAGATTCTGACCCTAGATATTTAGGATGTGTTATATCCCACCAGGGAAAATCCTAAAACCTAAAAGGAAATAAATTATGGTGTTATTTAATTAAATGGGAAGCTCAATGTGCTCTGGAGGCAATTTATTACAATAACTGGAGCATCCTACCCATGTAGTTCATTGTAATGAATATAAATCAAAGAATCCTCTCTTAGAAGAAAAACATTTACCAATTGCTTATAAACTATACCTAAGGGCCTCATTAGATTAATGTGCTGCTAGATGTTACATTACCTTAGCAAACTTTGTTTGAAACATTGTTGCCACATTCATCATCACTAACACTTGCTGCTCTCTGAGCACCATGCCTGCCCTTACTATTCCTAGGTCTATCTATATTTTCCAGTTCCTCCTCATGATGTCACCTAACAATCGTCTGACTTTTGGGGGTTTCAAGAGCAGACTCTTCATAACAAGTATCTCCAGGTATAACATATTTAAAGGAGCTATAATTTCTCCTGAAGCTATCTTTTTTGATACTTGATTTTTTTTGAGACAGGGATTCTCTGTACTGTTTTGGAGGCTGTCCTGATACTCACTCTGTAGACAAGGCTGGCCTCGAATTCCCAGAGATCTGCCTGCCTTTGCCTCCCGAGAGCTGGGATTAAAGGCGTGTGCCACCAATGCCAGGCTACTTGTTTTTTTTCTTATATGTTAATCTATTCCATCTTGTTCAAATTGGAATATTGTGGAATATTTCCACTGTTGTCATCATATATTATTTATGATTTATGAAAGCTTGCGTCAGTATTTTGAAAGCAAAGGCAGCCACATATGTCATAGAAGCCAGACATACCCCTTTAATCTCAGCAGCCAGAAACTAGAAGATGGTAGTAAACACATTTAATCCTAGGATTTAGGATTAAGAGGTAGAAGGCTCTCTGTGAGTTCAAGACCACCCAAATCTACACAAGATTGAATCAGCTCAAACAAAGATGATCTCAGCCCCTGGGGTCAAACTCATTTAATCCAGCATTAGAGAGGTATATAAGACAGGATCAAGGTCAGTTTCAGTCCTTCATTCTCCAGTCACATTGAGGAAAGGAAGGCATTCAGTCTCAGGATTCTTCAACTGTGCTAAGTATAGGCATCCCTTTGAGCCTGAGGTAGTGGTAAGAACTAGTGGTGCACTATTTTGCTTTTCTGGCCTTCAGCTTAAAGTCTGAACCCAAATATCAAACTATGAGTCATTTTTTATGTTGTGTTACACATTCTTTCTCTAACCTCTTACTCCATCTCTCTAGCAATTTTATACAAAATATTACACTGTTTTGATACATTATTTTAAAAAAAGATTTGTTTTCAATTGTCCTTCTAGCATTGCTTGCAGGAATGTTGATCTCTCTGGTGAATTGCCAACACATATCTTTTAGTCTATACTTTACAAATCTCAAAACAAATTAATTTCCAAAATTGTTCAAAAATAGCTTAATCACATATCTAAGAATATCAATCAACAGCATACCTTCATTCATACATTCTTGTACCACAAGTACTTTTATTACCCAAAAGCAATATAATTTTAGAACACATATCACTCAAAATATTTTATTTTTTGATCATTGTTTCTGAGTTTAACTTTAATTAAGATACTGCCATTTTGCCACATCTTATATTTTAATATGTTTAAATTAATTTTAACCTTTAGCAGTCAAGCATGAAATTCCTGTCTTGTGAAACTTTCTGATTCCCCCTACCCTGCCCTCATTTGACTTCTATTCCACTCATCACTTTCATTCATGTGTCATCAAAATTCAGTTTCATTTCCTCAGTTCTGTAGATTTCCCAAAGCCTAACTCACACCCCAAAACTCTTATTGATTTTTGTCTTAAATATGGTCAATATCTTGTCTTTCAAGATTTATCTACATCCTAGCATTATTACTTGAAAATGTAATTTGTTAATTATGTACTGATATCTATAAATGGCATTATTTCAAAATTTTTAAAAAAGTTTATTCTTGTGACAACATATTTTGTTACTAAGAGTGGATGTTCTCACTCATTATTATTCACAACCTATTTAGTACATTCTGTGACCTATAACACCTTGATATATTTTTTATTTTATTTTGAAGATAAAATTTAACTAGAAATTTTAAAGTTTGTGGATCTTCATGAATTTCTCAAATGTTTTCAGAAAAGATACAGTAGAGAAAGAGAGGGAGGAAATAGGGAAAAAGAACAATAAGAATATTAGAAAAGGACATGATAATCATACTATTTTATTTTTACTTAAAATTATTTATGGATCAGCAATTTGTCATGCAAGAGCTAGCACAAACACTAGTAAGAGCTTTGGGAAAACACATTTCCAGTTATTGGTCAGGAGAGTGCAAAAGACTCCTAACACAACATAGGCTACTGTAACTGCTCTAAGTTCTCTCCAATTATTTGAAGACCCTATTGCTCATGATACCACAAACTTCAGACACAAGATCTAGGGGAATTGAGCTGGGTATGACAAGCATCCTCAATCATGAGAAGTTCTCACAGCCATTAAGTGAGCTATGCAAGCTGCCAAGGGTGATTAGCAAATAATAGCTCTGGCCTAACATGTTGCTTATAGACCACAGCAAAAACAAGATGACAAGATATCCAAAAAGTGCAAAAAATGACACTAATATCCCAGGGTTTATCAACAGGTATCTAATAATTCTTAAGACTTCCCAATAAGAAAAAAATATCTGGCACTATAAACTTAGCCAGATTCATGGCTGGTCATGCAGTAAACCCTAGAAGAGAACCTACTTTTACTTCCCTCACTATACTATCTAATTGAATCCTACATGAGAGTAAGTACCTCTCATGGCTCACCTAAGAAACTTATTTTTGAACTAGACAGACTCCATCACAGAAAGTCACAATTGGTAAAATGGAAAGAACAACTGTCTATGGGCTGTCCAGCCCCCACTGGTATGTTTACAGTAATGAAGTATTACTCCTACACATACAGCTCACATATAATGTTGGAAATGAGGGTAGAAAGATTTTAGGAATCAGAATATCAGGGCATCTTTGTGAAACAGTATCTTCTGTACATTGCATCAAGGCTCTCCCAATGAAATATGGTCAACTAACTGTACAATAACACTAGCTGGCATGACAACATGAATGAGAAAAATCTCAGAAGTTCCCATGTATAGAAGAAGAGAAGTAGGCAATCAATGGCTTCTAAGTGCCAGAGAATCAGGTTTCCTAGAGATGTGCCCTCTGACAGATTACTCAATTCCAAGTGAACAGAGAAAAACATAATCATATGAGTAAAAATAAAGAGAATCAACAGGTTACTTGTTTATAAATTAAACATATACATGTAAAAACCAATAACAAGTAAAGACTATTCATTAAATTTTGAATAAATTAAATAGCTAGTGTTATATATGTAGCAAAGGAGCTTACAAAAAGAGTTAAGATACAATAGAAATCATAGTGGAAATTTTTGCAACATTTCAATAATTTATTATAAAATTGAAAATGAAATATACTTGTTATAAAGCACAACTTATATCTATTCTCCTTCATAAATTGTTTAAAATATAGATTTATAAGTCTTTTAATTTTATCACAACAACTCTTTATATGGTATCATTAAGACTACCTGATAATAATTTAATTTTTTTCTAGAAGAATGCAATTAACATTTAGTTGATGACACCCTGAAAAAATGATCTAGAAGGATGATAGAAGACCTCTTCCATTGTAAATGAATGACATACTGAGGTAGAAAATATAAAACTTTAGTTATGCTCAACTTTAAGAATATTCCAAATTTCCACCACAATTTTAATAATTTTGAGAATTGCAAAACTTCTGGGTACTATTCAGTGGAAAAAGAACAATGTAATCTTGAAATTTACAGGCAAACGGATGGCACTAGAAGAAAGCATCCTAAGTGACGTAACCCAGTCACAAAAAGAGAAACATGGTATGCACTCACTCACTTATGGATTTTAGACATGAATCAGGGGAGTCCCAGCATACAATCCCACTGCCAGAGAGGCTGGGAAACAGAACCTTCATCCAGTGACTACTAAAGCAGAGACAAAAACCCACAGACAAACACTGAATTGAACTCCTGGAATCCAGTGTTATTATCAGAAAGGGAGAACTGATGAGCAAAGGAGTTAAGACTGGGCTGGTTTAACCCACAGAAACTGTTGACCTGAACAAGGGGGAGCTCTTGGACCCCAGATTGATGACTGTGAAAAGCATGGGACTGACCCAGACGCCCTGGATGTGGGTAACAGTGAGGAGGCCTAGGTAGTCAATGGGGCCTTGGGTAGTATTTGTCCCTGGCATACAAATAGACTTTGAGTGCCCATGACACAATATGAGATGCTCTCTCAGCCGGGACTCTTGAGGAAGGGCATAGACCCTGCCCTGGATGAAATGACGTCACTGGAGATCCACCATGGAGGGCTCACCCTCCCTGGGGATCAGAGTGGAGATTGTGTGGGTGACTGGGGGACCTGATGAGGAGAACGGGGAATGAGCAGAAGGAGAGGGAGCTGGGATTGACATGTGACACAAGCTTGTTTCTAACTTAAATTTTTTTTAAAAAAGCAGGAGACAAACAACACTAAAATATACTGATGCATTTTTTTCTTTTGATTACTTTCAATGCACATCATTGATGCTTAATAGATGTCTCCATGCTTTCCTGACCATATTTGTTAAGTTTATAACAGAATGCTCATACATGTGCTATACATCTTTTCAAATTAGTAAATATCTATGTACATTGACATTTAAAAGACCCCACCAATGATTTCTGAAAATTCATAATCTACATAAATTTAAGAACCTGACTGAATATGAAATATTTTATGAAACTTTTGAGAAATTATTTATTTTATCAAATTGACACAAGTAGAATTAGAAACAGATTCATAGCTGGATAATGCATAAAATTTTCAGTTACTAAAATACTTAATTTGGTTGCATATTACAGCTTCTAACATTATAAATTAGGAAGTACTTGATTCCTTGGATAATTAGTCACTGATAATTTTTGAATCTATGTTTTAATAATTTCTAGATTCTCTTTTTTCATATTGACAGATTCTTAAATTTTAATGGTGTCTCAACTAGAACAACAGAGACAAAATTACTGCGTGACACTTTTTTATTTTTAAAACAATCTTATTTTGCATACCCAGTTCCTTTCCACTCTAGTCCTCCCACTCTCCTCCCCATCTTCCCTTAGTATCACCCCATTCAAAACTCAGGGAGGGTGAGGACTCCCATAGGGAATTATCAAAGCCTCTCTCATCATTTGGGACAGGACCGGGGCTTTCCCATGTATCTAGGCTGAGCAAGGTATTAATCCATAGGGAATGGGCTTCTAAAAGTCAGTTCATGCACTAGGGATAAATACTGGTTCCACTGCCATCACAACCATAGATTGCTCCAACCCACACAACTGACACCCAAATTCTGTAGGCCTAGTTTGGGTTTATGCAAGTTTCTGAGCTGTCAGTCTGGAGTCAGTGAGCTCCTATTTTCTCAGGTCAGATATTTCTGAGTTTTTTCCCAAGATGGTCTTGTGTTCCTTTGCTCATCACTCCTTCCTCTCTACCACTAGACTTCAAGATTTCACCCAGTGCTTAGCTATGGATCTCTGCTTCTGCTTCTATCAGTTAATAGATGAAGGCTGTATGATGACATTTAAGGCAGCATCATCAATCTCATTATAAGTGAAAGGCATTTAAGGTATCATCTCTACTGTTGCTTAAATTCTTAGTTAAGGTCATTCTTATGGATTCCTGGGAATTGCCCTAGTCCCAGATTTCTAATTGAATCCTAATGGCTCCCTCTATTAAGTTATCTCTTTCCTTTCTCTCCCTCTCTGTCCATCTCCCAACTCAACTTTCCTGATTCCTTATGGTCTTATAATTCTCTTAAATGTCTTTAATTTATGAAAAGACTATTTTATGGATACTATTAAAATATTACTAAAGAGAAATACATGAGTTATGTTACAGCATAGCACAGAGTAAGAAATACCCATAATAAAAATAATGTTAAAAGTCAGTGGAGATCAGTAATGAGGTAGTAAAATTATGATGCAATTTATTTTTCAAAATGCAAGCAATTTGCTGATAATATGACACATAAAGATTGTTGATTTGGAATTTTCACAGACCTTTACTGAGAAGTAATAGAAACATGTTTTGGTATGCATAAGGAGCAACCTGATAATTTCTTGGTCCTAGCACTATTTGTCTTAAAGACACAGTCACTTACAGTAAAATCTACAGTCATGTTAGATAATTAGAATTTAACTACTATTTATTGCACTTTAATTTGCAATGAAGAAAAAATCTAACTAAAGTTTATTTAATCAACACACATATACATATTAAACTTCTAATAATGAATAGTACTACATAAATATAGTTGAACCAAAATGAAGAACAACTACATTTACATATGAATCAGCCTGGCAGCTTATAACTTTCTGATGAATTAATGAACAATTAAGTCACTTGAGCTAGCAAAAATATATATGCATTTGCAACAAATTTACAAATGTAAAATCAATATTATAATTCCTTATGATACTGTGTTATTGCTAAAATTTTGTTAGGTTCTGTCTCTCAATATTATCACTTATTATAACTACATCATGGATTTTACTCCTAATGAAAAATTGAGTGTTAGTAAGATACAATATTGATTCTATGTCATTTGAGTTTTAAACATTAGTTGTATGCAGTAAGTTTCTAGGTGATGACAAAATATTGTAAAGATTATGCAACATCTTTCATAGATACCGAGATATCTTTGTGTAAAGAAAGGGAAAATTAAGAGGAAGGCCATTATAACTTCCATGACAGAAACTCAATGTGCAACACCAACTACTAGGAATAAACATTGAAGAGACATAACCAGCATAGACAAGCTGTGTCATTTACTCAAAGAATATGAAGAAGTTATAATTCACCTAAAATAATTGCTTTGATCCATTAACTAAAAAAAGGAAAAAAAGAAGAAGAAAAAAAATGAAACCCACTAGAATGGAGTCTGCATTGACAGTTGGAACTGCCTGGTGTGGGACTGCATGCTTTTGATCTCAAAACTTGAGATGAAAATGTAGGCAGATATCCAGGTCAGCCCAACATACCAAGTTTCAGCAGATGCTGATGACTGTTCAAACCCCAAACCAGAACAAAACAAACAAACAAATAAAATCCCTTTCATTTATTCTTCAATGAGTTCACTTTTAGAAGCTTTTAAATTTATGCAAAAATAAGATACAAGTACAGATGGCTCTCATTTATTCTCCACAAACAGGACTTCCCCTAACTACTGAAGCACAGTTATAAATGCAAAAGGCATCATTGACACCTGAATATAATCTGTAACCCATAGGTTAAGTTTGATATCAAATATTGTGTTGTGTATTCTTTGAGTTCTGACATATTCATAATGCCATCTAAACACCCTTATCATGTCATGTAGAATAGTTTCCTTGCTTTAAAACCCTCTTTTCTCCAGTTAGTTATGCAGTCCCTTCAAATCCCTGGTAGCCATTTGTGGTTTTATAGCTTCCATGTTTGTCTTTTTCAGTATATGACACAATTATATTAATTTTATATTTATCATTTGTATGTTGCTTAGTTTCTCCTAAATCACTGGAGTTAATACCATGGAGTGTAAGTACTGAACCACTGGGTCCAGGTTTGTTTAATTCCATCAGACATGGCCAAATTGATTCCTAAGGTGACAGCATTCTAAATTTCCACCAATATTGCAGAGTTCCTCAATCTTCTTTATTGAGGTTTTTTTTTTGCTTTGTTTTTCTTTTCTCATTGCTATTATAAAAACACCTTGACTAAAACAGTTTAATGGAGAAAATGTTTATAGGTTACATCTCATTACTGTGGAGAAGTCATAGAGACAGGAGCTGAATATGTCATATCCACAACCAGAAAGCAGAGCTCTTGAATGCATGAGCTCTGCCAGCACTTTCACCTTCTATTTAGTTCAGAACCACCACCTAGATAATGCTGCCACCCAATTTTAGGGTAGTAATTCTCCCACATCAATTAAAATAATCAAGGCCATCTCTCAAACAGACAAGCTCAGAGGCCCATCTCTCTGGTGGTGCTGGTTATATGTAGTTGATAATTAACACTATCCATTATATCCTACAGTTGTATTAGCATTTGGTAGAGTCAGTCATTTGAATTTTCCCACTATAATGAGTGCATAGTAATTCCATTGTAAAAAAAATTTAACACAATAGAAAAAGAGGAACAATGACTTACTAATTTAAATTAAGTGTAGTAATGTTACTGATACAGTTAGTTAAATCAAACATCTTTCTAGGCTGGCAGAAGGGTTCCAATGCTGAAAAATCTTGATGTGTAAACATGATTTATATTCTACTCTCTAATCCCAAGTTACAAGGAAAGAATAGATTCCTGAAAAGTGGTCTTCCTGCCTCTGCACTGACACTATGGCCTGAGCCTTCCTGCATTTACACATGTAAGTAATAATTTGATACTTATTAAAGATAATGATAATTATAACAGTTACATTTTAAAAAGAAATTTCATCTCACAATTTATATGCTCAGATAATGAAGCTTTGTTTTGCTTTACATCTTCAAAATCATTGTATAACTGAAATTATGGAACAATACAATGACCCATTTCATGACTTTTATATGGAGAAAACAGATGAATACTTGTTCACAGGAGTCAGGAGTAGCCAGCATATATGAAAAACTGGAAAGGACTGCTGATGAGTTGACAAGATGCAAAATTATCTGTAATGACCATAGCAATTGCAGAAGACCATAGCCCTTTGAAACAGAGAGAGAGAGAGAGAGAGAGAGAGAGAGAGAGAGAGAGAGAGAGAGACTAGGTAGTCACTAGAAAGAACAAACTGAGTTCTAACAAGATTTTTTATTGAGGTAGAGTCTGTGGGTGATATTGAGCAATTGTAAAAAAAAAGAAAGATACCTTCCCTCATCTTTAAGGTAAAACTCTAAACACAATCAGCAAATGGAGGAATCAATATGTGTATCCAACTTTAGCAATATTCCATTTCACCTGGGCAGGTAAAAGTAATCTGGTCTTAGGGAAAGTGTGTAATGCACACTTTGCTCACAAGGAGTCATAGAGGGTAACTAAATTGAATTCATGTCTTTGAAACTATAATCTCAGCCATACATATGAGAGACGTCCCTTCAGAATGGAGAATGAAGCTCCTCCTTCTACCATCTTGTCAAAAATTTGGAAAAACAAGCAAGGGTCTTGCTCCTGAGTATGAGAGGAACAAAAAAGGAACAGCTGAATGTAAAGAATAGTTCATGAGCTGAGGATACAGGGAAGATTTCAAGTTTACATTCATTTCTATTTTACACTTCTTATTTGAAAAGCCAATGGGCACCACATACATACAACATATCTTTACCAATAGGTCACAACCACAAGCAGCACAAATACCTACACATGCATCATGCCTTACTAAGTTAACTTCACACCTACACTGAAGTCCTAGTGGCAGAAAAGATACACAGTTTCCAAGATAAAGGCTGTTTACGTCAGTATCTACCCAATCCAAATGGCCACCTAATAGCAATGATGATAATAGATAAATAGATAAATAGATACAATAACCAAAAAGAAATGGGCACTGAAAGATCCAAAGTCATCAGAAGGAAAACCCACAGGTATATTTTAAATATATGATGAACTTAAATTTTTATAGTGTTAATGACTGAAATGCTGTGAATAGATAATATATTTAATATCAAGCAAAAATTGTTAGTACAACAAAACGAAAATCTAATGAAATGCTAAAATTATTATAGGGAAAAAGATATGACAGGAACTTTAATAGACGTATAATAATCAAGAAGGAATTGCTATAAAGTCAGAAGGGGTCATTAAATCTTTACCATGCAGAAACCCAAGAAAATAAATGAGAGTATTTAAAAAATTATTACAGAGGGCTTACATCACCACATAAAAATATATGGCAACGTGGAAATGCTATTCCTACAAGAGAAGGAATATTGAAAGGCATAATTAAAAAGCATTTTCCAAAAATATCAGGTAAAAATAAGTCACACTACAAGAATTTTAAAGAAACAAAAATAATTTACCATTGTAGATATGAACAATCACATAGATGTTCCTCACATATTTATTTATATATCATGGAATCTAGAACACAGACACCCTGAGAAACAGAAAATATTGCAGGCTCAGTGAGATCAATGCCTGTCTGAGTTCATTAAGGAATCTTATCAGAATAGAAAAAAATGTAGTGGAAATATGTAAAAACATGGAAGAAAATATGATTTCTAGACTGAACATACATAACTCATAGGGAAACTACCTAACAACCTGTCTCCTGTGACGCTATAGCCATCAAATGAGAGTCTGAAAAGTGATAGAATGTATAGAAGCATCATTCAAGAAGGAAAGAGCTGATGACTTTGATAAAATATTATTACACAAACACTGAAATGACAGGTTTCTAAGAGAATAAATAATTTATTATAATGGTTTGGGCATCTATTGCCATGAAACTTAAATAATAATCAACATATATGTATATTCAACCAAATGCTTGAAACTGGACATTGTAAAGTACGCAGAAACCAGCATTCAGAATGTAGAGGCAGGTGCATGAACTCAATGGCAACATGGGCTCCTTTGGGAACACAGACTCAAACCTGAGCTTAACAAGAGCAGCAACTATAGACATTCCAAAATGGACATGGAAATTCACAAATGGTTTCTACTCAACACGAAAACTGCCAACATCCAAGTAATGCTGACAGAAGGAGATACAGTCTTTCCTTGGGAAGGAAAAACCAAGTAATTATCTAATTTCAAATGGTCAATTCTTAAAACATGCTTTCAAGAAAATTACACAGACTGAACAGGATATATAAAAGAATATATATATGTATATATAGCAGCATATACACATATCCATGTAATAGAAATTAATGAAATAGGATAAGAATTTGAAAGTGAGAAAGAGGAGTATATCTGAGGGTTTGAAGTGAGGAAAACAAAAGGAGAATGCAATTGTGTTGCAGTCACAAAAGAGAAAAAAGAAATGAAGGACTGTCAGTATAACTTACAGGTTATACCTAGGCATATAGGGTTAGTTTTCAACACTGCTAAAACCACCAAAAAAACAACATGGAGTTTGCAAAAGTCAACATAATTAATTAAAAATATAAAAAGACAAATAAACATTGACAGAATTTCAACACCATAGTCTCAATGGTGGGTAGATCAACTGTGTACGAATCACATATACAGTAAACCAAAGAATAATGCTTCCTAAACTTAGGAAGAGGTGGTACACAACATATCAGAACCCTCCGGTGTGACATTTGAGTGTTACCAAGAAAATAATGTGATTGTTAATGCCTGAGAATTACCATGAATTTGAGACCAGCTTGGGACTATGTAGTGAATACCAGACCATATTAAAGGAGTTCTTTAGATTCTCTGTCAAGAATATAAACAACAGAAAGAAGAGTAGCAAATGTCTCCAGTAGTAATCTTCCTCTTGTGATCCAAACTCTGGAGGCAGAAACTAGAACTGTGGCTTATTCTGAAATCTCATTTCCAAAACACCTCTGGAATGGAAGCCAAATAGCAATGAGAAGGAAGTAGCAAAGAGCCCACACTAGGCTATGCTTGGTATGATGATCCATGCTCAGATGTCTTTGCAAGAATGAATTTAATTTCTCAAAGGTCTATATGGACGTTTTCACTCTGAACCACATTTTGTGGATTCCTCTGCTGAGAATACTTCCTATAACCTATCACAGAACTTCCTGTTTCAGCATGGATCATGGATGATAAGCAGGAACATGTCATGGTCTGGTAATCTCATCACAATTTGGGCCATCTTTTATTAGTCATTACAATTAAGAAGTGCTCTATGCTCATACCCTGGAGCTCCCTGCTCTGCCATATTTTTCCCAAATTCTCAACTTAAAAAATATCAAAAAACAAACAAACAACTACGAAAACACCTATTATCCAATAACCACTCCCTGAAGTACTTCCTACAGTCAAATTCATCTCTTAGATTCCAACCTGATACAGATAGGTGAATATTATTTTTCTTATTTTAGTATAGACAATTCCTTTGTTCATTTATCAGTCTAAGTCTGCAAATTAGCTATCACTTTATCTTTCAGCACTTATCAATTACAATGCTTGGCTGTAACTTTCATCATTTATAAAGCATCATCTAAGCTTTATCTTCCACAAAGTGTCTGACAATTTCTATTCATAAACTTTATATTCAGAAACTTGGGAGGTGAGTCAGATATCACACACACCACATTCTTTGACTCCTCACTAATATTGTCTCAGATTGACCCATCTCAATTTCCTTCTCACACTTCCACTCATTTCAAACTGGAGGGACACCTCAAAGTTATTGGAAATGTATGTTACACTTTTCTGACCCTTCTGAACTCCATTTTCTAATATCAGTTGTTTCAGTCTAAAAATTCCTTCTTTTATTTCCTTGTCTATTGGCAATACCAACATGAAATGATAGCATTCCTCTATGTTCTTCCCACTTCTTAAAACTGTGTCTCATTCCTAACACACAGAAAGCAGTGTATCCAGACCTGTTTTCACTTTTTGATGTGGAAAATTACCTCTGCTTTTCTCTGTAGGAAAGCCATGCTATGAATCACCTGACAATTAGTTATATCTGTGGTGTTCTAAACCACTGTTACATGTTCACTGTATTATCATATTCGCAATTCCATTTCAGTCTATTAAGTTTCTATATCAGGGCTATTAATTTTAATTGTGTATGTGTGTGTGTATGTATGTGTGTGCACACAGGTGTGTGTGTATGTGTGTGCACACAGGTGTGTGTGTATGTGTGTTCATGTGAATTAATTTGTCAAGAATGACATTGAACTGATCCTCCTGTTTCCACAACCTGAATACTGTTTTACACACATATATTACCATGCTCATTTTAAGCAATGTTGGGGATTAAACATTTAGTCCTGTATAATCGATGTAAGTACTCTGTCCACTGAGATACATCAACAGTCCAGGTTAAAGTACTTTAATAATTTTATCTATTAACACTTTCTATAAAAAACCATGACAAGCATAGAGGCACACACGTTTAATACCAGCACTCAGGAGGTAGAGACATGCTGATTTCTGTCAGTTCAAGGTTATCACTGTGAATTCCAGGACATCCAAAACTACATAGTAATACCTCATTTCAAAAACCTAAACAAAATAACTCATATAAAAGTGCCAAAATATATATCTCTATTGTTTTGTTAGATGCAAATCAAACATGACAATGTAAATGTAGTGGCTTGATAGTATTAGAATCACCTTCCTTATATATATATGTATACGTGCATATATTATATGAATTTTCAGGAATCATGGTATGTTTCTCTATGTATTTTTCATACATCCTTAGATATCTTTCCTCTATCTCCCCACTGAATTATAAATATTTCTCATTATAACCCATCAAGTGTAATTCTTATCGCACATCAAAGGAACTTCTTTTTGAAGCAGACAAAAGGTACTAAATAAAGCCATAACTAGTAAAAATGTAAATAACAACTGACTGTATTGCAACCACCCACAATTCTATGTCTACAAAACAACACCTATATCTAAGGTTGAGGGAGTATTTCAGAAGAAGAAGAAGAAGAAGAAGAGGAGGAAGAGGAGGAGGAGGAAGAACAAGAAGAACAGGAAAAACAAGAACAAGAACAAGATGATGATGATGATGGTATTGTAACAACCAGGGAACCATGAACCATAAAGTCAGATATGAGAGTGTACATTGTACCTAGAACAAGGAAGCTATACACTTGTAATTTCAAAAAATTGGTGGCCTAAACTGGACATTCACAATAACAACAACAGCTAACATGCCAACATGATGTGATAAATTACAAGAACCTTCAACACTTTAGCATAGGTCTATATGCAGTTAATATTTATTGATAATTCATCTTTTCCAGGGAAAAGAACTCAATACATTTATCCAATAACAAATGGTCAACCATTTATTTACATAAAAGCAATACTAAATTGTCTCAGCTGCTTGCATATTTATTTATAAACAACCCTACCTGTAATAATAATAATTAAAGGAAAAGAGAAATGTTGATAAAGTAAGAGTATAGTGTAATAACAGTGGAATGAAGATCACAGTAAATTATTTACATATATGAAATTCAATAATGGCATCCATAATATTAGTAAATATCTAGCAAAATGATAAATCAGTAGTATCCAGGACTTAAATGAAACATCATTTTGAATTAAATAATTATGAAAAAGAGTGACTAAGAAGACTGCTAGAAATTTGAGTTAGCATATTGCTATAAGTAAGAAAATATTTTGGTGAAACAGAAACTAAGGAAGAGAACTTAAACACTCTTGACATTTATTCTGAGAGAAAATTTCAATTAGATCACAAGAAACAAGGTCACTATCAGCAGAGTCATCCTGTCTGTACATAGATGTTGAAGCTATAAAAATTTTTAGATTTGTGTAATTGCTAGATATTGTTATACTATATTAATATCATGTGTATATGTGACATGCTTCTTAAATCACATTATTTGTATGAATAAACATTACTTATATTTAATATTTTTCTTTCTAGCTCTATTTTAGTGTCACATTTTACATTATGAGAGATTAACATTATTTTTAACATTTTATACTCTATTTATAAACAGTATGATTTCTGGGTTAATTAATATTTGTTTCCTTTTTGCCATTAAAACCACATCAAGATGTTGTTTTTATATGTAATCTAAATGCTTTATATATTTAATATTACTATAACCCATTAAAACAATTGCAATATAACTAAAGTAAAGAAGCAATAGAGATGTTTTAAGGCATTTATCCTATTATTAATTATTTACTTTTGAATAAATCTTTACTAAAAGATTCCCAGAAGTAATGACACAGATAAGTCATGTGCACAATAGCTTCCCATTTTCGACTCTTTTCTTTCCATTCACGTGGTAACACAGGTGAAGGAAATACTAAATGTTGAAGACACAATAAAATGGATGACACTGTCTACAGGTTGGGCTGGTCATTATAAAGCCAGATGAGATCTAGATGCAAAAGTGGCAGTAGGGATGATTTGCGTTGAAGCAAAGGCTCAGAGGTCCCTCTGCATACAGAGATTAAAAATGTGTTGATTGTGTACCACAAAAACTATTTCCATTCAGCAAGTCACTGCAAGTCAGCATTGCTGTTTCCAGTGAGATTAAAACACAGATGTGTGTATAGGTTTCAGCTCAGTTCAGCGCACACTCTGCTGCACAGTGGTACTAGGTGCATGATTAACAAATAATTGAATAAGGACTTGAGAGTGGCAATTCCTTGTGTTAGGCTACTTTAACCCCTGGAACTTTGTGGCTTGATAGTTTCTATGCTTCAGCTGCTATCTTAACCCTATGTCATTTGTGGATCATGTGTATGTTCACTTTAGGTGTGGTCATGTATGGGAAGCAGTTCAAAGGATCAGCCTTATGCAGCAATAGCAAATTTTTCAGGGTGTATGAATCTTCCCACATGTTGCACATCCAACAGGTATAACACAAGGACTGACAATCAAGGCATATAAAACTGAAAAGTCACTAGCTTGAGCAGCCTTTCCCCAGCCAGGATGCGAAGGAAACCCAGGAGGGAATCTTAAGAGAATCATGGATGTTTGATGGTTTGCCTGTTGTCTAGCAATGGGAGAAGTAAATGGACCTTATTTAGTGATATCGGTTTCCTAATACCCTGAAAAGCATGCTGGAAACTCCGAATTTCCTGGCAGCCTTCATATTTTTGTATCCTATTAAGTCATAATATCTTTTGAACCACAGTTACAATTCTCAGCTCCCTTGATATTACAAGAGCTTAGCTTCTGAGGGCCTGGGGTAATGTTCTTGACAAAGGATATCAAGGAACATGGTCTTCACTTCCAATTCCTAATAACAAAAAGGTTAGGTATTTCTTTGTTTCTGTTTTCTTTTTTTTTTCTTCTTCGCTTTTCTTTTGTAGTAGACTTCACCCTGTTTTTTTTTTTGTTTTGTTTTTTAGTGTATATGTTACTGGCATCTTATACAATCATTTTTTAAATTTTTTAAAATTATTTTTTCATTTAGGTTTGAAACAATCTTGTTTCACATGTCAATCCCAGCTCCCTTTCCCTCCCCTCCTCCCCCACCCTCCACACCAGGTCCCCCAGTCACCCACCCAATGTCCAGTCTGATCCCCAAGGAGGGTGAGGCACTCCATGGTGGATCTCCAGTGACTGTCATTTCATCCAGGGCAGGGCCTAGGCCCTCCCCCAAGAGTCCCGGCTGAGAGAGCCTCCCATATTGTGGCATGGGCACTCAAAGTGTATTTGTACGCCAGAGATAAATACTATTCAAGGCCCCGTAGATTACCTAGTCCTCCTCACTGACACCCACATTCAGCGGGTCTGGGTCAGTCCCATGCTTTCCACACAACCATTAATCTGGGGTCCAAGAACTCCCCCTTGTTCAGGTCAAATATGTACAGGGCTTACTTGTTTCTAGGGAGTGATTGTCTCTGAAAATCCTCAGGAATGGGAGACAGAAGGGGATATGAAAGGCACCCTATACAGATTCTTCCCTTCCAATTGACAATATCCAGGTATTCGATCACTTTACTGTGGCTTCTCTTATTGCATATGTCTATGTGTAAGTATGAGCATATGAGTGCAAATGTGTGCATAGATATCGGGAGGGGTCGTAGGATTTCTTGCAGCTGGAGTTTAGGTGTTTGTAAGCCACCCAACATGGCATCAGTACTCGGGTCCTCTGTAAGGGCAGCATATGCTCTTACAGGCTTAGCCTTCTCTCCGGCCCATGGAGACCTCATTTCCAGGTTCTATATACTCTGCAGAGAACATTTAAGTATCAAATGATAAGCAAGTTTTGTTTCAAGTTCATCTTACAGTAGTTTCAGAGAAAATAACAAGCACTCTAATTTTCATTATTCACAAACAAGGTGCAATTGGAATAGAGAGGTAGCAAGTTAAAGAATCCCCCATCAACGTTGGGATTATTGACTTTTCATCTAGGACAAGATCAACTGCATATAGCCGGTCCTGCAACCAACTAATTTTTCTCTAAAGGTAGTATTTTAGTGTCTAGAAATGGGTCGTCACGTTAAGGATTTGTTAGCAAATAATGTGTTTTTGATGAGTTTCACACTTCAAAAAATTGCAGCTTGTGCTTTAAAATATACTTGAGTTATAGATAAAATGTATAATGTATTAATAAATAAGAAAATGAATAAAATTTACAGGCACGTAATAAAAGTAATTACTATTGTAGAATTTTTGAAGACACTGACTCACTATGTAGTCTAGAACTTCTTCAAACATGGAACCATCTTGCTTTATGTAGCCAAGTGACTGGGTTATTTTTATAAAGCAGTGTGTCTGGATAAATACTTATTTTGAAAAATGTAGATATTCTGTCAAAGATGTGGAAAAACTAAAGAATGCTTATTCTTAGAGTAAATGTCTTTTAATAATTTTAGAGACTATCATATATTTATGTAATATATACATATTATTTGTATATCATTTGATTAAGACTATGAATTATTCAGATTTATTACATTAAAACAATAAGACTATTTTCATTATTTTTGTATTCATCATGTATTTATGTGTGTGTGCAGGCATGCATGCTTGCATTTGTGCACATATGCATATATGTCGTGGTGTGCTGTGGAGGTCAGAAAAGAAACTATTCTCTCCTTCTAACTGTGAGTCCCAGTCACCAAACTCAGGTCCCCAAGCTTAGCAGCAACTGCCTTCACCCAGTCAACCATCTCATTGGATTCTACATCATCTTCAAAATGTAATAATAAGATCTCACTTTTCATGTGTACATTGTTAAATCAATTATTTAATACTGATATGCAGCATTAGTCACAACTTAGAGGCTATAAATGCTATCAAATCATAAGTAATTTTTGAAAACTGATACTAAATTGAAGTAAAATAAAGAAATTACATCTAAATGGGACATATATATATGTACATATATATATTATATCCTATAAATAGCTGTCATTTTCCCACAAACATGACATATAAATGCAAATATAAATTTTTGACACTGTCAGAAGTATTTACAAATAACTGCAGAAACACCAAGGGAATAAAGATGTGAAGGACATGTAAAAACCATGTTATGTACATCATGCACTAAGACTGCTGTAATCAGATGCAACTTTTTCAGATAAACAGGAGAGATCATAAAAATTCAAGCTAGTTGTAGAGGTGCACAGTTATGATCCCAGCAGGAAAATGCACAACCTAGCCTATGTATTAATGTCCAAGCCAGACTGGGCAAGAAGGTGAGACCCTGCAACTTAAAATCCAAAGAGCAACAAAATCAACAATAAAAAAATTAACGTGAATAGCACAACTGCTAGAAATACTATGACATAGTTGTACGACATCTGGAATTTAATTTTTTGCATTACTACCTCAATATGATTTGAACAGACTTTGTTTCCCTGGTTCAAGGCAGGTCTATAAACTAAGATCTGAACAAGGAGGGAAACTATACCTCAGAGGGGTACATAGAAAATACCAAATGAGAGGGCTTGACCATTGTGCAATTCTTTTAGACTCAAAAATTCATAAAGGAAAAAGGAAAAAGACACTCCACTACATATATTTCCTAGTTAATTTGCAACACATTTTCCTTTCTCAATTGAAAGCTGGAGGCTTTTGGTTACTTTATGTAGGCTTATATTATTTCTGTCAAAAATGAAAACTTATCTTTGTGTAGTTAGTTGAACAAAGTCCATCCCCTTGAAACCAATGAGAGATAAGTAGGAAGCAATCTATCTCTGTGAGTGTCAGGCTAGTTCAATGGGTAAGTGATTAAGACAGAAATTTCTTTGATTCTTTGCACTTCTGTACTCTTACATCTTACTTCATAAGTGAGCTGAACAAATACAGGATGGTGAGGGCCCCTGTGTTAAATCTGACATGTACATAATCTCTCCAAGAGAAAGAAAAGGTTTACTGCCACCTACAGCTATCTCCTGGGTCTTGTATTTCACAGCTTTGTAATGTAAACAGATAGCATGATAATGTTACATCATAGTTGCCCATGTCTTCACTAAGGTGAATTTTGAACATCTCCCAGGAAAGCAGTTTTCTTAAAAGAAACCATTAACACTAAAATCACAATCAATTCACTCACACACACACATACACACACACACACACACAAATAAAAAAATAAAAACATCAATCTGTAAAATAAATACCTGCTCAGACAAGAAATGAAAATGGCTGTAGGAAAATTGCAGGAAGACTTAATCTATTTTTTTCAGAAGCAAAGAAAAGCAAGTTTTGTGAGATAATAAAAATACATGTTTTATCACCTTTATTTTCGTTCCTACTGCCTTGGGATGGTTTCATAATTCTCAAGTGAAGCCTGGCATTTTTGGAACTAGAAACTAATAGCTTGCATCAGGTGTGCATCATGCTATTTCAGTGCTGTTTCTCTGAGACTTCATCAACAAGTAGACTTATGAATGATATCTACATGTATACAAACCCTTGTTTTTTATTCTTTGTGTGTGTGTGTGTGTGTGTGTGTGTGTGTGTGTGTGTGTGTGTGTGTGTGTTTCCTGGGTTGCTGCTGGCATTCCTCACATTCCTCATTCCTCTTCCGCTTAAATGTATTTTTATGCTCTGTACATCAGAGGCCTGGGATAAAATTTGTAAGATTTACTTGATTCTGTGTATTATATGTTCTAAAATGGTAATAAACATGTGTGATTCTATGATTAACACATAATTGGGAGACAGATCCCAAGCACCTCTACTTATCAATATCAAGTTAAAGAGTAATATACTCAAGGTATTATACTTAATTTGAAGTTAAACATGTAAAGATATTTTGATTAGAAATTTTTATAGTACAAGAAGGGAATATTTGTTTATCTGTGTCATCTATATATCCTGTAGTTAGACTTTATTGTTATAAGCAGAAAAATAATACACTTGAAAATAAAGTCATACAATTCCTCGTAAAACAGGCTAGAAAAGTGGTAAAATTCATGGGACATGGAAAAAGAGAGTCAATTCTGAAGTCTGATTTAAGTTTCTTACTAGCTGAGAATCAAGATTCTCTGGACTTTCAGCATTATAAAGATATTTTACTGTGGAACTTGCCTACATAGAGAATATTTTTCTTTCAAGTAGTGATACTTTCAAGTAAAAATGTTAAACTAGCAATGAACAATACATTTAATGAGTAAGAACACTCAGTCTTAATTCTTTCCCACGTGTAAACCTAAAATTGTCTAGGAATTTCATTATTAATAATCTTCAAATTATACTCTGCAACCTTTCTGACTTTGAGTTTTACCATATCAACTGAAATCCCATCTACCACTCTGTAGAAATCACAGTCAGCTACTGTTTACATTCATTAACGAACATCTGATTTGTAAAATCAGAAACCAACAAAATCACACTTGTTTATTTTAAAGTCATTTGAGAAGACATTTCTTAAAAAAGCAACACTCAGAAATTATTTGATGTTAATTACAAGTTTTATTTTATTATTATTAGATGGGATAAATGAATTATTTCAATTTTTCTGAATTTTTAAAGATTGACTTCTGTTTCAGGATGTGGACTAGTTCATAGAGACTTCTGTGTTGCTTCTTTGCAGACTGTATATTCTTTATTGTTTTCCTGGAATATTCTGTAGATATCTGATAAGACAGTTTGGTTTATGATGTCATTTAATTCTGATATTTCTCTGCCTAAATTATTTTTTTCAGATGATCTATCTGTTGGAGAAAGTCCTTGAATCAGTAGTAAACCTTTCTGATATTTTTTAAATTAAATGAGTACAACAGAGTTTGGTGCACATAATTGTATTTTTGATTAACTGTTCCCTTGATTAAAATAAGGTATACTATTTTTTCTCTTTTAGTTAGTTATGAAGTCATTTTGGCACAATTTAGGGTAGTGATTCCTGCTTGCTTCCTAGTTCCACTTTATTGGATTAATTTTGTCAGTACTTTTACACTAAGATATTAACTATCATTAAAGCTAAGATGGTATTCGGACAGACAATAGATATATTATGTTACTTGATCTATTCAGACAGCCAGTGCCTTTTTATTGGTGAATTGAGGCAATTAATATTTAAAGTTATTATTGGAAGTTATATGCTGATTTTAGTTCTGTTATTTTTTGGTGGTAGAGTTCTGTTCTTAATGGTACTATATGCTTTAGTAATTATAACTTTATATTTATTTCCATTCTCTTGACTATGCTCATTCATCTCCTTACTATATTTTATTTAAGTTTGGTATTTCGTATATACAAATTAAGGTGTTTTATACCATGGAAAGTTTTTCGGTGTCTTCAACTGTGGAAGATAGTTTTACTGGTCACCGTAATCTAGGTTGGCAATTGTAGAGCATAAAGTTTTCAAATATCTGTCCATCACCTTTTCTTCTTTGGCACCTAGTACATTAGCCACAACTGTCATTTCAGTTGGATTGAGAAGCACCAATAATGCAAAAGTAAGTTACTAAGAGAAGACTTCCAGAAAACAAAAAGGTGTATGTGTGTGTGCGTTTTGATGTCTTCGTCTTTCACCCTCTAAAAACTTTATTAGAAACAATTCCTTGATAACAGGTGGGTAAAACCCACATTGCTAATAAGAACAATTATCTTGGTTTCTTTTCCTGCTGTGGTGACAAAAATACCCTGACAAAAAATTACGGGATAAATGGTTTTCTATGCATGACTCCCAAGTCAAGAACACAGTTCCCCATGGTGTGGAAGTCATGGCATAGGAACTTGTATCATCTGGTTACATGGAATTCACAATCAGAAAGCAGAGAACAGTAGCTGGGCTTTGGTGGCACATGCTTTTAATCCCAGCACTCGGGAGGAAGAGGCTCTGTGAGTTCAAGGCCAGCGTGGTCTACAGAGTGCGTTCCGGGACAGCCTCCAAAACAATACAAAGAAACCCTGTCTCAAAAAAAAAAAAAAAAAAAAAGCAGAGAACAGACATTGCCATTGTCAGGTCACTTTCTTTCTTATACACCATAGTTTTCCCTCTCAAGACTTGCTCACAGATAAGATGGGTCCCTGGATCTCAATTAACCTGATGAAGAATTCCCTTCTTGATATGTCCTGAACCAATCCACAACTAACAATTCATTACACATGTGGTGTGCCTCAAGCCCTGGTGATCGAAGATGCTGTGAAGTTGAAAATCAGTGTTAAGCATCACAACAATGTTATGTAAGTTCAATGATGGTGACTGGCACCAGTATTGCAGCTTTCAGCAGTGACTCAGTAAGGAAAGTATCTTGGTTTTTACTTAACATAATTTAGTGTACCTGACCTCAAAATCTAATTGCAGAATGGAAGGTTCTTGCATAATGTTTGACAAGGTCATTAATTCCCAGTGGGACATTGGACTGGGAAAACCCAGCAGCTTTCAGTATAAAGGAGGAAAGAACTAGTAAAGTCATTATGTAAATGAAATTAAGACTAGCTACTGAAAAGAGTTTAAATACCTACAACCCCTCTTTGTTTTTAAGGTCAAGAAATATGATGAAGCAAACAATGTACCTGTCTCTTATTCAAAATTCATGAGAACTTGGGCTTCAACAGCTAAGAATACTTTCTGGTTTCGCAGAGGACCAGGGATCTGTTCTTAGCACAAATTCACTTATAACTAGCTCCATGGGAATTAATGATTTCTTTTGCCCTCTGAAGGCATATAAACACAGGAACACACAAATGCTTTGGCATTCACACACACACACACACACAAACATATAAATAATAGTAAAATAGTTTTAATTCAGGGCAATTTTACAATAGTGAATAAACAGTAATTCACTCAGGTAGTAAATTGTATCTCAAAGTTACATAGGCCATTAATGCTAGTGAGAAAGATACATTTTTCCAAATTAATGTTTATGGATGCATTTTTCTGCCCCAAGTATGCATTTATATATCACCTATTACTCTCTAAATTCATAATTTGTGACATTGTATACTATTCTAACAATGTTGTCAGATATACCTCTGGATGGGTCATTTTTGAGAATGGATAACTTGAAAGACACAAGCAACCCTTTAAATATTTTTTTTTACTGTACATGGTAACTCCATAAAATATAAACTTTGAGGAATTATCAAACACAAAGTACCCCCGAATCTAATCAGAAATAGAGTATATTTAAGCACACACTGCAGCCAACCAACATTAGAATCATTATGGGATTCAATGTTTCAGTTTTGAAAAATTTTATGACTCCTCAGCTACCATTTCTGAACTCACATATTTTCTAAAAATTATAATCATACATAAGGTTTTCCTTTGTTTTTATAGCACTTGTCATGACAAAGGTTGTGGTGGTGGCAGCAGCAGGAGCAGAGTGAGTGAGGAAAAGGGCCAAACACAAATCTTATTGGGAAGGACTCTTTGTAATTTAGTTTATTTGCAGAGAGCCTGCATACAACCACTATTTCTACTCCAGTTCAAAGGATGGAAAGGAATGTGAGTTACTCAATATAAATCTGCACTGGAGTTAGTTGCATACTCTCTGTTGATTGCATTTTGCCATACTGTTGTTCCATTATAAATTCACATTACTCTCATGGATAATGGCACAGACAAGAAATCTCATGAAATGCTGCTTTGTAAACAAAAATGAGAGGCCTGATAGTTTTCCATTATGAAGGATTTGTTGCCTTCAATACTAAAAGAATTACTGCATTAATACTGGAGAAATAATGTCCTCATGAGTTCTTGTTTCTAAAATTGTCAGAGCTTCACAAGTTCTCATTCAGAATGTTACATTTATATTGGATTGTAAAACAGCCATCCTGGAGACAAGTGTAAAACAGGTGCTAAAGCACAAAGACTTACGTTTATATGTCAAGTGATTATTTCCAGGAGCAAAAATCAAATTCTAGCTGCAATGCAAAGGAATGGAATTTTACGGTAATAGAAGACACTTTCCAACAAGTCTCACTACAGTATTAAAATATACAAAGTTCTCTACTTCTAAACATTGCTTTTATAAGTGATCCATAAGTAGTTGCTTTGAAATCCTCCCTTTCCTATTTTCTAAGCTTCTCATTTCTTTGTGATTCTAGTTGCTTATGCACAAACAATATACAAAATGGAGAAAGGCTATAGCTCCAAAAGTATAGCAGGGTTGGAACACCAACAAAAAAAATCTATGTAACCTTGTAATTCATGGATTTGCCCACCATACCAGTGGCTAGAATAGTCATTCCTCTGTGATTTCATCCTGGGAACTTTATATCCAAAAATGAATAAAATGCCCCCCATTCTAGACAAAACAGCAATGTATAAGGAGAGACATTCCAAGTGAGAAAAGAGGTTACTACATGTCCCATGAAACTAAAAATGCGTACCAAATTAAAAGTGTTAAAAATATGTAAGGCCCAAATATATTGATGCATACATTTCTTAAGTATAACAGGCACATAAGTTGTTCTTTAGAGACAAATACCATGCAGAAGTCATTTCAAAATGTTTTGGTAACCGCTTTTCAAAGATGAACTAAAGAAGGAAGCAAATTCTCTAGTCAATTACCTGCTGATATGAGGACTGAAAACTCTGGCTTTAAAGAACAGTGTGATCCAGCTAGGGAGATGATTCATTGGGTAAAGACACTTGTTGCTGAACCTAAAGACTGAAACTCTGTCCCTAGAGAGAACATGATATAAAGAGAGGATCAGCTCCCACACTTTGTTCCTTGTGGTCAACATGTGAGCCATGGCATGTTATGCTCTCCAATATAAATGAATAAATGTGAAAAAATTTTGAAGAACTCTATCATCTTTTAAGAGGCAGAGTAACTAACTATACTTGGAAAAAGGGCTAAACACTCTGCATCTTGCCATTCAACTAGCAAGTTGATTTTCCTACTTCTGGTTACTTTGCTAGGCAAATACAAAATAAAACTCTCCCCCCCAATCTATGTAATTCCTTTGGATTCTGTATCAAAGCAATTATTCATAAGTATTTATACCTCAAAAATGACCAAAAAATCAATCAATACCCAGATAATAAATTTAAATAGGTAATTTGGTTTTAATAATTTGTATGTTTTATTTCAGTCTGTCTGAGTTACTGCTGGGGTACTGCGCATAAAAGATAAGCAAGGCTTGTATTTGGAAGAAGTTAGGATGAGAAACCTCCTATTAGCATCAAGAACCAAGAGTGAAAATCAAGGTCGGAACTAATATTGGCCTCATGTAATGATCTGAGGTTGTTGCCCATGTCATTTTTCTTTTTCCCAGGAGCAGTGCTTTCAAATCCAACATAATACCTGTTTAATTCATAGATAAGAGGCAGGGAGAACAGCATGTTGAGGAGAAGGAAGAAGAAAGAGGTGGGAAGAAAGAAGGTAAGAGAAGAGATGGTAGAGGAGAGGAGAAGGGAAGGGAAAGTGACAGAGATGAAGAAAGGAGAGAAGGAGGAGGGGGATTAGAGAAGAGTTATGGGAAGACATGGAAGAGAAATGAGAAAAGTGTAGGGTAGTATAGTGGGAGGGAGAGATACATAGGGATTCACAAATTACTTAGAATTGTCTGAGACTGTGAGAGGTTTAAGAATATAGCCAACTTCTCTGGGTTCAAGAGTGTAAAGCACTCCTCCTGGAAAGAGCCCAATGCCAAGGCAATCTAGGGAACCCTGCCTAATTTACCTCATGTATCTGATCAAAAGGATCCATGATGGGAAAGTAAAAACTCACACAACAAACTGTGAAACCACAACATCCCACAGCAGTAAGGCAGCAGTTGTTTATTTTTAGTGACTGTCACACAGTGTTGGTACAGGGTGGAATCACATTATGATGTAATCTTCTTGAGAGAGGTTTTCTAAGGTAAGATTTGAAGCCTTCCACACTTATCAGATGCTTTCTGTCAGTTTTCTCCAGTTTTACAATTCTAGATCCAAACTGCATGGCCCCCTTCGGCAGGAGGGCTGAGGTTGTGAGGCCAAGTTCAACAGCTGCAAGGCATAGAAGGAGCTTCTCACCAAGCCCTCGCGGCAAAGACTGGTCCGTCTTCTCCCACACCACCAGGGAGTTTAGGAAAGAAACAACGTTCTCATCCAGGAAAGGAAACCTAAGTTCATTAAAAAATGGATAGTGACTACTATTAAAAAGTAGTTATCTGTCATTATTCACACAATGGCTAAAATTTAACCACATTAAAACGGTATTTAAAAACATATATGATTTACAAAAATATTCTAAAATCTAAACAAATTAATTGCCTATGGTATAAAGAAATAAGTTCAAGTTGTTTTAGAGTACTTCTGAGGATGACCCTGGTATACAGCATGATCATGAATAACCTAATTTATGTTTGACTAGAGCATGTCTACAGAAACTGAACTTTAGGGGCATGAAACCAGTGTAAAGGGTTCCTGGACTTGTAACACTGTATCAAAATTGTTTATTTATAATTTCTGTGTGGTAACAAATTGGTCAATATAATAAATACTACATTTAAAACAGAAAAAAGAGTGTAAATCACTCAACTGACAAATAATTCTATGCTGTTAATCCACATTTAATGATTGAGTAACTGTATGTTCTAAACCATAACCATTTTACAAAGAAAAACAAACACTAAAACATGGTGCATAGATAGTTAAAGAGAACATCTCTGAGAAGGAGAAAGTATTTTTCCACTTCCTTCATAACAGTATTATTTGTTTTAAATAAATACCTTGACACTATTATTTGGGGCAGGTGGTAATTGGAAATATATTCAAGATCTATGACCTGAGAGCAAAAGGGACAGAAGACAGCTCTTCTGAACAAAACTGATATGCTATCCACAAGAGTCTGGCATTTAATATTTCCAAAATTATTGTTGTGTGTCTCTCTGGGTAAAAATTTTAAACCAATGGCAGTACCATGCTTTGTGACATAAGAAAAGAGACACAATGATATAAATGTTAGAATACATATGAACAGGCAAGTGATCACTCAAAGGAAAATGTCAGTTCCACCAGCCTGCCCAGCATTGTTCACCAGTTTCTTCACCTCATGAAAATGTTGAATTCAGTTATGTGTCTCTCTAGAATAAGGAGATATTTACTCTGTTATGGTCAGCTTGTCCTGGGTCCCATGCCCTGCATATCATAGTTTCATTCAGTAATTCTTCAAGGAGCCTAAACATAGGAACAAATATTTTGCTATAATTGTGTTTTATGTTTAGAAATGGGAGGATATGTTACCTTAAATTTATACTTTATGAATGTTATATCCATATAAGAAAGCTTTCATCAGCTTCTACCTGATTATCTTTTAAGAAATGGACACATCCTCTCCAGCATAAGCTGTAGGTGTTTTTTACTTTAGTCATTCTGACAGGTGTAAGATGGTATCTCATAGATGTTTTGATTTGCATTTCAATGATGGCTAAGGATGTTGAGCAATTTCTTAATTGTCCTTCAGCAAAGGATTACCAGTCTATGATACACAACTCCAGAGAATCGAAGAAACAAGGAGGACCCTAACAGAGACATATGTGGTCCCCCAGAGAAGGGAAAAGGGACAAGAACTCCTGAACAAGCTGGGAGCATGGGGTAGGGGGCAGGGTGAAATGAGGTAGGAAAAATAGAAGGGGAGAAGATAAGGGGGGAGGAAAACATGAGGCATCAGGAAGATTGAATCAGGGGATGATCAGAGAACAAGAAAAGAGACACTGTAATAGAGGGAGCCATTGTAGGTTTAAAGAGAAATCTAGCTAGGAAAATGTCCAGAGATTCATGAGGAAGACCCCAACTAAGAATCTAAGCAACAGTGGAGAGGCTACCTTAAATGCCCTTCCCCTATAATGAGGTTGATGACTACCTTAAATGCCATCCAAATAGCTGATGGAAGCAGAACCAGAGAGCCACAGCTAAACTCCTGGAATCCAGTTGTAGAGAGGGAAGAGAGATATGCAAAGGGATCATGACCATGCTGGGAAACCCACAGAAACAACTGACCTGAACAAGTGGACCATCATGGGAACAGCAACATAGGACCAAAACAGACTCCCTGAATGTGGGTGACCGGAGGTCTGGGCAGTCAATGGGGCCTCTTTCAGTGGAATCAGTATTTATCCCTATTATGACAAACTTTGATGATTCCCTATAGAAGGTCGCACTCTCCAGTCTCCCTGGGGATTGGATGGGTTGGATGGGGTGGATGGGGGGATCAGTGGGGGGCATGGGAGGATGGGAGGATGGGAGGGGGAACTGGCATTCATATGTAAAATAAGATTGTTTCTAATTTAAATTATATATATACATATATATATACATATATATATGAAATCGTCACAATTTATCCATACTTTATTTGACTTAAACTTATCACTTTCTGAAGGACATAAAAACATCCTCTTTGGAGAAAAGAAAACTTCTGTATCTTACATATGAGGTCAAAAAATAATTCCTCATTTCCAAAGAAGTATACTTGTTATATTGCATTTATTTTACTAAAATTCTCGTCAAACTTGAAGTTTCTTTGTAGAAAATGTATACAGTCTAGTTAAGCTTTCAGGTTTCTGTCCACCGCCTTCATAATAGTGATTGGTAGAATATAGGAAGGAGGGAGAGTAGTGATGAGGTCAAACTTAGTGTATGAATATCACACTGAATCTTATTAAGATTTAAAATTAATGTTGCTTGTAGTTAAAATATTTAAGTTACCTAAAATAATTACTGTGCAATTATTTTAAGGAATACAGATTAATTCTGAAAATATAATGGCTAACTGAAAATCATACATGTGTGTACACAGAATCCATACATAAGGACTCACACACACATTACACAAAGTATATTAAAATTTCCTATATTTTATGACATGATATAATTGCAATATTTCTGAAGACAGTAAAATTGCTTTTCAAAGTCAATATTTTCTGAAAATGATAAACACAAAAGTAAGCAAAAAAATTTTTTTGCTTTGTTTGATTTCCAGTAATATAAAATTAACCTATTTTCCAGTTAAAATATGTTCTAGCACTTTTTTTAGTATATAAAAACTTAAAGGGAGCTTCCATAGTTTTACTAACTTAGGTAAATGCCATGACAAGATTTAAATCGTGGGCAGTTGACAAATGAACCCCAGAAAGGATGGTCAAAATAGAAATTATAGAAACAAATCTTCAACTTAATCCCCCACCTTTCTTTTTGTTTTGAAAATGCACTGAGTTTAAATTGGATTTTGTTTTTCAAAAACTGAACATCATGGGCTGTCCAGATGGCTTGTAGATGAGGGTACTAGCTGTGAAAGCACTGGAATTTGA
Organism: Mesocricetus auratus; assembly: GCF_017639785.1. Taxonomy (NCBI): domain Eukaryota; kingdom Metazoa; phylum Chordata; class Mammalia; order Rodentia; family Cricetidae; genus Mesocricetus; species Mesocricetus auratus. The sequence goes on from NW_024429202.1 coordinate 21,989,340, forward strand.
ATTTGATTCTAGAAACCATATAAAACCACATAAAGTTAGATGGAGAGTTCTAACTTCACAAAGTTTTCCTCCATGACACAGTCTGGTTAGTATTCTAACACACCCATACTTATTTTGAAGTTTAATTGTCTTCTCAATATTTTCACAAAAAAAAGTACAGCAGTATCTTAAAGACTCAATTACTTCCAGAATGCGTTGGTGGAAACGGAATGTAAGACAATAAATAGTTTGCCTTACGTAATGGACAATCCTTTAATTAATTATAGTGACTGATTACGTTTATTCATAGTGTGTGTAGTACAGGTTTCTGTTCAAGTAGCATAATAAAGGCCATAATGGTACTATCCTTTGGAAATTTTAGGAAAAGCCTGGTCCCGCTTCTGATTGAAATGTGAACACAACAGTTGAACATGTAATATAACTCTTCTGCCCAAATTCTCATTTTCAGGCAACTTCCCTTTAATTTTTGAAGTATTTTTCTCTGTGAGTTGGTTTCAGCTTCGGGGTACTGAATGTCAAATGTCTCAAATTTTTCCCTAGATGCCATCTCTTCTACTTCACAATTTGTGCTTACTAAAACTGTTAGGGCTAATGTAATAAATGTTAGGGAACAGTTTTTCCAAATAGAAAAAGTGAATTTGAATCCAGGGTAAATTTTTAGATACTCACTTATTGAATTGTGAAAACATTTTGTCTGTTGTTACTTTCTAAAACTACTAACAGATGATAATCACAAAGCATGATTTTTTTTTTTTTGGTTTTTATGAGACAGGGTTTCTCTGTATTGTTTTGGAGGTTATTGGTACTGCCCGGCCTCGAACTCACAGAGATCCGCCTGCCTCTGCCTCCTGAGTGCTGGGATTAAAGGCGTGTGCCACCACCGCCCGGCCATACAGCATGATTTTGAATACACATTATTAACATATTATTAGCCTGGAAAGTCAGTTTACTATATCTTTGGAATTGATCCATGAACACTGAATTGTACAAATCTGGACGTCTCTGATCCAGTGAGAAATAAGATAAAAATACAACTGGGCAAATTCAAGGAACAATAGGATACAAATTGAATAAACAAATAAACAGTGATATTTCTTGCCATTTTTTCTCCACTTTTTCAAGACGGAGTCTCTCTGTATAGCCTTGGCTGTCCCGGAGCTCACACTGTAAATCTCACTGGCTTTGAACTCACAGAGATCCACCTTCCTCTGAAGGTGAAATGCACTGAAATTAAAGGTGTGTGTCGAGCCGGGCGGTGGTGGCGCACGCCTTTAATCCCAGCACTTGGGAGGCAGAGGCAGGCGGATCTCTGTGAGTTCGAGGCCAGGCTGGACCGACAGCCTCCAAAACAATACAGAGAAACCCTGTCTCGTAAAACCAAAAAAAAAAAAAAAAAAAAAAAAAAAAAGGTGTGTGTCGAAACAGCCAGGTTTAACTATGGCATATCTTACTTGTGACTGATAGTCATAAAAAAGATGTGTATAATCAAAGCTGGCAGGCACTCTCTCTCTCTCTCTCTCTCTCTCTCTCTCTCTCTCTCTCTCACACACACACACACACACACAGAGCAAGAGAGAGAGAGAAACACAGAGACACACAATTAATAGGAGCTGATAGGGGATATTACATCCCAGTGAGTCAACATGGTGTAATAGACTTACTTTAAATACTACATTACATGAAGTATGTCAAGCCTTTTCTACCATCTATCCATTCTTTAGCAAGATAAATGAAACCAAGCACTACAAAGAGAATCAAGCCCTAGAAAACATGAAAATAATTTAAACTCCACAAACTATTTTCTACTCACAGACTTCTCTCATTTGAAAACAGTAACAGAAAGATAGCAGGAACAATTTCTTACCATGAAAGCTAAATAAAGAATTTCTAAGTAACCTAAACAGGGCTCAGATTATATCATGCAAAGTTTTAAAAATGTATATGAAACAGAATGAAAGATGAAACGATAACAAAAAATAGAGAGCATTTAGCTTGAATAGTGACAAATGTTTATATCATTAACTCGTTAAATTAGTAAAAGAAATTGTTTCGGGGGTCAACATTAAGAACCTAGATGCATAGAACAAAATAAGCCAAACAAAGGAACATGGGACAGAATCAAGACAAAGCCATTAATATCAAAGTTGACAACATAAGGAAAACACAAACATGGCTCTTCCAAAAATCAATAAAATTGACCAACTGTGGTATGGCTAAGGCCAAAATGTATTTTCCTTCTTATGAACAAGACTCCACATGCTTTGTACTATTCAGATTCAGGTCTATGGTAAGTGTGTGGCTGATTCAGAGGCCAGGTGAGAATTGCTTTTGAATTTTGAGGAGCACTGGGGATGATTTTAAAACTTGATTCTGAAGCATAAAATTACGTAAGATACTTTTTCCATTTCTAATACTGTTAAACAAATTGTAAACTTAAATATAAGGTAAATATTTTTTAGAAACTTCCACTTCATTTTGGAAATGAAAGATTTGTGTTAAGATAACATTTCAAAACAGGAAAATGAGAAACAGACATACACATAAATGTTCAGAAAGATTAGAATACAGTCTTTGGGAAGTGCTTGTCATAATATGAAGTATAAACATTAAGAAATATTTATCAAGACACCACTGTTACTATAAGAACACTTTCCCTTGGCATTTCGTCTGCATTTACATTAATATAAAAGGAAATATGTCTTGTTATCCTAATCATCCTACTGCAATCATCCCTCCTGTTTGCATCAGTGTAGTATAGTTCATAGAATCAGACTCACTGAAAGGGATGTATTTTTCAATTGTATAAAATATAAACAAGAGGCAAAAGTAGAAGAAATATAGGTGTAAAAGGTCAACTTTTGAAACATTTAGCATTGTGAAAAATGGCATTTTCAATTTTTTTGTAAAAAGAAGCTACAGACAAGTGCAAAGAAAGTGTGGTGCAATCCTAGAAGGCAGGAAAGGGTATGATTTGAAGTCTAGGCAAGTTGCCCTCTGGTCACAAACCATCAACTTTTTTGAGTTTAAAAGATAGAATGGCCTTTCACTCTCCACAATTAGAAGTCCCCAGTTGTTACGCTACATGGCCACATACTCTGGGGCTTGGTTTTCTCCTTCAGTTAACAAATCGTGAGGCAATAGTTGACAGAACTTTTTTTCTAAGTCAAACTTACAATGATGTAAGTTTGGGCTTCTCAAATCTGTGGACTGTATCTTTTCTGTATGAGATTTTCTCTGTGTGTCTTCAAATGTCGGATTTATAATTTATTGAAGCTGCACACATCTCTACTATCATTCATCACTCAGCACTGTTTGCTGTAAGAATGATGTTAAGACCTGTTTCTGTAATTCTGTGATTTTTTTTCTAAATCAATAGTTAAAGGTGGGTATTTTTAATCCACATTTAAAAATGAATTCCTTCACTAAATTAAAGGAAAATTTTTCTCAGCTTATTCTGTTTGAAGATAACATGTTCTTTATTTGCTTCTTTGTGTAACAGAAGGGTTTTCACTGGAAAAAATAAGAAAAGTTTTAAGGGATCTATAAATATATCATATAACATTTGTTAGTTTTGCCTCTCTCTCTCTCTCTCTCTCTCTCTCTCTCTCTCTCTCTCTCTCTCTCTCTCTCTCTCTCTCTCTCTTGTGTGTGTGTGTGTGTGCCGTCAGGAGTTGGTTCTTAGATTGTCACACTTCATGGAAAGCACTGAAGGACAGGGAAAAGAAATTAGGCAAATGGCAAAATCAAGAACAGATTTCTTTAAGAGGGCTCCTTCCCAATCCCAGTGGACTTTGTGACTATTAATAGCAAGAAGAAAAGACCTCCCCAAGAGATTATAAGGACCAGTATGGAAGAGGGAAGGAAAGTCAAGAAAGGCAAGCAGGTTTAAGTCCTATACATCATCTATCCAGAGTCCACTGAAAATTCCCTCAGATCTGGGTCCTCTGCTTTCTGTATGAGCTGTCTGTTTAATAATGTTTGTTGGTTTAGGTATCTCTGCCAGTATTGCTTTCCCTTTCCCAACATCTTTTGCCTTATCTTGAATTATATGTTTTATTTTTTTTCCTTTTGAAAATATTATCTTTCTTTTTTTGGCATTTTTGTTATTTAAAACAATCTTACTTTACATATCAATCCCCCACAATTCCCTCACCCTCCCATCCTCTCATGACCCCCACCAATTCCACCAACCCACTGCCTACCCACTCCCCAAGGACAGTGAGGCCTTCAAAGGGGATCATCAAAGTCTGTCACATCATTTGGGGAAGGGTCTAGTCCCTCTGTGTATCTGGCTGAAATAGTATCCCTCCATAAGGAATGAGCTCTCAAATTCCATTTGTTCACTTAGGAAAAATACTGGTTCCAATGTTGGAGGTCCCATAGACTTCCCAGGCTTCCTAACTGACACATACAGAGAGCTTGATTCAGTCCAATTTCAATGCTGGTTCCCAAGCTTTATGACTGGGGTCTTTTTGCTCTCACTAAGTCAGGTCAGATGTTTCTGTAGGTTTCTTGGGCACAGTCTTGACTGATGTGCTCCTTCCCCTCCCTTTCTACAACTGGATTCCAAGCAAGTGGGACCTCACTGACTCTAGACTGGAGAACCTGCATAAGACCGAATTAGGCCCTGAACATGAGTGTCAGTTGGAGGAATTGGGCAGTCTTTGTGGTCACTGGCAGTGGAGATAGTATTTATCCCTAGAGCATGAACTGACATTTTGGAGCTCATTCCCTATGTATTGATACCTTGCTTAGCTGATACACTGGAAGGAGGGCCTTGGTCCTGTCCCAAACGATGTGACAGGCTTTCATGACTTTCCATGGCATGTCTCACCCTTTCTGAGGCATGAATGGGGTGGGTGGGGAGATTGTGGGTGAAGGAGGAGGACAAATGGCTGGGAGAGGGAACTGGGATTGGTATGCAAAATAAGACTGTTGTAAAAGTAAAAATGTGGCGTGATATGAATTTTTTAAAGATATAAAAACCCTGATCATGTGCCAAGGTCCCACATGATATAAGAGAACAGAGCTGTCCTTCAACTGACTTATACAAGCCAAGATATATGCCAACACGTACACTCAGATAAAATAAATAAACATAAAAAACATTCTGAAAATTAATAATTAAAATCTAAAACATAAGCTAAACAATAGGGTTGTAAAATAGGCTGTGATGTCACATATTAGCCACAAATAGCTCAATATGGTTTACCCCAGTTTGTACTCCCCTTTCTTGCTATTATTCTTTTTCCAAATTATTTTAGTTTATTTGAATATTTAACAGAAACTATGGTAATTATGCAGTAACAAAAATATGACTAAGGGCCATACCATTTACAGGAGAAACACTGCAAATTTATTATTTATCATACCAAAACAAGTACTACTAACATCTTTACTCAACAGAAATTTATTGAAAGCCAAATATCTCTCTACCAATTTTCTTGGGATTTGAAAAACAAGATAAAATATATTCTGGTTTTGAAGCTTAGGTTATACTATAAAATTGGATAATATTGAAATTAAATGTTTGTGAGATGATTGTCCCAAAATGTCAGGTTATTTTTAATCATGCCACAATATTATTTTTATATGTAAGTAAAATGATCTTAATATTTCCTCAACTTGACTGAACTCTAGAGAGTTTGTAGCACATTCTAAGACAGGAACTCCCACTTCCTTAAAGCTTTACATTACAAAAATCTGTGCCTAGCCCAACCATAATCACAGAGGCTTTCTCAGGCAGCTGGTGGGAGCAGATGCAGGGACCCACAGCCAAACATTAAGGTGAGAGATCCCAAATTGGAGATATCTTTTGGGTCCCAACACTCTGAACTCTAAGAGCCCTAGGAAGACATAGATGTAGGCAGAATTGTAGGCACCAGAGGGATTGTGGATGCCAGAAGGACACACACAATGGAATCCACTAAGTAGGGCTCACAAGGGCTCAGAGAGTGTGAAGTGAAAATTCGGAGCATGTATGGGTCTGACCTAGGTTCTCTGCATATATCTTAAGGTTGTATAGTGTGTTGTTCTTGTGGGATTCCTAACTGTGAGCGTAGGCAAATCTGTGATTCTTCTGCTCTCGGGAACCTTTCCCTGTCCTGGATTTACTTGTCCAGCCTTGATATTATTTTCATGCCTAGTTTTATTGCATCTTCTTATGCTATGTTCACTTGATATTCCTGTGACACCTGCTCTTTTTTGAAGGGAAACAGAGGGGCAGTGGATATGGCTGAGAGTGGAGGTTGGGGGGGGGAAGGAGAAGCAGAAGGAGGGGAATACTGTGGCAGGGATGTATGAGAGAAAAATAAAATTTTCAAAAGAAAGGAAAAGAAAATTTGTAATTGTAGATTCTGTACCTTCCCTTTGAAATGTAAATGTCTGTTAGACCTTTCCTCCAGTTTTATGATCTAAGAATGTCTAGAGAACCTTGGAGACTTGACAATGAAAAAACACTCTCTAGATAGATAATACCATGTAGAGTCCTGTCTCCCAAATACCAAATATAGATGCTTGAAAAACAGAGGGAAAAATAAACTCTTCAATATCAGGGATTGTACAGTATGATCATTGTTCTTTCAGGTTTCTCCCAAAGATCTATGGTACATAGAATTCCTCCTCTTTTTTTGTTTCAGAGAATTCTGTTATTTCTTCTCTTCATTGCAATAGTTTTATTAAAGTCATCTTTATTTATTTCCTTTTACCTGGTATAGTTTTGTTGGCATTGCTCAGTATATTCACTGCATTATTAATGTTTGATAAAAACTTTGTTTAAAATTCTGATATCCTATTGAAAGAAGAGAGAACTGAGTATGCTAGTTAATTAGTCTTAAGTCCATGCTCATGATAGTGTTAGTGAAAACACTTTTTCCCCCATATCTGGATATTCCTGAAACAAAGCCAGTGACATAGTTGTTATTTATTATTCTTTAAGATAATACATTTTAAAATAACTGTCAAACAACTTAATGTCTGACAAAATTGAAATCCAAAAGCAGCTGATCTTAAAGAGAACCATACAGCCAATATATCCATATATGGTTATTAATACACAGCTTCTGAGTAAAAGGTAAAGGGCAGTGGTTCTCAACCAATGGCTTCTGACCCATCTGGGTGTTGCATATCAGATATTCTGCATATCAGATATTTACATTACGATTCATGACAGTGGCAAAATTACAGCTATGAAGGAGCAATGGAGTAATTTTATGGTTGGGATTCCCCACAACATGAGGAGATGAATTGCAGAAGCATTAGGAAGGTTGAAAACCACTGATCAAGAAAGGGTAAAGCAAGTGTACTGGAAGTATGTAAATGCTTTTTCTCTGGGAATGAAGTGATTCTAATTAATAAGAATAATTTTAAACTTGTGTATTTTCCCAACAAGAAGGGAAAAATTTAACTGTGAAACTCATAACATGTATCCTATCAACAATTTAGAATCAAACTATCATATATATTAGATCTATTCCACACAATAGACAAAAGATACATTAATTTGTGCTTTCAGGGTGATTTTCAGCACCTAAGGTTTTAAGTGCAAGAAATTTAATATGCTTCTATAGCTTGTAGTTTAAGTGGTGATGGGTAAGTAATGTTTCAGTACCCACAAAAAAAAGCAAACCATTAAATAGTGCCCATCATTTTTCCCCAGGAATGCATTGGAGCCCAGTTGGTACTAGCTAATGAAACAAAAATACACAGAAGGAATCCAGAGGCAATGTTTTCTATCTTGAGTTGGGTGAGTTGACTTGGCAGCTGACATCAGTGATTTACTATCTAACAGACATCTCAGAAGCTGCACTGATTTATCCCACACATCAGTGGGGAGGGTAAGGGGGATTCTATCACATCTGCATGACAGTGATAAGCACAGTTCAGTTTCTGAATTTATGACAGGAACAGAAAAAATCCCTGTTTAAACTTAAAATTATATAAATTTACCTTCCTTCCCTAAAAATATAGTGTAGTAATCTAACTCCCTTTGCTCTCAGACCTTCACTGAGTTAATTTGAACGGATTGACATTAATCACGTGTTTATATTTTGCATATCTTGCAACCTAATGTTTAAATGGCATATAAATATATCATAAAATCAGACTGAGAATATGTGTTACTGAGATAAAATCAAAACAAATTAAGGAAGAGGTTCTACTACTTTTCTTTCAAGATTAAACAACAAGAATTTACATATAAGTGGGAGAAGAATATATCAATGCTCTTCTGTCTTATTGCATATTTCATCATTGATAGTTGCCACATTTTGCAAATTTGGTGCATGTTTCATTTAAATCGAAATATTTTAAGAAGAAGTCATCAAGATCTGGAAAAACATCTCAGCAGTTAATAACAACTGCAGTTATTATTACACAGAATAGAGACAGATTTTGGTTCCTAGCACCCAAAATGGGTGATGCACTGTGTCCTAAAAAAATTCAGCTCCCAAGTGTACTTCACCCTTGCTTGGCCTCTGAGAGTATTGGACACACACTTGTATTTTCTCAAACAGACACTCCCATACACACATATACTTAATTAAATATGATATAAATAGTTTATAAAATGAAACCCCTGGATAGATGGTTTAGTTATTAAAATTATTGGCTATTCTTCCTAAGAACATAGGTTTGTGGTCCAGTACCCAAATGGCAGCTCATAACTACATGTAACTAGTACTTTTCGTGTAATGTAACTCTACTGCCTTCTATGAGAGCAAGGCACATATGTGGTGTGGGAGAAACTGAGGCAAGCCTACCCAAGCTACGAGTGCACAGGCCAGCCTGCATGAGCATCTGCAACAGACACTTCCTCAGTGAGCCAAACCTGCCTCCACACCCAGTAACTGCTGAAAAGGAGGTACTTGACCAGAGACACCAACGAGGAAAGACCAAGGCAGCAAAGTCATCTACCTGAGCCAATGGGACTTTGGGAGGGGCTATAGAGGCAGACAAAACTTCCTTAATAAATGAGTCTACAGAATGCTCTGCTACTCACTCATTCCCAGTGCTGCTTCTTCTCACCCACTCCCTCAATGGGTGTCTCAGCAGCGTAACTCTGCAACATTTGGTGCTTAGATACCAGACTCATGGATCCTGTGCTGGCATGGGACTCAAACATTCTTGAATCAGAGCATGCTTCTTCCCATTGCCAAGGCCATTTTGTGGGCTCTGATCTTTGCCTTTTGTTGCTGGCTATGCATTGGCGGATGGATCCTATATCGGTGTACTCTTGCTTTCACTATCAGCACCCTTTTGGGCTCCTCTTCATGCTTGTGCAGCCTTTCTGCACCCCCTCTTAGGTGACTTGTTCGATGAGTTGGCCGTGTCTCTTTTATGACTTTGGTCCTCTTGAAGGTGAGCTTGGGCCCCTCCTTCTTTTCTGTCTTTTACTTTGAGTCTGTCTGGTATCCTTGGTGCATTGGGTAGGAACATCTACTATACTTAGGTCTGACATACTTGCTGGGTTTGTTCCAGTCTGTTTTTTTTTCTGTTTTAGACTTTGTTCTGAGTCTTCTCACCCTGTCCCACAAGTGGTGTCTGAACAGGGTAACCCGCAACAGCATAGTATACATATAGATATGCAGGCAGAGCACAACAAAAGTAATTTATTTAATTTTTATTTTATCTTCTTTTCTCAAGTCAGTCCCCTCTCCTGGACCTCTCATCCCACCACCCCACAATTTACTTCTCTGTTACTATTCATAAAAAAGCAGGCCTCCAAGGGTTATCAACAAAACATGGCTATTAAGTTGTAGTAAACACTTAGCATTTCTGCTTGTATTAAGACTGGCTGAACAAGGCAACCCAGTATGAAGAGTCAGAAACAAGCACTATTCTCAGTGTTAGAAGTCACACAAGAAACCTAAGCTATACAAGTGCTATCTATATACAGGGCTTAGGTCAGTCCCATGCAGGTTCCTTTGTTGTCAGTTTAGTTTCTGTGAGTTCCTATAAGCCCAGGCTAGCTGATTATATGTAGGAGGAAGTCTCATGCCGCCATTAAACATGTGACTTACTAAGTCTATGCCGCCATTAAACATGTGACTTACTAGAGGCGCACTAGAGGCGCATACAGATGAGGTAATAAAAGGGCGGTTTACCACACCGCTAACCACACCCACTTTAGGCAGGACTAAAGACGTATACGGCTGGACGTAAAGACGTATACGTACGTAGGCGGAACTACGTCACTAGCCAAGCCCACTTTTGGGCATGGCTAGGGGCGTTACGGGGGAAGGCATAAAAGACAGCGCACAGGAAGTCTCGCTCTCTTTTTCTGGAGTTCGGCTTCCGGTCCAGTCGCTAGCTGAGATCTACTGGGCTTCTCTGGGTTTGGTAACTTGTGAGTAATTTTCTACATAAAATACTTAGCGTTACTTTCAGTAATTGTGTGTCGCGTATCGTTACAGCGTCCGTTGAAGCCAACAATTATATGAGTTTTCTTCTGAAGTCCTTGAACCCTCTCTCTCTTCACCATAATTCTCCAGCCATGGCCTGCTGTTTGGCCATGGGTTTCTTCTTCTATTTCAAGTTGCTGGAGGAAGCCTCTCAGATGGCAATTGGTATAGGCACAAATCCATGAATATAGTAAAATGTCATTAGGCATCATAGGCCTGTGTGACAAGGTCTTCAAATCTTTGAAGATGGAAATTGGAGAAGATTTCAGAAGATGGAAAGATCTCTGGTGCTGATGAGTTGCCAGGATTAAAATCGTTATAAAAGGGCCACCTTACCAAAAGCAATCTACAGATGCTACACAGTCCCCTACAAAATTTCAACACAATTCCATACAGACTTGAAAGCACAATATTCATCTTCATATGGAAAGATAAAAAATCCAGGATAGCTAACATAGTCAGGTACAATGAAAGAATTTTCAGAGGTGTCATTATCCCTGATTTCTAGCTGTACTACATAGGTATAGCAATAAAAAAACTGCATGCAATTAGTATACAAACAGACAAATGAATCAATTGAATTTAACCAGAAATAAACCCACACACCTATCTACACCTAATTTTTAACAAAGAAGCCAAAGTATACAATGGGAAAGAAGGAAAGCATCTGCAACAATTGGTGCTGTTATAACTGGATGTTGGCATGTAAATGAATACAAACAGATCTATACCACTCTGCACAAAACTGAAGTCCATGTGGATAAAAATCCCAAAATAAAACCAGATACAGTGAACCTGATAGAAGAGAAAGTGAGAAAAAAACCTTGAACACAGTAACATAGGAGAGAACTTCCTGAGTAGGACACCAATATAACAGACATTAAGATAAACAATTAATAAATGAGACCTTGTGAAACCAAAAAGTTCCTGTAAGGCAAATGACACTGCCAAAAGGACAAAATGTCAGCTTACGCCAACCCCACATCTGACAGAGGGCTAGTTTCCAAAATATATAAAGAATGCAAGAAACTAGACGTCAACATACCAAATAATATAATTAAAAATGGAGTACACATCTAAACAGAATTCTCAACAGAAGAATCTCAAATGGTCAAAAAACATGTACAGAACTGTTCAACATCCAAAGCCATCAGTGAAATGCAAATCAAAACAACTCTGAGAATCCATTTACACCTGTCAGATTGGCTAAAATGAAAAACACTGATGACAGCTTATGCTGGAGATAATGTGGAGCAAGGTGAACAATTTTCTGTGGTTGGTGGGAGTCCACACTTATGCAGTCAATCAATATGGGAATTGATTTACCTCAAGACACTGTGATACCACTCTTAGGCATATAATCAAGGGATGCTCAAACATACCACAGGGACACTTGCTCAACTATGTTCATAGCAGCTTTATTGGGAATAGCCAGAATCTGTAAACAACCTATACACCCCTCAACCAAAAAAAAATGGATAAAGTTAAGGTGGCACATTTACAAAATAGATTATTAGTCCACTATTAAAAACAATGACATTATGTAATTGGAAGGCAAATGGATTGAACCAGAAAAAAAATGTTGTGAATGAGGTTAACTGAACATAGAAAGACAAACATTATCTGTACTCACTTATAAATGGATATTAGCTGGAAAGGAAAGAAAAACCACATTACAATCCACAAACCTGGAGAGGCTAAGCAACAAGGAATGTGAAGGATCAGGTGGGAGGTTGGGTGGGGAGAGTACTGAAAGAGACAATTGGAAAGGGCACATTTCAGAGTCAAGTAGAAACCTGATTGTTAAGAGAAGCTTTTTCTTTGCTAGCCGCTTTGGTTTATCCCCCGCCAGCCGCCTGGGCTATGCCGCTTTGAAGTCCCCAAATAAACACACAGGAGGCTGTATTAACTATGAAGCTGTTGGCCTTGCTTGTCTCTTACTGGCTAGCTCTGCCTTAAGTAATTACCCCATAATTGTTAATCTAAGTATGTTTCTTACCAGGGAATAGTTCCCGGCGTCCTACCCCCATGGCGTCACATGTTGACTCTCTTGTGTTTCCCCTTCCCAGAATCCTCCTCGACTCCTAGTCCCTCCTATCTAGGTTTTCTATTGGCCAGAGAGTACTTTATTGACAAATGCACAGGCAAATAACAGGACTTCCCCAACACCTGATGTAAGGGAAACTCCATGGTGACCCTAGTTTAAACTGCTAGCAACAGGGAATATATTCCCTATTGCTGTACACCTTCTGAGACCAGACAAGACTTCCAGGGGAGGGACTGGGACACCAACCCAGACACACAACCTTTGAACTACAGTCTGTCCTGCTTACAGGATGTGCTGGCGTAAGGGTAGCATGGAGTGTGTGGGAGTGGCCAACTAATGACTGTTCAGCCTGACACACATGCCACAAGGGTGAGTCTACCCCTGACACTGCCAGCAGTGGCAAGACATGGAGGCTAGATGACCCAGAGACCTGGGATTAAACCAAACAGGACTGGAGAAACATTTCTTAATAAAAATAATGAATAATGAATCTCCATCATAAGTATGCAGATTCATTGCACTATTAATAGTTTTGAAGACATTCAAAATTCTTGAAATATTTAAGCTGTAACCTTATTACAATTTCTCTGAATTGTAGTATATTTTAAATTAAGCTTCCTAGATATAATTGGTTTATGCTATCTTAACTTTAAAAACCTATTACTAGTAGTAATAGGGTGTTTTGTTTTTCAGTATAATCTTACGTGTTTATTTTTATTTAAATTAGAAACAAGCTTGCTTTACATGTCAACTCCAGATTCCTCTCCTTCCCTGCCTCCTCTGCCTCTCCATCAACCCTCCCCAGTCCCACACTCAATGCCCCTCTGCTCCCCAGGGAGGGTGAGACCTCCATGGAGAAATCTCCAGAGCCTGTAATTTCATCCAGGATAGGGCCTAGGCCCTCCCCCATGTGTCCAGGATGAGAGAGTATCCCTCAATATGGGATAGACACCCAAAGTCCATTTGTATACCAGGGATAAATACTGATCTGCCACCCAAGGCTCCATAGATTGCCTAGGCTTCCTCACTGATACCCACATTTAGGGGGTCTGGATCAGACCCATGCTGGCCTCTCATAGGATGTTTTCTTTACTGAATCACAAAAGGAATGAAGGAGGGATCCACAAATATGCAACCCTTACCTAAAAAAGAAAAATGAAAACCACTCCCTCAATATTATCCCCTAAGTTGTTTTTATGTGGTTAATAAAAGGCACATAAGCTACCTTAGTTTTATCTTTCTGTGGATTGTTATATATTAAATGTTTTCCTTAGAATCCCAGGGTATTATGGTTACATTTCAGCATTAAGAATATCAAATGTAGCTGTCTGAGCTACAGTCAAATAGACCTACATTTTCTTATTCTAAGGGGTTCTCATTTAAAATGTATAAATTCTTCCACAGAAAGTAAACTGATAAGTCTGATTGCCATCCTTATCATAAGAAGTAGAAGAAAAGCTGAGGACATCCTTCCTTACTGTACTTGAGGGTTGTAATACCAATGCTTTTGATCCCACACTTTATAATGGCACATGAAACAATACAACAAAAGTTTGCAGATATTCATTTCTGAATATCAACACAGCATTAAAAGTACCTGTATTGATTTTTATCAATTTTATGCAGCTGCACTTTGAATCATTCAGAATAAAAGAGATTTAATTTTTCCTATATGCTTTACCTTAGTGAACAATTATGACTGTCAAATCTAATTAATATTAACTATTTTCTTAGTAACATTAATTTTCTAGGCTTGACTTTTAATCTTCATACCCAATTATGTGATATGCTTAGTAAGATAACTGAGAGTTTCAGATTCCAGGCTAGTTAAGATCAAAAACTTGAAATTATTTCTATGAATGCTGATTCTGCAAAATAAATACCTAGGATTGCTAATCACTACTTAATGAAGTTAATTCCATGAGAGTCATACAAGCTCAATCATGTATGTATTTGGGGACTATACTACTTGAGTCAATCTGAACTTGATATTCTCTAGGCAATTAGCCTGATAGATTTTAGATGAAATTATTGGACTCAACAATATTGATTCTCTGGAAAACTGCATAAACAAAAGAACTCAAAGGCTAAAGCAGGAAAAATAAGCTGGTAAACCAACCTAAATACCTGGTCAGTAAAACACGAACCATAGTGTATGGATGCCTACTATGCAGGTTGAAGATTCTGTGTACATTGCTATTTGGTATTAATCGTCATGTTCAGGAACTTTTTGGTGTGCATCCTTCTTTCACTTGCATCTTAAAATTAGAAATAGGAATAACACAAATTGCTGACCTGTGTAATCTGGAAAATTAATACCAAAGACAGTCAATCAGAGATGGATAGATTGGTGACTTAGAAAGCTACAACTAAAGATAAACAGGAAGAGCATCCTGAAAACATGACTCCAATATATGATGGCAAAAGCAATTGTAACAGGTGATGAGCAGAAAAAAGTCACCATGATGAGCTTGCAAACATCAGTGTTTATAGGTAGCTGGAATAATGTTTCAATGCACATGCTCATATAATGAGTTTAGTAAATTAATCGATTCGACTTTTCAGTCAAATAGTATTTGCGCAAAATTTATCAGTACCTCAAATGTGTGGACTTTATCTTTGTCAATATTCCCAAATAAATGCAACAACTATTCCCATAGTATTCACATTTTTGAGCAAGTAGGAAGCAGATGACTCATTAAACAGACAAAAAAGGAAAGGAGCCCACAGGCAGATTAATGCACTTTACTTTTATTTATTCATTTTTATTTTTTGGAATAATGTTATTTTCTTTTATTCATTATGCATACCAACTTCAGTTCCCCTCTTTCCCCTCCCCCCACTTTTCCCCAACCCACACCCATCCACTCTTTAGAAATGGTAATGTCTCCCATGGAAAGTCAACAAAGCCAGGCATATTCAGTTGAGACAGGATCAAGCCACTCACCACCCCTTCCGCTGAACATGAAGGTTGAGCAAGGAATCCCACCATGTGGAATGGGCTTTAAAAAGCCAGCTCATGCATTAGGGATAGATCTTTGTTCTGCTGCCAAGGGTCTCATAAAGAGACCAGGTTATAAAACTCCATTGCCTAATGCAAAGCGCTTGGTTCAGTCCCATACAAGCTCCCCAGCTGTCTGTCTAGAGTTCATGAGAAGCCAAATCAGGTCAACTGTCTATGTGGGTTTTCCAATAATGATCTCGATTGACCCTCCCCCCCTTGCTCATATAATCCCTTCTCCCTCTCTTCTACTTGACTCCAGTAGCTCAGTTTGGTGCTTGCCTGTAGGTTTCTGCATCTGCTTCTAATAGTTCTATGATGACAGCTATGGTGTTGTCCTTTTGTTTAAATTATGGGCACAATCTCGATGGAACACAAACAAGAGATTCACTAACCATGGAGTTTATTAAAGGGGAGAGAGTGAGAGGTGGGGTGAAGAGAGAGAGACAGGGAGGGCGAAGGGTGAGAGAGAGAAAGAGAACATGTGGAGATATATGTTAAAAGTGGGGAGCTTGAAGATGCATGCTGAATCCTTACACAGCTCTGTAATGTATGACACAGTCATGATGTGGCCATGCAACACAGGGCCCTTCGAGCTGCCTACGTATCTGCCTGAATGCCAGTATGCATGTCCCACCTATCTTCAGGCTGAGATTCCAACACACACTGTGTTTGTGCTTTTGGATCTGGTTTCCTTACTCAAATTGAGTTTTTTTTAGTTCTATCCATTTGCCTGCAGTTTTCATGATGTCATTGTTTTTCCAGCTGAGTAATACTCCATTGTGTAAGAGTATAATATTTTCTAAGAGAAGTACAGTCCTATCTGACTCATGAACATTGATACAAAAATACTAACTAAAATACTTGCAAACTGAATCCAAGAACACATCAAAAAAATCATCCACCATGATCAAGTAGGCTTTATCCCACAGATATAGGGACTGTTCAATGTACAAAAAATCTGTCAATGAAATCCAACATATGAACAAACTGGAAAAAAATCCACATGATCATCTCATTAGATGCTGAAAAAGCCTGTTACAAAATCCAACACCCCTTAGTGATAAAGGTGTTATCACTTAGGGATACAAAAACATAACTAAACATAATAAAGCAAAATATAGCAAATCAACAACCAAAAGCAAACTAAATGGAAACTCAAAGCAATTCCACTAAAATTAGGAAAAAGACAAGGCTTTCCCCTCTCTCAAGATTCAATATAATACTGGAAGTTCTGGCTAAAGCAGTAAGACAACAAAAGGAGATTAAGGGGATAAAAAATGGAACAGAAGTCAAACTGTCAATATTTGCTGATGATATGATAAAATACTTATGCAGTCCCCAAAATTCTACCAGGGAACTCCTACTGTGGACAAACACCTCAGTAATGTGGCAAGATACAAGATTAACTCAAAACAATCATTAGCCCTCCTATATACAAATAATAAATGGGCTGTGAAACAAACAAAGAAACATCTCCTTTTAGAATAGCTACAAATAATAGAAAATATCTTGGAGTAACTCTAACCAAACATGTGAAGGACCTGACCTGTATGACCAGAACTTTAAGTCTTTGAGGAAAGAAATTTAAGAAGACATAAGGAAATGGAAAAATCTGTCATGCTCATGGATAGGTAGGATCAACAAAATAAAAATGGCAATCTTACCAAAAGCAATCTACAGATGCAATGCAATCCCCATCAAAATGCCAACAAAACTTTTCATAGACCTCAAAAGAACAATATTCAACTTAGCATGTAAAGACAAAACAAAACAGAAAACAAGGATAGTTAAAACAACCCTGTACAGCAAAGGAATTTTTGGAGGCATCACCATCCATGTCCATCACTTTAAACTCTACTACAGATCCATAATTAGAAAAACAGCTTATTATTGGCATAAAAACAGAAACTTAAACCAATGGAATTGAAGTGTAGACCCTAAAATTAATCCACACACCTATGAATACTTGATTTTTGACAAAGAAACCAAAACTGTATAATGCACCAAAGATGGCTGACTTCCTGCTTCTTCCCTCTTAGTGGTAGAGGTAGATTGTGAGAATGAGGATCTAGTTGTGGAATATAGTTAGCTTTCCTTTCTTTGTCTACATAATCCAATCCCCTGTGGTAGTTAAAAACAATAAGGGAAGAAGGAAATTCATCCTACCATAAAACCATAAATATTTGACTTCTGCTTTTAGTAAAACTTGGCTGAGTGTTGAGATCTTGCTTTTCTTGTATTTTTACTCATTCATAAAACACAAGTGGCCACCCCATGAAAGCATCGATTGTAATATAAGTTATCTAGTCAAAAAAGTGGGTGTCAGTGAGGAGGCCTAGGTATTCTATGGAGCCTTGGGAAGTAGATCAGTATTTTTCCATGGCATATGAATAGAATTTGGGTGCCCATCCCACAATGAGAGATGCACTCTCAGCCTGGACTCTTGGGGTGGGGATAGCCCTGCCCTGGATGAAATGACAGACTATGGACACCCGCATGGAGGGCCTCACCCTCCCTGTGGAAAGGAGTGGGTATTGGGGAAGTGGTGGCAGGGTGTGGCAGGATGGGTGGGAGAGGGGGAGTAAACTGGGATTGACATGAGAATCAACCTTGTTTCTAACTTAAATTTAATAATAAAAAGACAAAAAAAGTTCTGTCAAAGTTAAATGCAAATATAATTTTATTTGAGCATCCACACATTGTTGAAAGAGATCCTGAACAGATATTGAGGGCTCTGAATAAACAAATTTGATGCACTAATATTAATGGTGATTGATAGCTTTCTAGTTTAAATAGCATTATGTGGCAGTTTAATAATACTGTCACATGATTATTAACCAAGAATTCCTCATGTGCATAATTACAGAGCTATAAAAAACCAAATAGCTTTTGAAAGTTAACTTTATAAAAATATAAAGGAGATTAAAGTTGAAAATGTTATTTATATTCATATCTCAGGAAGGAACTTTTAATTATCAATTGTTTACTTTTAAACATTACCAAATGATCTTACTTGGAAATTCTTATTCATCTGTCTGCTTAATTCTTACTCTCACACACATATCTGTTTTCATGCTGTGAGAAAAATTTCTAAACCTATTTTTAGTATTCCCATAAGTAAACAAGTAAGTCATATTTTCTATTAAGATTCTAATAATACTTAATTTATCATTGAGTTTAAAATAAAAGGCATTTAAAAAGATTAATTGAAATTACCAAATAAATTATAAATTGTCAAGAATATTCATTTTCTATTATTGTTATTTACATGTGCTTCATGTATATAAAAACTGCTTAAAATTACATTTTTATGTTGCAAGTTCATTACACTATTTTTCTGATAAACAAGACAAGTCAGTTTAACACTATTTAAATGTATAATCTTCATTTTCAATGTTAGAAATGCCTTAGATATTGAAAATCTATCCTTTAGAATTTAGCTACAACCTCATACTTTACCTAAGATAATAAAAAGTTGTTCTTAACATTTATGTGACAAAAAACAATTATCTGTCTTTATCAAAAAGCATATTCAGTACAGGCATCCATGCTACTAAATCTCATCAGCTACTATTCCCTTCACTGAATGGCAAGTCCTCTTTGGAGGTGACATACAACACAGAAGTTTAATGTTCATTAAAAAGCAGAGTTCAAGATGAAGGTTTCTTGAAGAATTCATTCATGGTGGAGAGATATTTTGCATTGACACAGAATTTTGAAGTAACTCAGATTCCTATAAATAACACCTTATCTGTATCCTGTAAGAAAGGCCTTGGTGAAATGCTTCTTTGGGCTGTCATTTGTGTGAATTGGAATGACTAACTACATACTTTGTGCAAGAAAAAGTAAATATAACAATTCCGGAATGAGCTTGGCATGAGCCATTAAACCATTGAAGAAAGTACTGCTTCCCCATCAGAACGATGAGGCACAACCAACACTGACAAGCTTATAGGTTTGCCTATATACTGTTCATGCTTTAAACCACAGACAATAATGTGGTGATATCTTTCTTGTACAAATAAAATCTGTCTGTGGGTCAGAGAATGGAGCTTGCCACTAGCTAACCATAGAGGTCTGGAGGTCTGTACAGACAGGCAGGAAGTGGCTTAGCTGAGCAATAACAGTATATAAGCAGGAACAAACAAGTAATCACTTTCTGTGGAGACACTTAGGACGTAAGGTGTGCTGTGCCTTGCTCCTTCTCTCTGATCTCTCAGCGTTTCCTTTATGTCTGACACTGGCCTTTTATTATCTAGAACAACTAAGGACTCCATTTACATACTAGTGCCCATGTGGCCAGAATATTAAAGGTAGGACAGAGACAAATCACCCTTAAAGAAATAGTTTGAAAATGGGGCTAAGAATAAAGAACTTATAGAAAGACACAGTTTAAAGATTGACAATCATAATGTGACAAACAAAATTCACAAAACAGAAAACGATAATGAAATCTTAATAGAAAAAATTCATTCCATGACTAAGAGTATTGATAAGCTTGCAGATGGAACATTGTTTTTGGAAGATAATCTGCAAGTCATTCAAATAATCTCTAAGGATGAGAATATTAAATCATATATAAATGATGAGAACAAAAATCTGATTTAATAAAATCCTTGGAAGTTTTTACTGTCCAGGAAGTTCAAATGCTCCAAGAAACAATGGAGAAGAGATTACAGGTCATAGAAAACCTTCTTAAAACTGATACACCAGGAGTTATTGTACAAATGAAAGAGAATAAAAAAAGATTTAATATTTCCAGTACCTTTAAAAGTCAGAGATGACATACCACAAGTTGAACCATCTTTATCTGCTATGGTCTATCCTGTTACTATTACTAAACAGCCATTAAATGATGAACACTCAGAAAGATTTACAGATTGCAAATCAGAGCCCATACGTGTGAAAGATTTAAAAGATGTTAAGGAAGCTGTAGTTTCTTATGGCATGCATTCACCATATGTGAGGCAGTTAGTAAAGTCATGGGCTACAGGAAACAGACTAACTCCAAATGACTGGCTTCAATTAATCTCTGCTGTTCTAGAACTGGGTCCACAACTGCAGTGGAAGTCTAATGGGAGAGAGGAGGCCAAAGCCCTTGGACATCAAGGTAGAATTAAGCCTTATGAGGAATCCCAAGATCAAAGTGAGGGTCCTAATACAGATGCAAATACTCAAGCTACATACAATGAATGCATCTTGTCCTTATGCTGCACAGCATCCTTGAATGCTTGGGACAAGGATTCAACAAACATGGAAAAGAGCTGAGTCATATATTAAGGTTATACAAGACCCAAAGGAACCTTTTAGTATCTTTTTGCAAGATTGACTAAAGCTGTACAAATAGGAATAGCAGGCCCAGAGGCTAGACAAGTACTCATTGAATCTGTAGCTTTTGAAAATGCTAATATAGAATGCAAAATTGTGCTTGGATCCTTAAAATTCAGATCAGCATGGATGAATGGATCCTGCACAGAGCCAATATTGAGTCTTTTGATTATACCACTGAGGCTTGGTTAGGAGAAGCCATCTCCAAGGGTATGAGGAGCCATCAAAATACCAAATCCTTAATTGTGGTAGAGTAGATCATCTGAAGAAATTGTAGAGGAGGCATAACCAGAAAATATACTTCTTCTGGGAATAACTCAACCAGAAGGCCCCAACCTTCTGGACTATGTAGAAGATGTGGCAAAGGCCAAAACTGGACCAATGAATGTAGATATACAGAGCACAAGCAAGGAAGTCAGAATTATATGCTTTTCTCATGGTGTTAATGGATCATAAAGAAACTCTCAACATAGTTACTGACTCACTAAATGTAGAAAGAGTTGTTTTATATATTGAAACTGCTGAATCTATACCAGATTACTTTATTGTTTATTCAGTTACAAGACATAATCTGGAACAGAAATCTTCCCATATATACAACGAACATCTAATCATACTGGTCTGCCAGGCCCTCTTGCACAAGGTAATGATGAGATCAATCAACTACTGATAGGAAATGTGATAAAGGCATTAAAATTTCATAAAACACCATATCAATAGAAAAGGTTTGAAAAAAAGACTTTTATGCCACTTGGCAACAAGCCAAGGAAATGTCCTGCTTGTTCTTTATACAACCAAATTCCCTACCTGCAGGAAGTAACCCAAAGGGTACATAAAGAAATGAAACTTGGCAGAAACAAGACTCAATGAACTGGGCGTTTAAGGGGAAAATTAAGACTTTACCTTGATTGAAATAAATGCAGTTCATTTGAATATTGTAAGAAGCAAATTTGACAGACAATGAACATAAATAGAAAACACTGGGAGGTTTATTATGAAAAATTATGATTGTGAAGTATAGTGATGGTTAATGTTACATATAGCCTGACTGGAATATATGCTATGTCATAGGAAATAATGTAATATTATTTAAATGCCGTTGTGGTTTGGTTTTTCTGTTAAGTGAATTTTGACAAACACATGCAATTGATTAACTTCCACCACAAGACAAATATAGAACATTTCCTCACAATTGTAGCTAATTCCTCTGTTTCCTTTCTTGATAGTTGTTTCATTTTAATTATTCTTTTATTCTTTTAAAGAGCTGCACATAGGAGCTGAAGAAATGATTACCCAGTAATAGGCTTGTGGCTCAAGTATTAGATCCTCAATTCAGAACCCCTCTACCACAAAACACCTGGATAAGCAGGATATGACTATGACCCCAACACCACTGGCAAGGGAGTGAGCAAAGTAGGCAGATCCTGGAGTTCCCTGAAAAAGTCAGTCAAGCCAAGTTTGTAAGATCCAGATTCAATAAGAAACCTGATATCCGTTGGTGGTGGCACACATCTTTAACCCTAGCACTAGGGAGGGAAAGACAGGTAGATCTGTATGTCAGTCTGGTCTACAGAGTGAGTTCAGGACAGCCAGGGCTGACACACACACACACACACACACACACACACACACACACACACTTTGGACACATAGTCAGCGACACACCAAAACAAGCATAAATACTTTAAAAAATCACTTTTTTTTTCCTTAGGGAAGAATAATTTATTTTAGCTTAAAGTTTCAGGATACAATATATTGTGTTTTTTTTTGTGTGTCAGAAAAATCATGGCAATATGGACATGAAAACGATTGTCACCTTGCATCTGCAGGGAGACAGATGCTGAAACAGCTCACTTTCTCTTTTTTATTCACTTTGGGCCACCAGCCATAGATGGTGACCCCCCACTCTGGGGGAGGTCTTCTCACTTCAGGTAAACCTTCCCAGACTCTTAGGGGTATGCTTCCACCAAGATTCTATTTTTTTTAATTTAATTTTTACACATATCACTTTCATTTCCCTCTCCCTCCCCTCCTCCCCTACCCTCCAACCCTCCCAACCCCTCACCCCTACTCCATGCCCCCTCCACTCCCCAAGGAAGGCAAGGGCCTCCATGAGGAATTTTCAGAGTCTGTCACATCATCCCGGGAAGGGCCCATGTTCTTCCCCATGTGTCCAGGCTGAAAGATCATCCCTCCAGGTGGTATGGGTACCCAGAGTCCTTTTGTACCTTTTGTATGCCAGAAATAAATACTGCTCCCCTCTCCAAGGACCCACAGATTGCCAAGGCCTCCTCTCTGTCACCTAGGTTTGATGGGAGGGTGTCTGGATCAGTCCCATGATGGCCCCTCAGTCAAGATTCTATTTTTTTTTTTGTTTTTTCGAGACAGGGTTTCTCTGTATTGTTTTGGAGGCTATCAGTCCAGCCTGGCCTCAAACTCACAGAGATCCGCCTGCCTCTGCCTTCCGAGTGCTGGTATTAAAGGCGTGTGCCACCACCGCCCGGCTCTATTTTTCAAAAAATTAGAAAATTTAAAAGTTTTATTTAAAAATTTAAATATTTTTATTTAAAAATTTAAATATTTCTTATTTAAATTAGAAACAAGCTTACTTAATATGTCAATCCCTAGCTCCCTCTCCCTCCCCTCCTGCCCCACCACCCAAGAATCCCCCAACACCCCACAGGATCCCCCCACTGCTTCCCAGAAAGGGTGAGGCTCTCCATGGGGAATCTCCAAAGTCTGTCATATCATCCAGGACAGGGAGTTTTTAACCATTCTCATAAATTATGTATTTGTATTTTTGAAGATATAAGGAACACAACATTGAGAGAAGCAGAAATATTTCATAGTGTTTTTGCCTGTGCTTTTTTTTAATTATCATTTTTATTTTAATTTTAAATAGCTTGTTTTACATGTCAATCCCAGTTCCCTCTCCCTCCCCTCCTCCCGCACTCTCCTTACCCCCCTTCCCCCCCTCCCACCCTATTGCCAAATCCTTCCACATAGGGGATATCTAGAGTCTGTCACTTCACTCTGGGTAGGGTCCAGGCAGCCCCCTAAGAGTCCAGGCTGAGAAAGCATCCCTCTTTGTGCTATAGGCACACACTGACTGTTTGTATTCCAGGGATAGACACTGATCCACAACTCAGGGCCCCATAGGTTGCCCAGGCCTTCTCGCTGACACTCACATTCAGGGGGTCCAGATCAGTCCCATGCTGGCCTCCCCACTGTCGGTCTGGGGTCCAAGAGCTCTCCCCTGTTCAGATCAGCTGTCTCTGCTAGTTTTGCTAGCCCAATCTTTGCCAATTTGCTCATCACTCCTCTCTCTCTGTCACTGGGTTCCTTGGGTTCAGTTCAGTGATTAATTGTGTGTTTGCCTCTGCTTCCATCAGTCACAGGATGAAGGCTCCCAGATGGTTATAGACATCAAGTTCATTATCAGGAATGGGCATTCGAGGTGGTCTCTCCACTATTGCTTGGCTTGCCAATTGGTGTTATCCCTTTAGATCACTCGAGGTCACTCTGGTGCCTGATCTGTCTTCTACACTTATTGTCACCTTCTCAGGATATGGAATCCTCTAGGAAATAAGACTTTGGGTCAGAATTCTGAGTTAGGGCAATTGAGGTGGACAAGTCACCTAAAACTATTGTTTTGTTCCATTGACTGCTGTCTTGAACCAAATCCAAAAGGAAAACCAGTAGTAATTACAGTCTACTATCTTCTGAAAGGGGGAGACATGTCTCATGCTCCTGTGTGTGTGTTTCCCTGACCCCATGAGACTGGGCCTTTGGTATGTGAGCCAAAATAAGCCTTCTAATCTTAAAGAATTTGGTCAATATTTTTCTTTGAAGTACTTGGTAGTAACAGTGTACTATCAGAAGAGTGCACATTTTGAGTTCTGCAGTATATGATAATGAAGAAGTCCCAGAGCATTGCATATTCTGTTTAATCATTCTGACATTCATTGATGAAATTTAACAATTATTTCAATTTTTGTGGGTCCTTTGATATTTAAAGAAAACATTTAAGAAAGGAAATAAATTGCTATCGTACAGATGATTGCATCTCAGTAAAATTTAGACACTGAAATCTGTTCTCCAAGATGTTGGCCTTGGAAGATAAGACATGTGGGGATTTGTCAGATAAGTGCCAGGGTACTCATGAAAGTTATTGAATCCCTCTTGTACGGAGATAAACATTTTTCTCCTTGTGAAAGAACAATGCATAGACACTCCTTGTGTTAGTTTACATCCCAGGCTATTGCTTAGAAGATGTCTAGTTTATGTTGTTCTCCTATAGAAGTTTGAATGTATTGATGGGAGTGAATGGGAGGAACTTCAAGTTAGTCCTTTGTTGCATAAAATATCAACAGACATTCCTCTGCAACTGGGTCAGTGAAAAGGAATAACACAATAAGAAAGTTTATTATTTTAGAATACACAAGAACAGAATTTTTTTTAAAAAAAGGAAGTCACAGTCAAAGCATTAAGTGAGAAAATGAACACAAGAACCAGCGGAAACCTAATCCATGACAACAACTGGTAACTTGGGCAGATACTCCCTGAACAGCAGCTTTAAAACATCTTTTCTGGAGACCAGGAATGCCAGAAAAGCATTCTGCTTTCTGTGTCTTTGTTATAACAAAAATGAACACATCTTCCTTCAGGCTATACAAGACAGAAACTTAGAGGAGGAACTGAGACACTCAAGGTAGAACCAACAGTGCACAGCAGCTCATAGTCCTACCTATACTCACCAAAGTTGCTTCTAAGTGTCCTTTATAAAGCTCCTAGAGTAGCATAGAAATGGCACCATGTTTTCCTAAAGTCCTCAGCTATTCAGGTGCTCTACCTTCTCTCTCTTCCACTTAATATTCCACCTATGGATCAATAATACATTCCTTACTAAATCTTACCTCTGTGGACTCTGAATTGTGTTCTTCAAATACTCCAGACCAGAACTCAAAAACCTTTGGCTCAGTGTGGCTTTGGTGGCTGCTGAGTTTTCCAATTCTCCAGCACCTTGGGAAAACCTTCTTTATTCTCCAGAAAAGGAGATCTTGACTATCAACTTGACAAAGCTGGGAAAGAACTCAGTTGAGGAATCTTCTCCATCAGATTAGCTTTTGGGCATGCGTGTGGGACGTTTTCTTCATTTCTAATTGATAAAACAAGACAGATTCATGATCAGTGATGCCATTCCTAATAAAATACTCATAGGTTATATAATAAGGGAGCTTAGCAAACCTTAGAGGAAAAGCCAGAAGGTAGCATTCCTCCGTGATCTTTGATTTAGTCTTGTATCTTAATCTCTGACGTGAGTTCCTCCTTTGACTTTCTTCAGTGATAGATTATGACCCACCAACAAAATAAACCTTTTCTTCCTTGAAGCTTCTTTTTTGTTGCTGTGTTCAGTGCTTTAATTACAGCAATGGAAAAAACAAACTAGAATTGAAGCATTTAGCAGCTCTTTGAAATGTTTTAAACTTTTCGATTTATAAGCCATCTGAGAAGTGAAACTAGGAGATTTATAAAACTTCAATCTGTTTCAAAGGTAACTATAGATGGATGTGAAATATAATCACAGATGTTAGAGAAGGGGTTTATAAAGCCACTTGAAGTGGTTCCAAGGGCATTAATGATCACCAGTGAGAAAGCCATTTCTGGATAGTGTGGAGGCCTGTAGGAGATTAGAAGAGATTTAAAAGTAAGCAGATCTGGAGAAAGTGGAGCTTTATCTTTAAGAGTTAAGAAGGAGGAAACAGAAAACTACCTCAAGGGATCAATGGTGTCAAAGGCTAGATCTCCTGGGAGGGAAGGAATTAAATTACTAATGGGCAGTCTGCAGGGAATCAAGTCTCACCAGCTATAAACTAATTCCTAGTAAGTACTTTCTTTAGCTGAGAATTGGGTTATGTATTTGAAGATGATATTCAGTATCTTCAAATAAGGAAATTTTAAGATTTATTTTATTTAACTTCTAACATTGCATTTATATTTATGAATAAAAATTCTTTCCTGATAACCAATAATATTATGTTTATGGTAAATATCTTGGAAAGCTAAGGTAAAACTTCCACTACAAAATGATAGTGTAAGAATTGTAAGAAATAAAGGCAGTTATTACATTTTAATTTAAGAGTTTTTAATTATTTAAAATCAAAATATAATTCCATATTTTCCTCCCTTCCTCTTTCCAATCTCTCCTGTGTAGCTCCCAACATTTGCCCTCCCTCACATTACCCTTACCTATCTTTAAAAAGTATTTATTTTTGGAGTAAATTATTATTCCTGTATTTTCATTTTTGTCTGTTTGTTTAAAGCTTATATTATTGTGTGTGAGTGTGTGTGTGGGGGAAGGGGGAGGGTGAGATATGTCACATCTTTTCTTTAAGGAATAAATGTGGATGGTCAAGAACAAATAAAGAACAAAACAATACATCTCCATCCCACACTTTGAATAAACTATAAAATAATCTTTGTTGTTGTGTTAGTTAGTAGAGATGAAAAATAATACTAACATCTATCATATATGAGATATTAGTATTTTACTAAGGACTTTTGTTTTATTAAGGCTACTTATAGGAGTGTCAGAGAGAAGTTACTTACATCAACAATTGTTAAAGCTTACATGAATTTTGGTAGGGAGTTATTCTTGTTAATTTCAGGAACTTCATGAATGTAGTGTGTTATGGTTATGAGCTTCCTAAATTTAACAAATTTTGTTTTCTTTGAGACACTTAGTGGAACTTCCTCATGGATGAACTGTTCCAGTATGGATAGAATTCTTTAATGAAATGAACTGACTTGCCAATTTACTTTTTGTTTTGTTTTGTTTTTTGTTTTTTTCGAGACAGGGTTTCTCTGTATTGTTTTGGAGGCTCTCCTGGAACTTGCTCTGTAGACCAGGCTGGCCTTGAACTCACAGAGATCTGCCTGCCTCTGTCTCCCGAGTGCTGGGATTAAAGGCATGTGCCACCATCGCCTGGCTGCCAATTTACTTTTATCCAAGAATTTGGAGATGCAACTTCCCTCATAACCCCAGAGGTGTAAAGACATAAAATTTCATTGGATTTAAGATGTCAAGAAAGCCACAGATGTCTAGTAAGTTTAAGTGTCTCAATTGTTGTGGCAAGATGGTGATCCAATCTCATATAACTAAAATCAATGATGTATACTTTATGGTACCTATTGTCTGGTGTAGTGATATATTATTTGTGATCTAATAAAACTTTCCTAGATATCATAATGGGAAGCTAGCCACAGCCACAGAGATCAGGAAGGGGTTTTACTCACCTTTAATCCCAGCAGCCATATTTGTTAACCATAGAAGCTGGGTAGTGGTGGTGTTGTACGTTTTTAATCCCAGCACTAGAGAAGTATATAATACAGGAGTAGGACTAAGAGCTGGCTATCACTCTCCAGTCATTCTGAGGTCAGGATTTCCCCATAGAACTCATAGAAATAAGAGTTCTCTGGTGGGTTGACTGCTTTTCTTTTCTGATCTTCAGTTTGAACCCAAAAATCTGTCTCTGGGTTCATATTATTCATGCTGCAGTCTGTTGTCAAATCAAGTCTTTAATTAGTTATTTATTATTTTTTGAGTTATTTCTTTGACCTGGATTCTGTCGCTTCAATTTTTAATTATCCTATGCAGGCATGGAAATGGTTTTCTACAGAGTAGCTGCCCTTTCTATGTTGAAACTTTTCCTCCATTGTGGCTAAGGAAAGTTCTCAGGATCGAAAAGTTTAGGAGAACTATAAAGACAGATAATTCATCCAAGTTACAAGTTATACTAGTTACCTTACTGCGGTCATAAAAACAGTAAACAATTGTTGATGAGATGAGATTGCTTCATTCAGCAGTTGCTTCAAAATAGGTCGAAGACCTCCAGTGATACAGTTTTCATGCAACTGAGACAGAGCCATCTGAAGATGAATGGTATGGAACCGTATAGTATGGTGGACCTTCTGATTGTAGTCACAGTTGTTTGTGACCTTTTCTAAGGGTAATAAGATATGTACATGTGGCTGAGCCACCAGAAAGTTTTTTTTCTTTTCTTTTACATGAGCTTTGGTATACATTCTTTAAGAATGGGGACTGCTATGTGCTTATGGAAGAGTCTTACAAATGATTGACAGACTAGGAGATATAATGTAATCTTCAAAACAATAGCAACTGTAGCATAATTACAAGCAGACTATGGCAGCAGTTGTTGGTGTGCACTTGGGTATAGGTGACAAGCATTTAAATGAAGATCAGTCTCCTCAGAAGGAATTTTTCCCATAAAGAAGTAATGACCACTAGGGTGAAGAGATCCATGTGAATGTCACTTTCTTCATTAACTTTGATTTGAAAAACAAAACAAAACAAATTAAAAATAGGAAAGGAAGTGATACTATGAATGTGCTGGCTTCCACTCATTTAGAATTGTTATATCAAGAAGAGAAAGATCTATTTTATCTGTTTCAAACCCAGATCCCCAAACTGAAATAACATGGGAAGAACTAAATAATGGGGATTTAATGAGTGAGGGAAAAGTAATAGAAGTTACAATTCAGTTCCAATCTTTAATGCAAAAGAAGGGGAATTTCATAATTCTGCCTGCAGATTGGGACATTATTAATGGCTCAATATTATAATCTACAGAAGTTAGGACAACTCTGTCTCTGAGAGTTTAAAAGACTTTAAAACAATAAAAGAGCCATCAGAGCATGGGTACTATATCTCTAGAACCTCAAGGTATATGGGATCAGTCTGTGTAATGTACAAGTAGAAACAGTAACGTAAGTCCTTCAGATAAATGTTGAATAATATGAGTTAATGGAAAGGAAACGGTTCCAGGTGAACTTGCTCATGGGAGTCACTAAAGACATTTGATTATCAGGGAATGACATCTTCATGAAAATCAGCATATAGAAGATAACAGAGAAAGGACAAGAGTAATGGAAGGAACTAAGCATGAATATAATGATTCTTGGTGCCTAGGTCATCAGGACAGAGGATAATATATTCAGAGAAAAGACATGAATGGAAGCCAATTTACCAGGGATTTTAGGACTGATTTGGGATTTTAGATTCTTTATTTATCCCTGTGGTTGGATATGATCGTTGCCAAGTAGGGTAGACTGTGATTGATGAGAATTTTTTAAGACCATCATATAAAACAGGTTTGTAATGTTATAAAACAATTAAGGAGTAGATATGCAAAGGGGGAAACAGAGAAAGGGACATATTACAGTCACATAAAACAAATGTGGAAAGTTTGTGTCTGATCAATATTCCTATGTAAAAATAAAATATTAATATAGAGATAAATGATGCTAGTCTCTGAAACACTCTAAATTCCAAGAAATAGTTTACCAAAGGATTGAATGAATAATTATATAGCAATACATATTGAATATTTTCACTCATCCTGAGTTTGTGCTTTTATTTCCCTAGTGTATGATATGTACATTCATCTTCTACAGAAAATTACACTGGAAGGGAGGGTATCAGACAAGAGAGATTTTGTGTGTGATTGATGGAATTTGGCAAGTTCAGAGTTATCTGCAATATCTTAGTCCCTGGGAGCTCAAGTAGCAGCTGTTATCAGGTAGTAACATTGTTTCTCTTCTTCTTGGTACTGGTCTGGGACAAGCAGTATAATCCTTCAGAATCCATTGAGATGTGAGATTGCTCAGACTGACCCTGGAGATAGAAATAAGGAATCAGAATAAATCAGAGAATGATTACAGATTGCAACATTGTTAATAAAGATTCTCAGCCATTTACTGTACCATATTGATTTTTGATACAATGTATATGGCAATGATGAGATATTTTTGTGCTGTGTAGAATATGATCACACTTTTATAATAACCCATTAACTGCTGAGTCCTGAAGCCAACTGTCTCTTGTTAAGAGCATACAGGAGTAGTACTCAGAGCTCATGCCCACCCTATTTAAAACAATTCCTTGAATAGTGCCAACCTTTGCGTTCCTTACAGACTTATAAAAGAATTTGGCATAAAAATAAAAATTATCAGCTGAAGTGTTTGAAAGAAGTCTCCTGTGTTGGTGAAAAATCAGAACAGCCAGATTAATCTTTTTAAAACAAGAAATACAATATCAAGTGTTTAATAAATCATTATATTATTCCTATTTTACTTAGAAAAATAAAACAGAGTTCTACAGTGGCCTTTAAATTGTATAAACAGTAATTCTGTTTCTTGTCAGAGATTTTTGTTAATGATCCTGTTCCATTAGTCTATACACATTTTTTAAATCAAGAACATTTTTTCCTTATTTCACTTTTTGGCGAATACTCTTCCTCGGGCTGTCTTAACTCCCTTAGACAATTGTCTTTTCACCAAGTGTTGCAGTAACTTTTGCTGTCTTAGGGGAGGTTTACCTATTCTTCCTACTTCATTTTCCTTCCTAGATATGTCTGATCTTCATTTTTTAATTGATTTTGGTAGCTTTACTCTATCAGGTAAATTATTGACTCCATTTCATGATATGGACTGAGTTTCCAGTAACTCCAACTTGACCAATACCTCTGCTGTTCTGCACTTGAGATGGTAGTAGTATTCTGTCTTTCGTTGTATGCTTAATCCAATCACCATATCATGACAGCCATGATCATTCAACAAATAAGTCCAGATATGCCTTTGCTTCCCTCAAATTTCCCCTGAAAGCTTCTGTTAAAAATTTTAGTGTCATAAATTAAACCTAAGTGAACAGTAAGCAAGGACACTGCCACAAAACTACACTTCCAGTATTGTATTGCATTGGAAGTGAAATTAAAATTCCACAAAATGTGCTAGGGTTTTGGGGGGCAATCTTGTTGGTCTGAATCACCATTTCTTCTGATCATATTCCTTAGCATTTCCCTAATTGCAGTTCCTTCTAGAGTTCTCACTGAAGTTGTGCCTACCACCTACATGTCTGTTTCCACGGCTATTCAACTGCTTTAACTACTTGTTTCCTCTATTAAAATAGATGTTTCTGTGTCAGATGGTATTTTCCCAGTCATTCAACCCTAAAATTAAAGGTAAAAAGAAATTGAGGGACAAATATTGCTTAAATGAGACTTGAACTGAATTTCCACTGATGTTATAAATGCCAGATTTAATGATTTGTAAATAAGAATATGGTCATGAAAAGATATGTAAAAAATTTATAAAAGAATAAATCATATTAAATAAATACAAGCATGTAAGTTCTCTGGCTTCTGTAAATAGCAACCAACTTTCTTCCACAACAAGGTTTTGCTTTTAATACAATTTTATAAACTTTTCACTCCAATATTAAAAGTATATATTTTTCACATGTTTTCCAAAGGCCTCATTTAGTATTAAATTTTTCCACCTTTAACTGTAATTTGAAAATATGTGGCACCTACTCAGATAAACCTACTATTTCAGAATGTACTAATGAAATCTTAATTTGACGAAACTCTAAACCAGCCAGTAGCTTTGTTCTTTCTACAAACTCTCAGATGGAATTGAGATTGCATTTATTCTGCCTTTCAGTGGTATAAATTTCTGGAGGCTTTCTTTATTATTGTACCATAATTCTTCTTTAGAAAAAGGCAGAGTCCACATTACTTCTTTTATAAGGATCACTGTAGAATCAATAACTAACATTCTAAAGTCATTCTTCGCATCAGCAGGCTCCCTTTCTCTACGCTTATCCTGACAGCCTTTGCTGTACAACACCATCTAACGTTGTCACTAAAGCTCCCACATCAGGTCTCCGTAGCAACACAGGGCCTTTTCTTTCTTCCACTTTGTACAATTCAATGAAAAAATATTCAATTTGTAATAATTTCTATAAACACAAAAAAGCATTCAGACTGAGTCATATGAAAGTAACAATGAAAGTGGGGAACTAGGAGTGAAACTGAGAATAATTGAATTATAGAGCAGCATTTTGTTTATGGATTTACCCAAGCTCCATATGGTATCTTGGTGGACTCATGTTCAGATTACCTAAATAAAGGCCAGGCTTTATGTCCATATACATATAGCATTAATGAGTTTATCCTTATGTTGCCTCAGGTTAGAGCTTTTAGTGCTGTGTTTCTGAAGCCACATTTAAGAGGAGATTAGTTGGATTAGTGTTCTCTCTCTAAGAAACAAAGTAATACATGCTGGCATTACCAGACATTAATCATAATCAGAAGTCTCCTGAGGATGCATGCTTCTCTCGTTACTGTCTTCTAATCAAAGATGCTCTACTCCTTCATCCTAGAAGGTACTGCACCAGCATAATACTACCTAACTGAATATGACAACACAGTTCTCCAGACTTTGTGACAACTGCTACATTTAACAAGTGCTCTGGCTTCTTCTCTGCAAACGCTTCATACCAATTTTTCCCTCTCAAATTCTTAAGGGTCTTTATTCTGTCTGAATCAAGAATACATTGTTCTATACTCCTGATATCTACAAACAAGATAATTGTCAGGTCCTCCAGATGACAGAAATGAAGGTATTACCAAAGAGTCTCTACTTAATTAGAGAATATTTAAGATTGGTTGAGATTATAAAATATATATTACATGTGTGATACCATGCACTGTGCTCAGACATAGCAATTGTTGAAGAAATTGCATGTTTTTTAAACATTGCTTACAGAGAATTTTTTCCAATAAAGTTGAAAATAACTCACAGAAGGACTTCTGAGATGGTCTTTATTCTCAAATGAAACTCACTAGACTGGTCCTCTCTGACACTCTCAAGAGAGTGCCTACTTCTCCTGCAGTTTTGGATCTAACATTTCTGTCTGAGTACATACAAACATTTATTTTTAACAAATTTATTGTATGATGACTTATTTTAAAATTGAAAACAAAGTAATTTCAAAATTCAAAGACATTTTTCTTTATTAATGTCTTGCGATTTTATTTCATTATCAAGGTGATCTTATATCTCAAAATAACTCATCAGTTCCCTTTAACTTTTATGTTTTTAATTGATTAAAACTATTACCAAATTAAATACATCATTCATTGTGTGTCTTGAATTAATTTAATTAAATAGTATCTATTAAAATGCATGATGTCAATCTTTAATGAATATGTATTTATTTTAAATGAACAATTATATATATAATTGTATGTATTTTATATATATGCACAAGGTATGGCATGTGAAATAGAGAAACATTGTGAAAATAGTAAGTTGAGACTATTTCATGTTTTTTTGCGATGTAAACAAATATCTCTCAGAAGGTTTCAAGGATAGAATACTGTTTTCTGAAATGAGGTCACTCAATGTTGCTATGTCAGGTTTCAAAATCATGGGCTTTAGCAATGTTCTTCCTTTTCCCTTTGGTAATCTAGTACATAGGTATCTATCACTACATTGCCTAAGAATCCAGCACTTTCTTATTTACAAAGTATGTATTTATGACAGCAAGTCTCTTGACTCTTATTGTGGTTCCTAAACTTAGTTATCCCCATTTTAAGAATGGATCCACTGGTAGTTTGAAATTTTGTCACAAAACAAATTTAAGTTCTTCTAAAGTGTCTTGCAGAAATTATTAAATATTGAATTTCATAAAATAAACATGACACCAAATGTTGACATGTTATTTGTGTTATGCAATCTATGACTAATATTTGATTTTTGCTTGTATAGCCCTCTTGTAGGGAGAAGGAGTGGACCATAGAAAAATTCTGAGGGTAGTAGGAAATGAATAAGATCAGAACACATTGTCCAGAATTTTCAGAGTTTATAAAATACGTTGTTAATTAAAAAAGAAAACAAAAAAAATAATATTAAAACACAACTGTTTATTTTACAAGGTTGGTCTCAAAGAGATCCATGCCTCTGCCTCCGGAGTTCTGGGATTAAAAGCATGTGCCACCACCTCCCAGCTCTTATTTAGATTTTTATAAGATCCTGAATAACAGCTTTAATAAAAAATAAAAAGATTACTGATTGACAAAAATGTACTTCCTGGTAAAACTTAGAAGCATTTTTTTCACTACTTAGACATGAAAAGATCATTGATATTGCTTTAAAATCACTCAAATTATCTTTTAATCATTAATATATTTTACTAAATTGTTAAAACAATTGGCATACAAAATTCTTAAGAAATTTTCACTTTTAGGATTCTCAACTAAATAAGTAACACAGCACAATAAGCGTTTTCTTCACTTTAACAACTAGATAATAAATTTGTGAGCACTGGGAGCAAGTATACATCCCTAGATATTCACAGTTTCTCTCAAATTACATATCAGTCATTGACTTTGCAACATTCAAACAATATTGAATTGATATGTTAAAAAACAAGCCATAACCATGTTAAGTAGTGTGTGCTTATTTTATTTAAATAGCATTTGCAGCATGCTTATGTAAGCTTATTATATTCAATGTACTGAATATGTGCTTAACATATTACATACAGTATTTCCTTTGATTCTCACCTCAATACAATGCAACTGGCAAGTGCAAAGTAAAATTTTCAGTGATTCTGTCATGTTACAACTATTAGTCATTTGCTCTATTCAGTTAAAAATATTTGCATATGCAGATGACAAACCCAACAAGTCCAGGTATAATTACATTTCACACATAGTATTTTTGTTCAGAAGAGGACATTGTGCTTACGTTGATGGAACATGTACTAAAGCAGGAGCCATGCTGAGTGTCATGTGGCTCCTTTACAAGGTTGACAAGCATGTTCATGAAGTGATTCATATCTTTTTAAGTTAAATCTAAGAAAGAGATCTTAGGGTTGATAGAGTAATTACCATGTCCAAATGTGGTGACTTTATTAATCATTGTGAAATATGTTGTATTATATTATAATTTAACATTAGTAATATTTAATTTCTCAACTGCTTGTCAAAATAGAACATGGTAATGAAAGAATGGAATTTTCTTTCAACTTAAAAATGTAAACACCAGTATTTATACCTGGTATACAAATAGACTTTGAGTGTTCATCCCACAATGAGGGATGCTTTCTCACCCTGGGCTCTTGTGGGAGGGCCTAGTCCCTGCCCTGGATGAAATGACAGACTCTGGAGATCCACCATGGAGGGCCTCACCCTCCTTGGAGATCAGAGTGGAGATTGGGTGGGGGACTGGAGGTCCTGGTGAGGAGGTTGGGGGAGGAGGGGAGAGAGAGAGAGCTGGGATTGACATGTATAACAAGCATAATTTTAAAAAAGGAAAAATGTAAACATCATAAATTTATAAACAACTTTTTAAAAATCACTACTGGAAGAATAGTTGTCTGCAGTGACTGTGGCACGTAGTTGAATTCTTCCACAGAAGCCTCTAGTTTCTTAACCTGTGGGTCATTAGTCTTTTGGGGATGACATATAAGACATATACATCATATTCTATTACAGTAGCAAAGTTACTGCTATGAAGTAACAGGGAAATAATATTATATTTGGGGCCATGACAATATGAGGAACTCTATTAAAGGGTCACAGCATTAGAAGTTTGATAACCACTGCAGCCCCAAATGCTCCTAAGTCTCCCAAAACAATTTTTTTCTCTATCATCTGAAGAATATCTGGACTCGTGTCTGTGATAAATGTCTTACTTTATGTTTCTCCCATGTACTCAAAGATGAGTCTTCTGTATTATATTAAAACCACCATTCTTTGCAATTGTTTATTATGTTGGAGTAGACTTTTGTTCTATGAGCACGATGATTTTGTGAAGTTGTATACTATAATGTTGTTCAGTTTGAAAATTTTATTACATAGAGATAGATAGAAGTAATTGATAACAAAAAACAAAGAAAGAAATAAACAGCAAAAACACTTCAATCTATCAACTTTAATAAACTGCCACTTCCAGGTGTAAATATTCTTTCTGTTGGTAACTAAGCTATACATGAATTTTTCTAGAATAACAAAGTCCCCATCATGGTGACAGCATAGAGCAACCCACTGTCTGATACATGCATTGGAGCTTAACTAAGTCAAAGATATTACGTAGCACAAGATGCAAATGTGTGCCTGAGGTCTCTTGGTGATGCTTAATGAGCCTAGAGCTGGTTGGTAACTCTCCAAGAGAGCTATCCTTTCCACTTTCTTTTCCTCTAAATAGCTGACTGTTGTTTTAAGTCAATTATACACATTATTAATGACTATGACTTGTCGTGCCATTTACTTTCTCTATTATATACAAGATGTTCAGTGGAAATGTGTGCAGAAACCTCTCAGTGTTTGTGTCTAAAATTGTCCCCTCTTCAAAATCTACTTATAGTCTTTGCCTAATATTCCTGGGCTTTCGATTCTCCTTGCATCTCAAGGATTCCCATCTTTGATTCACTCAATCATTCTCCTGTTCTGTTAAACTGACCTTATCAGATTACAGTCTGATCTGACAGCCTTGGAAGACATCTGTGAATTGACTTCCTTTCTCCATGCCAACCCATTCCATGATGAATTTACAATGGATTTTTGCAAGCGGTTCAATTTTGTCTCCTCAAGGTCTTGAGGGCTATGCATCAATATGATTTCTTCCGGATATAGTGCCTTCTCAAAATTCCATCTTTTATATAGTTTCGCATGAAATATAGAGATGACATATTTTAAATAGTCATGAAATCTCAATTTTCATATTTATGAATTATTTATAATTAATTTCACTCAATTTTCTCATTGAGAGTCTCATTTAGGATGTATTCATAATAAGACTGAAATGTTAGTCTACTTGTTTTTATATGTGATTAGGTATTTATATAATTACTGTTATTCTTACAACTTAGAATATATGTATGAATAGCAACTAACAAGCTTGTTAAAAATTCATGTGTTCATATATTTGTCTATGAATCTGTGTACCTAAAATATATTTATATGTATCTACATATTATGATAGTTCATTGCTACCGAATCAATAAGACAGCTAAAATAATGTTTGTGTGTATATATAATTATGGAGTGGGAAAAATAAATGGAGGATTTAGGAGAAAGGGCTAGAATTTTAAGGAATTTGTTACTGGACTGTCATTTCTCAAATATTAAATTAGCTGAAGATCTATGGGCCTGCTTATTTAGTAAAGGAAACTGTCATCTTGTTTATTAAGAAAATAACAAAACCACATATTTCATATTAGCATAAATCCTATATAGAATGCTTAAAAACCTTTTCTTATATAGGAAGCATTTTATATTTTGAACTTCAAGGATTAATGTGGAATTATTGTATTTATTTTGTTGAAATTTATAAATTCCACATTAAATCATATAATAACCTTTATCAATGGAGAAAAATAAGAGAGTAAATTGAGTAAACCTCTTCCATTAAAAAAATCAAATAAACAAGTGAGTGCCCATGAGAAAATGGTACAAAGAAACACTTGATGTTGTTACTAAGCTATTGTGATGATGGCAACTTAACCATATGCCAGTCATTAGCCTTCAGGGCACAGATTAACACTTTAAGCCTGAATTTCATCTCAAGTTGATGGTTAGGTGTTCAATGCTGTCTATGTGGACTTCTGCTTGAGTCAGAAAACCCTATTTATATATTAGAGTTTTCAACATAAAATCTTTTGAAATATTTCTATAATGTAATGAATTTCTAACACTTTGGTAGAAAACAGGCATTTCCACATATATTTGTTTCCTTTGACTCATTTGCTTATCCATAATTTTGAGCCTCTGCTTTGATCCCTGCATTGTTCCATGTTCTGAGAAAACAATAAAAAATATACCAGAATACTACAATTATATTATGCTTCCTTTCATGAATGGGAGCAGAAAAAAGACAGAAATAATCACAAATATAATCAATACTTAATTCTTATGTGGAGAAGAACAGGGATAGAAAGAAATAGCTACAGTCTGCATTTTACACTAGTGATCAGAAAAAGTCATCAGCGGTAGCGCCTACGTTGTTGATAAGATGTTAGCAACAATTTTAGCCATATATAGAGAGAAAACTCTTCAGACAAACAGTACAAGAACTAATTCTAGAATCAATAGAGAAAGTTTAATGGAGGAACAGCCATTGTATTGGATGAAAAGGCAAGCCTAGGGTCTCAATTTAGGGGAAATTCTCTTCTATTATTTCTTGTTTAAAACAAGGAAGAATTGTTAACATTCAACCCAAAAATAAATTGTGTGGAAGGTATGAATGAAGGGACTGTGAAGAAATGAAGGAAGACATTACTAGGGATGCTTTTCTCATTTCACCTTCATTGGATTAATAAAACTTACATATTGATCTTTGACTATCTATCTACCTGGAACTTATTTTCTCACAGCATTGAACAAACATCAGCTTATTTGTTTTCCTGTGTTGCCTATTGCTTCAATGCCATTACTTGAAAGCAGGAAGATAATTCAAATGTTTATAATGATAGTAGCAGAAAATCTCCAGTATGTTTTTAGGAAAATAAATTTATAAAACACACATACACATATCATATATATATATATATATATATGTATATATATATTCTGGGCACATTCCCAATATGATTCTTTAGGACATGATATAAGGCAACTTAAAATTAAATGTTGCCTGTATGACCATCTCTAGAAGAATGGACAAGTAAAGTCTAATAAATCACACTAGTAGGTATTCCACTGAGTCAAAAAAGCTGTAAACACACTATGTGACATGGATTCATCTCCAAAACCGGTAGGTGTGAAAACTAGGGCAAAAAGTAGGATTTATAAAACTCTCTGCGAAGTTGAAAGTGGACAAAAACCATGGCATATTTTACAAGAATATTTCATTGCTAAAGAACATATGCCAATTGTGTTATAAATGGCTTCCTAGAAGACGAAACCAATGTAGAGGATCATAAGAAATAGGGACAAAATAAAACAAAAGATATCCATGTTCTGAGTAATAAAATGCAGATGGTAGCAGTAGAGAAATGAAAGATGCATTGCCATTTAAGACATGCTAACAGTGAGGCCGTGTCCTGAAGACTCAAGGAGTATAGTAATGATAAGCACTGTACATAAACCACAGGTTGAAAGAAATGGAGTGAGAGAACATTTTACTCATCACTGTCATAAAATATGTATTTAAAAGTTAATTAATGGCCAGATGTTGATGGCTCACGCCTTTAATCCCAGCACTCAGGAGGCAGAGGCAGGCCGGTCTCTGTGAGTTCGAGGCCAGCCTGGTCTACAAAAGCTAGTTTAAGGACAGCCTGCAAACAATACAGAGAAACCCTGTCTCAAAAACCAAAAAAAAGTTAATTAATGTATGACATAATGTATTTAGCTTTCCTATAGACACAGTCTTTTCACTTAACTAGAAGATCTATGTTGTATTTCATTCATTTGATTTCTTGATTTATTTTCATTCCAATTCTCAAATGTTTTCAAAAGCTATCTCCTAATATCTATCAGTAGGACATCTTTCACATCACTGACACACGATTACTTCAAGACTGATTATTCATCACTTGGATTAATATCTTTGGTTCCCAGGTAGCCTGTTGAGGTATAGGTAATTCCAAAATAAAATGACATTTTTTCTTTCTACATTTCTTTTAGTATTTGTTTATAAATGGTTTCAAGTGTAAAATCCAAATAGCTTGGTGTGCATTGGATCTCTGTTTTATATACTGTGTGTATCTTCCCTTACTCTTATTTCATCTTTTTCTTCCCTTATTCTCTTTCTCAAGACATTTAATTAAAGAACTACAAGCACTACAGTATGCAACCATTTCATTTCATATGGACAAACAATTGTGTATTTGCACAATTGAGACCACATTGGTATTTTTTTTTTTGGTTTTACGAGACAGGGTTTCTCTATATTGTTTTGGAGGCTGTCGGTCCAGCCTGGCCTCGAACTCATGGAGATCTGCCTGCCTCTGCCTCCCGAGTGCTAGGATTAAAGGCGTGCACCACCACCGCCCGGCTCATTGGTAAATTATTATACTCTCTAAATTATATCAGGTGGTCTTCCTATGTTACATGGTATTTTGTATCTCTTCCTACATATTTGTTCACTTAGTTCACCTTCTCAATATGAAGTAGTTCATAGTACAGCTTGCATGATTTTTTTTATTATTTAAAACTATTGTTCTTATTTTATATTTTATTTTCTTATTTCTTCTTGTTTTCAATACACCATGACCACAGTTTACCCTCCCTCCCTGTACTTCTCCCATTGCCCCACGACACCTCTACCACAGATCCAATCTTACTTCATTTCCCCCCAAGAAAAGAGCAGGACTTCCAGGGATATTAGCCAAACAATAAAAAATAAGATACAATGAGACTAGTAACAAGCTCTCATATCAATGTTCAGGGAAGCAACCAATTAGGAGAAAGGGGTACCAAGAGCAGGCAAAAGACACACACCCCCACTCTCGCTGTAAGTAGTACCACAAAACACCAAGTTAACAACCATAATACATATGCAAAGAACATACCATACACTCATGCAGGCATTGTGGTTTTCACTTCAGTCTCCCTGAGACCCTGTGAGTCCTACTTAATTGAGTTTTGCGGGATGTGTCCTCCACACCTCTGTTCTAAAATCCTTCTTTCTCCTCTTCTGTTAGGTTCCCCAAGTTCCAAGGGAAGGGACCTTGTGCAGATCACCAACTTGGACTCTCTGTCTACCTAATGTTTGGCTGTGTGCCTTTCCATCTGCTCCCATCAGATGATGCTCAGGCTAGGCATCGATCTATAAGTACAGGAGAATATAATCAAGTATCTTTTTATTGCCACCCCATTCTAAGTATTTGGGCTATCCAGACTCCAGTTACTTATTGTCCAGGAAGTGTTGGCCATGGTCTCCCTCTTCTTATATGGGCCTCAAATTATACCAGTCATTTGTTGGCCACTCCCACAAGTTGTGTGCCATTATTGCCCCAGAACCTCTTGAAAGGATGAAAGATTGTAGGTAGAAGAGGATTTGTGGCTGAGTTGGTGTCCCAGTCCCACCACCTGAAGCCCTGCCTGCTTATAGATTACAGCCAGTTCAAGCTTCATATCTTCCATTGCTAGTTCTTAGTAGGGTCACTCTAGTAATTACCTGGAAGTTTCTACAGCACTAGGTTTCCACATCACTCCCCAATGTCCTCTAAAAGCAATCATCTTTACCATATTCTCCCCCATCCCTTCCCCACCCCTCCCCCATCCCTCCTGTTTTCAAGTTGACCTTCTGAAATACACCCACAGAATCTATTCTATTTCCCCTTTCCAGGAAGAAATATGTTTCATCCGATACCAAGAGTATCATTTACTTAACAGCTAACATGCATTTATAAGTGAAAACATACCATTTTTGTCTTTCTGCAAATGGGATACCTCACTCAGGATGATTATTTTTCTGCTACCATCCATTTGCCTACAAATTGCATATATTTTTGACAGCTGAGTAATATTCCATCTACCTCTACCTCCCAAGTGGTGGTATTGAAGGTGTGTACCAACACCACCTGGTTTCTGTAGCATATGCCTGGCTTTGCTTTCTGTATCCTCGGGCAAGCTTTTATAAATCATACATAATATATCACCACATTAGTGCATCACAGATTTAGTATACTTTCCATGAATTAATTTAATTTCTAAAATAATATTGCACTTCAATTTTTCTTTCCTACTTGTCAGTATGAATCATGACACTTCATTTATAGTAGAAATGAGTTACTTTTTTAGCTTTAATTCTTGTTTACTTGCCATCATACCAAGTGTTTGTTGTTATACATTGCTTCTTAGAGTAGAATGATATAATAATTTAGAATCTTTTGGGGGCCTAATATAAATTGATATTTTATATAATTTTGTTAATTTCATAGATTTTATCTTGTGCTAACTTTATAAAGTAGGATTTTGATAATTTTTATTTATTTTTGTGTTTTTATTTATTTTAATTGAATACAATTCATTTAATTGTATATACACACACATATATATGTATGCATATATATATATATATATATATAAATGAATACACACCCATGCACACACACTGTGTGAGGGTGTGTATTTGTATCTCCTTCTCTGAAAAAAAATTTTTAAAAAATCAACTCCTTATCTACCATATTAAGTATTAGTTACATCAAAGAAAACATATCTTTTTGATTGTGAACATAACCTTTTATGCTAAGCCATCTCCACTGTGTAAATGTATCACATTTTCTTTTTCCATTCTTTGGTTGGAGGACACTTATATCATTTAAATTTTCTGGTTATTATGAATGAAATTGTTATGAACATAGTTATACAAATATCTTTATGGTAGGATGGAGGTCCTTATACCCAAGAGTGCTTTAGCTATGTCTTGAGGTAGATCAATGTGGGGACACCAGACCTTGAGCAGAAACCCACTTCCCCTTCGGCCTGGGAGCAGGCAGCTGTGTAATGTTTACTGAAAACAATTCAGTGCTTTAAAGCTCTTGATAGGGCTCAGATAAGGGCTCACTCACTGAGATACCATGACTTTCACACCCCCTTTCACACAGATGCCTCTTCCTGTCCCCCCTGCGGTGTCTCCCCGATTCTGGGGCCAAGATTAAACCACCAGCCAGGAGGGTGAGAAGTCTGGAAAGAATTGTATGTAGATGGATGGTAGAAGTCCTTAAAAAGGGAAGCTCTTTTTTCTTGGAGAGACTTCTCCTGAGAGCTCTCTCCTAAGTGGACTGAGGTCTCCTCCTAAGCTGACTTGGGAAGCATAAAGTTTTCTTAAAGCAACCGACCGGTCTCTGTGTCATCTATCCCGACCACCTCGCTACATTCTCGGATGCAGGCCACACAGCAAGTGCGACAATTGGAGGATCCCACCGAGATTGTGAAAGCGAGGTAAGTGAGTGGGTTCGTCTCTTTTTCTGGCCAGGGACAGATTGGGGAAA
The DNA here is from genome assembly GCF_017639785.1 of Mesocricetus auratus. NCBI lineage: Eukaryota > Metazoa > Chordata > Mammalia > Rodentia > Cricetidae > Mesocricetus > Mesocricetus auratus. The sequence goes on from NW_024429202.1 coordinate 22,032,926, forward strand.
AAAGAAAAGAAACCATGGGGAATAGTTCTGGGAAGCTTAAATTACAGTATCAAGTTAAAAAGTTACTTGGAGGACATGGGACTACAGTAAAGTCTAAAACCTTAGAAGGCTTTCTAAAGTCGATCGAACGAGCCAGTCCATGGTTCATTACCGGGGGGAGCTTAAATATCCCAGATTGGGAGGAGGTTCGCCGTGATCTTCATCAACTTTTACTAAAAGAGGGACCTGAGTCCCTGCCCCCATCCACATTCTCCTTATGGAGATTAGTGAAGGGCGCACTTTTGACAGATAAGGCTAGCCACCGCCAGGTAGTCCAGGCCACAAAAGAGGCTTTTTCAGAGTTACAAGAGGTTGAGACTCAAGCCTCCCTGAGTTCTGAGGCAGAGAGTGACAGTGAATCATCTGGAGAAACCCTGACTTAAACTAGAGGCTCCATTGTTAGTGAGGATGAGGAGGAGCCTCTTAGCAACAACAAAAGAGTTAACAGAAATCCTGGGGCACGACCCAAAAGGAGGGACTTCAGTCAGAATCGGGTATATCCTACTCTGTCAGACCTAGAAAATGAAAATAGCTCAGACCCAGACTCTGACTCGTCAGAGTCTGAGAAGGAACGGTTACTTGCTGAGGTCTCAGCCCTTAAAAAGGCACTAAAAAGGACTCGAATTAAAAAAAGACAGGACAGGGAGAGAAACCCTCCATACTCTAAAATGAGGGACTCCTCCTTCTCGGACCTGGAGGGAAGACCCAGAGGAGGGGTCCAATGCTGTCCGGTAGTGGCCCCAGTAATGCAAGTTCCAGACCCAAACAACCCTGAGCAGATCATTAGGCACCATAACCCTTTAAGTTTCAAAGATATAAAACAACTGAAAGAGGCAACTCTAAATTATGGAGCACAGGCTCCCTTTACACTTTCCTCAATGGAATCTTTTGTGCCTCTTAATTTGACACCTGGCGATTGGCAGCAGCTTTGCAGAGCAGCTTTGTCCGGGGAAGATTATTTGATTTGGAGAGGTGAGTTTCAAGAAAGATGCAGCCAGACAGCCCAAACGAATGCACAGGCTGGACAGCCCCAGAGAAATGTGGAGATGCTTACTGGGAGTGGTCAGTATGCCACCGCTCAACAACAAATGCAATATGACATCGCTGTCTATGCCCAAGTGGTGGCAGCAGCCCAAGGTGCTTGGAAAGCATTGCCTTAAAAGGAAGGAGGGGATCACCTGTCCAGAGTCCTTCAAGGACCCTCTGAACCTTTCCAAGACTTTGTAGACCACCTCAGTCAGGTAACAGAGAGAATATTTGGGGACATTGGGCCTGCGATGCCAATTATCAAACAGATGGCATTTGAAAACGCAAATAAGTACTGTAAGGAGGCTCTTCGCCCCCACCACAACAAAAGTCTAAATGGCTACATCCGGATCTGTAGAGACATTAATGGTAATTTCATCCAGGGCCAAGTGTTAGCTGCTAGTATTCGACCCCAAGGGGGGAAAAAAAGATCTAATCAGGGAGGGAGAAAAACATGTTTCAGCTGCGGTAGGGAGGGACACTTCCATAGAGAGTGCCCTCAAAATAGTACTACTAGTCTCAAGAGACCTGGTTTATGCCCCCGCTGCCAAAGGGGATATCATTGGGCCACTGACTGTTACTCTAGAACTGACTTGGGGGGCAATTTCCTTCCTACTAATAATAATCAAAAAAAACTGGAAGAGGGCTCTGCCCCAGGGCCCCAAAACCAATGTGTATGGGGCAATGACCCCCGCTGTGGGCAGCAGCAAGATTCGTTTACTCCCCCAGAGCAACCCCTTCATATCTCAGACCTCCTTAGAGCCACTTCAGGCAGTGCAGGACTGGACATCGGTCCCTCCACCCGGGCAGTCCTAACACCCGAGATGGGGATTCAGGCCCTCCCTACTGGGGTACATGGGCCATTGCCCCCAGGCACAGTTGGACTACTCTTGGGACGGTCCAGTACTATCCTTTGAGGCATCCAGGTACACCCTGGTGTTATAGACCAGGATAGGGAGGGAGAGATTAAAATAATGACATCAGTGGACAGTGGGGTTGTTGCCATCCCAGCAGGAGAATGGATTGCTCAGTTACTCCTCCTCCCTACAGCTCCTTGTGAGGCTCAAAAAATTAAAGAGAAAAGGGATAACCAAGGTTTTGGAAGTACTGGCCCAGCAGCATTTTGGGTAGCCACCATGGAGAACCGCCCCCAGCTTACATTAAAGATAGATGGCAAGTCCTTCAGAGGCGCTTTAGATTCTGACGCAGACATTTCTGTCTTCTCAGATGAATTCTGGCCCCCTGCCTGGGCCAAGCAGGAAGGGAAGGTGACCCTCCAGGGAATAGGACAGACTGTGCCACAAAAGAGCCTCAGAATGCTAAAGTGGCAAGATTCTGAGGGCCACACAGGGTTTTTTCAACGATATGTTTTGTCTGGCCTCCCTACCAACCTCTGGGGATGAGACCTCCTACGAGAAATGGGAGTGGTCCTCACCACCCAGGCACCCAAGTCCAAAAGCGGGGGCCCCCCAGCAAGGGATGGGCTGGAGTCAGGGGAAGAGACTAGATAAACTAGAACAGGGAGAGGCTTGCCCGGTGGCATCCCCCCCCTTTGAATACCAGGGCCCCAGGGAACAGGAAGGATTTTAACCATTTTTAATGAGGGTCACTGTTGCGCCGCCAGCCCCCATACCTATCACATGGCTATCAGATGATCCCGTATGGGTGGAACAGTGGCCCTTACCAGCAGAAAAACTCCAGGCGGCTCATCAGCTAGTTCAAGAACAATTGGAGGCGGGTCATCTGGTCCCCTCCACGTCCCCCTGGAATGCCCCCATATTTGTAATTAAAAAACCATCAGGAAAGTGGAGGTTACTACAAGACCTGAGGGCCGTAAATGCGACCATGCAGCCCATGGGGGCGCTCCAGCCTGGCTTTCCCTCACCTGTGGCCATTCCTAAAGACTGGCATTTGATTGTCATTGATTTAAAAGATTGCTTCTTTTCCATTCCCTTACATTCTCAAGATAGTCCTCGGTTTGCATTTAGCCTTCGCTTCCAATGGGTGGTGCTCCCCCAAGGGATGGCTAACAGTCCAACTATATGCCAGATTTATGTAGCTGCCTGTTTAGATCCCCTCAGGCATAAGTTCCCTGATCTTTACATCATCCACTAAATGGATGATGTTCTTTTGGCTGCAGCCGAGGAGAGGCAATGTTACATAGCCTTTGCAGAGCTACAAGAGCTCCTGGAGGCCCGCGGATTTACTTTGGCTCCAGAAAAGATCCAAAAGAGACCCCCTTATACTTACTTGGGTCATCAAATTCAACAAACTGGCCTCCGGCTCCAAAGACTCCAAATTGATTGTTCAAATTTAAAAACGCTTCATGACTGGCAGAGATTTTTGGGAGAGGTGCAGTGGATTCGCCCTTCTCTTTCTATTGAAACAGCGGCTCTTAAACCCCTTTATGATATTCTTCCTGGGGATCCCGCTCCAACTTCCCCTAGACAGATTACCCCAGAGGCCAGGAATGCCCTACAATTGTTGTTAAAAAGTATAGAACAAGCCCACCTTTGGCGTATAGATTATGGACAGCCTCTTGTTCTGGTTGTACTTTCATCTAGCTTTTCGCCCACTGCTGTGTTTTGGCAGACTGGCCCCATTTATTGGATACATTTGTCAGCCTCCCCTAAGAAGGTAGTGGCCCCCTACTATAATCTGATTTTACAATTGTTATGGAAGGCACACAAGTTTAACATCCAAACCTCTGGAAAGAGTCCTGATAAAATTATTCTTCCTTATGATAAAGAGAAGATGGAACATCTACAGACCTTCCATGGTGGGTGGACCCTGTTTATTACATCTACGGGTGCCAAGTTTGATAACCTTTATCCCAATAGCCCCTTGATGTCTTTTTTTAAACAACATCCTGTGATTTTTCCCAAGGTTTTAAAGGAGAGCCCCCTAGTTGGAGCTCGCTCAGTCTTTACAGATGGTTCCTCCAAAGGTTTCGCGGTGGTGGTTTCTTCTCAGGTGCAGAAGAGGGTACTCATAGGGAAAATGTCAGCACAAGCTGCAGAGTTGTTTGCCTGTTTGATGGCCTTCCAAATGTTTGAGGGGGAGCCCTTTAATTTATATACTGATAGTGTCTATGTTGCCAACATTGTCAGACCTTTAGAAACCTCTCCATATGTTCTTCCAACCTCTCAGATTCGTTCCTTATTAGTTCAGCTCCAACATCTTATTTGGCAGCGCATCCACCCTGCTTATGTGGGATTTATTCGTGCACATACTAACCTTCCAGGACCCCTTGCCCAGGGCAATCAATTTGCTGACTCCTTGACCTGCCCTAGGGTCTTATACACTCAGGAGCAGCTTGCCCACCAGCTCCATGAGCGATATCATCTAAATGCCCGCTCCATTAAATTTCATACTGGGTGCCCCCTATCCATGGCTACACAGATTACCTCTCAGTGCCCTGACTGTTCCCCTTATCATAATTCTCCCAATGAGGGGGTAAATCCCCGGGGCCTCAGGGCCAACCATCTTTGGCAAATGGATATAACTCACCTGCCACAGGCAGGGAAATTAAAATACATGCATGTTTCGGTAGATACGTATTCTAAACTGATTTTTGCCTCTCTCCACTCAGGAGAGAAGATTAAAGATGTTATTTTCCATTGCCTGCAGGCCTTTGCCTACATGGGCGTTCCTGATGCCCTATAAACGGACAATGGCCCTGCCTATGCCAGCAATCGCTTTGCTGCCTTTTGCAGGGAACATCACATTGTCCATTCTTTTGGTATTCCTCACAACCCCACCAGACAGGCCATTGTGGAGTGCACCCATGCCACTCTCAAACAGTATTTTAAAAAATTAAAAAAGGGGGAATATGTCACCTCCCCCAATATTCAGTTATCCACCATACTTTATATTTTAAATTTTTTGACCATAGACAGTAATAATTTGTCTGCTATGGAGAGACATTGGAACAAACCCTCCCAGTCTTTGGGATGGGTCAGATGGAAGGATTTGATTACAGGAAAATGGCAGCCACCCACTCCCCTACTAGCTAGGGTCCGAGGGGCTGTTTGTGTTTTCCCTCCAGGAAGTGAGAAGCCTATTTGGGTCCCCGAACGGTGCATCAGGCATGTTGACCCCGACTCTGCTCCCGACACTAGGAATGCTCACCATGATAAAAATGATCCAAACATTGCCACACTCAGGTAAGGGAAGTATGGGCACTGGTGAGGAAAACCCCTCCCACCATTTTGATGCCAGTTAGTCACTGCAGCTCCCCATTCATCGCCTTTATAGCACTAATAAATACATTGGGAGTGGCTGCTGCCAACACAAGAGTCTGAGTTTCCCCCTCCTAAAAGGGGAATCTCTGCTTTATTAAAAATATTTAATATCTCCATGATTAAACCCTCAGTTGAAGGGTGGATTGGATTAAATGTCTAGGCCCTCAACTAACAAAGGTCAAAAAAGAAAGGGAACCTAAGATAAGAAGTTGCCCTCAGTTGGAGGGTAGATTGGAGGATCATCCTCAATGGGAAGATAGATTAAAGATGGGTAAATTAAATAAACTGGTAACAGTTAATAAATGAGGTATTAGTATTCAGTAAAGAAAAAGACAAAGGTATATAAAATAAAAATGTTTGATTGCATTTATATAGGGTAGGTTATTGAATTTTGTGAGTCATCTCTAAAAACTTTTGGCAAAAGCCTGGCCTTTCCACTTTGCATCTACAGAATTACAAGGAGTGGGTATGGCTGTAGCCCCTGAGTGTAGCTCAAAACTTCTCTAATGAAGAAATGACGAGGGACATACAGGACTGTAGGAGTCAATGCCACAAAGCTACCTGCCCAACAGGGCGGAGTCAAGGTAGAGATAAAAGGAAGTGAAAGGAAAAGGGGCTTCCCTCTTTTCTCCTGGTCTGAGGCCGGTGTGAGGATGCGCGCTCCGTCCCCACCCCCCCCAGCCCCTCCCACCCCCACCCCGAACCTCGCTCCCCTACCGTGTGCAGGTGGGGGGCGGTGCATGGAAGGGTTCCCGCCCGGGGCGGGTTGCCCAGTGAGTGCCCGGACTCGCGGGGGGAAGCGCCCACGGGGGACGCGATTGCTTCTCTTTTCTCCTGGACAGGACTTTTTCAGCCTTTTGTTTTAGAGAAATTTACTGTAATGTGACAAATACCCTCTTAAATCATTCTTATTTTTAATATGTAGAAGTTGTATTTTCCCCATTTAAAGACCAAAGAACTCACACTTGTGAACATAAATTCCCTGCCACTACACAAAAGACAAATGTCAACGTATAGGAAACAATCATCCTCTTTTAAAAACTTCACTTAATTATGTTACATCCCAGCTGCATTTTCCCCTCTCTCCTCTATTCCCATTCCCTCCTCCCACCCCCCATTTTTTCCACCCCAATACACTCCTCAGTCTATAACATATTTTGAATATCAACAAAATATGAATATCAACAAATTATGGTATAGGCAACCCAGTATGAAGAGTAGGGTCCGAAAGTCAGAGACGGCTCCTGTTGCCACTGTTATAATGATCACAAGAGGACCAAGCTACACAACTGTAACATATTCTGGTGACAGATGACCAGTTTAAGCTATGTGTCTGCTATTGGAATTTTACCTGGGGTAATCCTTGTAGATACTTGGGAGACTCCTTGTGCCAGATTTTTATCTCTCCCCTTTCCAGTAGTCTCTTAAGGGATAGTGATGCTCCTTCCAGAGGAGTGAAAATTATCCAAACAGATTAGTAAAATACTGTGGCCATTTTGTTGAATAATGACCTATACCCCATCTTGTCTCTCCCGCACTACTACACAGTATCAATGTGCCATGTGTTTTTATATGAAAATCATATTGTTATTCTTCAAGTGGTTCTTTGTAGGGATTTAAGTCATACATGTTAACTTTTACATCTATACCACTATGGTGCTACTCCAGCCTTTGTGAGACACCACATAACTCCTTCATCAGCAGTTTCTATAATATGCTTCCTTATAGGCTTCATCTATGGCATGATTTATTATGCACTGAGCATACTGACAGGTTGTGAGTAAGACAGATGAAATGACAGGCTGACTTCAGATCTTCATTGATACATGCTTGTTGTCAGATCCACAGCCAAATTTCATTACTTCATAAGCCAAGCTCTCCCCCTATTTCATTAGTGACTTCTAAATCCTGAATGTTGGAATCTAGTCATCTGGTTGAAATTCATAAGAAGGAGAAGGTTGTTGTTTTTTCTTCTATTTTTAAACTAAATTGAAAAAAAGATTATGCCAAACAGAAATAAAATGTAGAACTGTGTGTTTCCCTATGTACGCTTGAAAACATTTAGTTATTTGTTTACAGTGGGTCTCATGAGGTTAGCAAATCAAATTGACAGATGATCAGTGTCAGATCTGTTGAGAACCTGCCTGTACAACTGGAATACCAGATCATACCCCAGTGAGTTACTTAAACCCTGATGATCATGTGTACATTGCAAAGCATGCTGTTGTGAAAACTTACTGTAAAAGTCACCTTGGTATAAAACACTTAGCATGAAATTCACATTAGCCAGGGAAAAAGAGTTTAAAAACGTCTATGGCACAGGATGAAACAGCTATTAATAATGAAAAATATACTCAGAACACTGAATTTGTCCCTTTATCATTTTAATTGTTAGAGATTGTTCATCATAATAATTTTAAAGCAAAGAGGCTAAAGATACATTTTATTGATTAATTTTATTCTTAAGGAAATTCACACATGTATTTGGCATATTCAGATTACTCTCTCCTCCTCAGTATCTTTTATCAGTTTCTCATTCCTGCTAATACCACTGAATTCACTGGTTAAAACTTTTAGATATCAGATCTTTTCACATGTTTATTATGATCATATAGTCTGCATGCTTACCAAATTCGACGTGGGTCATCACTTGTGTGTGTTTTTTTATTTTTATTGAAAATATGCATTTTTACCAAGCCAAAAAGATCTTTGATCTACCAGCTGTTCTGGCAGCAAGATGTGCTAGGGCAATGGTGCCTCAGAGTTTGTGGAAGTGGCATCCAATGACTGGTCTCACTTAAGGCCAAATACCCTTAGGGAGCACTCATGCCAATACTGCCTGGATGGCCTGAAACTGGAAAATGGATGACCAAGAAATATAGTGTGTAACAAAACACAACAGACCAAACAAAGTAGTTAAGTGGTTGCTAATGGTATTCTGCTATACTCATAGCTTGTTGCCTTCCTCGACCAGAGATGGGAGCAGGCAAACATTAGGTAGAACTTGGGTAATCCCATAGAAGAGGAGGATTGAGAACATCTGGAGAATACCTCATACAGCATAAACTAAGCAAGGTTAATAGGGGTTCAAATCAAAGAGAATAAAGTGGCAGTCACAGAGTCTGCACTGCTCTGTGGTAGGTCCTATGAATATGTTGTGGCTGTTTAGCTTGGGGTTTTCATGGGATCTGAAACAGTGAGAGCAGATGTATATGTAACACTGTTTCCTGCTCTTGTGACTCTTTTCCTCCCACTGCTTTGCCCAGCTTAGCCTTAGTCTGAAGGTTTGTGCCTAGTCTTACTGCTTCTTGTTATGTCATGTTCAGTTTATATAACTGGGAGGCCTGCTGTTTTCTGAAGGGAAACAGAGGAGCAGAGGATCTCAGGAGCAGAGAGGTGATCTATGGACTTGAAGAAGTGAAAACAGTTTCCCATCCCCCGACTCCTACATATTCCCCATCCCTCTGCTCTCTCCAAGTTCCAAATCCTCTCATTTTCCTCTTCAGAATGGAGCAGGCCTCCAAGAGAGAACAGGTCATTTAAAACTAAAGTTATAAACAGTTTATTATACCTTTCAAAGGAAAAGAAAATAGAGTATATGGTATTCTACATTCTGACCATCTAGGAAGTTTTCATTTTATCCTTAAAATATTATAGTTATAAATTCTATTAGTTTGTTATATAAAACCATTTTAAAATAAGTGAGAAATTTTAATGGTTTTAATCGAAAGACTGAAGTTGGAAGACTACAAATTTAATGACAGTGTATTTTCTCAATAATAGGCACTGAGTCAAAATACATTTTTTATGATATCAAGATTCAAGTATCAATTTACACAGACCACATAGGTAACATATACTATAAGTTGGTATACTTTATAAATTTATATTTAAGAGATTTTAAATTCATAGTTTTAAAATAAACTTAATTTTAAAATTTGTAATAATAGAAGAAACAAGTTCTAATAATTAAAGAAGTATTAAATTAAAACATTGATTAACAATTCATTAAATGTACAATTTTAACACTTTTAATCTTAATTATAAAGATTATGGCTCAGTCAGTAAGGTGCCTATCATGCAAGCATGAGTAGTTAGTTGATACTCCCAGAGCCCATATAAAATTTGGATGTCATGCATGTGTGTAACTCCATCATGTGTCCATACCCTAGTGCAAGCTAGGTGGCCCTTCATAATGGAAACAGATTCCTGAGAATGTAGTAAAAATGGAGTGTCTATCTTAAAATGTAATGGAGAAAGCAAATGAAGGCAAAAATCAAAGTTAGTCTGACTGCCATGTATACACACACAAACACATACACACACATTCCTATATACATACATATATATATATATACACATACATACATGAACATGTGCATATACCATATGCAAACAAATAAGGTGGACAGCAATAAAGGCAGTCACCTTATACCAACTGTGACCTCCACTCAAACATGGATACACAAGAACAGCTATAATAATACAACATGAACACACATACACATACAAATGATTAACCCTGTAATCAAGTATAACTAATAATTCTGTCTTCTTATAGTATGTTAACATTTTATTTAGAAAAATAATAAACCCAACTTCAGAATTTTTATATACTCAGTCAAATATAGCAACAGCAATTTAAAATATTCAGATAAATATTATTTTCATTTTACCAGCGGCATAACTTATTCTAAAAGATCTCTATGAAATTTTCTGAAAGTTCTTAATGAGGACAAGAATACTGGCCAAGGAACCAAGGTCAGGAAGTTTTGAATAATACAGTAGGGTGTTTAACTTTCAATATTCTCAACAGTGCAGGAAATAGAAACCTTTGTTTTACAGTATTGCTGAATTGGAAAGAAACCTACTAGGTCATATTTTATGCATTCTTCTGCTCAAATATGATAGGTCATTGCTTTCCAAAAGAATCATCATGCATTACAAAATCAGTACCTCTTTTACCAGCTGAAATCCACAATTTTAAGAAAGTTCAGAGTATTTTAGAGCAAGTTTAAAACATATTAAAATTGCAGTTACATGGCCCCATTAAAAATGTAAACACAGAGATATTAATGTGTATGCTTGAACACTTATAAGAGACCGACAAACTAATCATACTTTGCCATTATAAGATTCTACATAAATAATTTCATACTTGTGTATGGTCTGTAGAAAATGTCCCATAAAAGGCAATAGAAAATTTGTTTCCCTGTGAGAGTAGTATTACATGTGTGTGCCTGCCTGTATGAAAAGATCATCACAGTAATAAACAGATACAAGTAGAAACATCATTGTTCAGTAGGATAGTACATTATGGTAATGCACTGTAATCCACTCTCTGAGTTTATAGGTAAAAAACTTAATTCAGCTTTTCCCATATTTCCTGCTTTTCCATTTTTTTATTCTGGGTTTAACCATTCTCAGGTTTGTCTACCTAGTCCAATCATTACATGCACATAAAGGAAATTTTTAACATTGCATTGGATCTGAAGCATGTTATGAAAGCTACTATATGAAGCACAATTCCTCAGAATGCCCACAGTTTAACAGCACAGAATTGAATACAAACCTCACTTACTAACTCTATTCTAAGATTTACGCGAATTATCTCTTTTGTTAATCATTCTTCTGTAGCAATATATATCATAATATCACTAAGTAAAATAATGACTATTTTAGTAACTTTTTTTCTAATATTGTAGACTCCAATTACAATTGTTCTAAGGTTGGTGGGTTTTCAGCTACACTCATTATTCTCTTTTTAAAAATTTCTCATTGGTGGACAGCTAGTTTGAATAATATGGATAATCTCTTTGCCCTTTTGAATCACAACCAGGCCTACTCAAGAGTACACAGATGGTTCGCACGATTTCAAGTCTGTCTCTACAATATCAATACTTTTAAAGCACATGGTCATTTTGTTTCATGTTTTTTAACTTTGTTTTAAAATCTTCTGTAATTTTAAAGGAAAGTAATGACCTTCCCTTCTCTGTAAGTCATTTTAACAAAACCTGAATTTTTAAAAAATCTTTGGCCTATCCTACTGATGCATTTAAGAACATGAAATAGTCATACACCCAAAAGATGCACATACATACAAAAGGACATCTGTTCATCTATGTTCATTATTTGTAATAGCCAGAATCTGGAAGCAACCTAGATGCCCCTCAACCGAAAATGGATAAAGAAAATGTGGTGCATTTACAAAATGGAGTACTACTCAGCAGAACAAAAACAAAACAAAAAGAAAACAAAAAACCAAAAAGTATCAATGGAATCTTGAAATTCATAGGCAAATGGATGAAATTATAAGAAACTGTCCTGAGTGATGCCATGCCCGCTGCACAGCCTGTATCCTAGAATGTGCAGAAGGTGTCGGGATTGATGACACAGAGACCAGTCGGTGGCTTCCAGAAGGCTCCTCAAGAAGGCTCTACATTATTCCTACCCTGGCTGGTTATACATATCCTGACACCAGAGGCGGCAGTGGATGGGTCAGGAAGAGGTAGTTAGTCTTTGGAAAAGGTCAAGATTAGGACATTTCAGTGGACCAGCCCTTATCAGGAACTTATTGCTCAAGATTGGAAAAGGTCAAGGTCAGGGCGTTTCCGTGGGCCAGTCCTTATCAGGAACTTATTGTTCTGGGCACTGTATTGTTTTTAGTAAACATGTTCTTAGTAAACATTGTCTTACAGCTGCTTGCTCCCAGGCTGATGGAGAAGTGGGCCTCCAGCCAAGGACTTTTGTTTCCACAAGTAAGACAACCCAGTCACTAAATGACACACATGGCATGTACTCACTCATGTATGGGTATTAGATATAGAGTGAAGGATGTCCAGACTAGAATCCATACCTCCAAAGAAACTAAGAAACAAGGATGACCATAAGAGAGACATACAGGATCCCCTGAAGAAGGTGAATGGAACAAGATCTCCTGAGCTAATTGGAAGCAAAGGGGTAGTGGAGAAGGAGCTAGGAGAAAGAGAAGGGGAGAGCAGAGGGAGAAGATATGAGGGAGCAGGAAGATAGAGTCAGGGGAAGAATAGAGGAGACCAAGAAAAGAGATACCATAATAGAGGGAGCCATTATAGGTTTTAGGTGAAATCTAGCACTAGATAAATGTTCAGACATCTACAAGGATGTCCCCAACTAAGTGTCTAAGCAATAGCTGAGAGGTTACTTAAATGTCCTTCCCCTATAACGAGATTGATGACTACATTATATGCCATCCTAGAGCCTTCATCTAGTAGCTGATGGAAGCAGAAAAAGATACCACAGCTAAACCCTGAGCTGAACTCCTGGAATTCAGTTGTAGAGAGGAAAGAATGATGAGCAAATGTGTCAAGACCAGGCTTGAGAAACCCACAGAAACAGCTGACCTGAACAAGGGGAGCTCATAGTCCCCAGACTGACAGCTGGAGAACCAGGACAGGACTGAAGCAGGCTCCCTGAACAAGAGGCCTGGGCAGTCTGTGGGGCCTCTGGGACAGTATTTATCCCTAGCATATTAATGGAATTTGGGAGCCCATTCCTCATAGAGGGATACTCTCTCGGCTTAGACAAATGGCAGATGGCCTAGGCCAGCTCCAAATGATGTGACAAAGTTTGAAGATCCCACATGGAAGGCCTCACCCTCCCTTGGGACCAGAAAGGGGATGCAATTGGGAGTCATTGGTACATGGGAGGGTGGGAGGGAACTGGTGTTAATGTATAAAATAAGATTGTAATTGACATTTTAAAAAATCTAGAGGACAAAACAAGAACATGAAATGGATGTCTTGTACTCCAGTCCATCTCTACCAATGTAGAAGGCAATATAAATCTTATTGATGCCCAAATGTTTTACTTATTTTTAATCACAGACAACCAGTATTCTATCTAGTCATCTGTATGTTTTGCCTTCAGTCATAGATGTTCAAATGACCAAAGTTTAAGCTACAGTCCCACCTGAGTTAGGCCAACCTTAGAGTGTGAAATTATAGCTATATTTATATCTATATTTCTTCTATACTTCTGATTATACAGTGAAAATCACTACTATAAACTTTCTTAGAAACAGATAGTTTAAGTTGCATAACAGAAATGTTTTTCTTCAAAATGTAGGTGACTCCAGATATGAGGGATCATGTCTGTAATCTTCAGCCTTTAAGGAGGCTAAGGCTGAAGGAAAAATATGTCAAGGTCAGACTAGCCTACACAGTGAGTCACCAATGAAAACAAGCAAAAAATAAACAAATATGAAAAATTGTAACAATAAAAGATATTTGCATTACAATTTTATAAGAAAAAACAAATTAAAGGACCAAATAGGAATATCATCATCCTTCATCAAATTTGTAGAATTTAAAACATTTGAATAGCAATATGTGCAGATTGGGATTTTTTATTAGAGAATCTTTTCAAAATATGAACAAATGTGTCAGTCATTTGTTAATGTTAGAGCTTGTTTTCTTTCTTTGTTCTCCTTTGTGTGGTTTTATTGTAAACAAATGGCAGAGTTTCTAGATGAGGGCATGTATAGAATAAATACGAACTGAAAAGGAAAACAAATTCAAACAACCAAAGCTATGGAGCATATTCAAATACTGTTTAGTGTTCACAGTTGATTACCTCAGTCTTAAAGCAATCAGTTGACTGGGGATTAAAGAAAATTTAAGAAGATTAGAAATAATGATAGTGAAATAATATTTTTAAAAATTTAGCACCCTGAGTTTGTAAGCCCCTATGGTAACTCAGTGGGTATATGATTTAATGCATCTCATTATCATTACATACTAGCTTTGTTTCAAAAGCAAATGAACTTTCTAAAACAATATGAACCAAGATGGTTCTTAGGACCCATATTATTCATGGATGTGAGGGTGATCTGGTTGGGACACCTGTCACCCCATTAATTGCCAAGGTTGATTTGGCTGATCTGGCTGGCTAAGCAGGTATCCCTTCCTCCCTCACGGATCCATGAACCTCCCTCTGGAGCTGCACATTTGGTTGAAGAGCGCAACCTTCCCTGAATAGAGGAGGGCCGTTCTTTGGTCAAGGGTATACGTTTAGCTGTTCTGACCTGCTAGAACCTCCAAACAAGCTCTCAAGACCCATAGTATTCATATACAATTTTTATCTCTCTTCATTTTTTTCCTCAAAATTTCTTAATTTTCTGAATTATGTTTTTGTGATACTATAATGGTTTAGACTTTTGTAGAGTTTGTTTTAAGACAATTTTAATAGAATCAATTTAGTTAACTTCCTATTGCTGTAATAAAACATTGACAAAAAAGTATTTATAGTTTATAGTTCACTATGGAGAGAAGTCAGGACTGGAGCACAAAGCATGAACCTGGAGGCAGGAACAGAAACAAAAGCCAGGAAGAACACAGCTTACTGCTTGCTTCTCAAAACCTGCTCAGAGTTCCTTCTTATATATCCCGGAACCATCTGTCCAGGAGTGGAATGATATGCAGTAGGCCAGAATCACCCACATCAAACAAATAATCAGGAAATCATCCAACAGACTTTCTTACAGGCAAAATGGCAGATTTTTTCAGTTGAGTTTCTTCTTCTAAATGAGGTCTATTTTGTGTTAAGTTGACAAACATAATCAGGACTAGTACTTTGTGCACACTATGTTCTTGTTACTTCTCAGCTGTACTCAAATGTTTTTATTACTTCTGTATGCTCTATGATCTGTTATTTTGTAAAGATGCTGCTGCCTCTAGATGACCACTTTAATAGTCTGTCTTACCTAAATATTTACTGTATATGTACATGTGCAGTTTAATGTACTTGAGTTCCTTGGAGTACAAAGATTCACTTGATGGTATATTAAATTTTTGGTTTTGGTTTTTCCTTTATTTTTTTTATTTAATTTTTTTCAATCCAACCACAGTTCTCCCTCCCCTCTCACTTCCACCATAGTGCACCCCAGTCCACTCCTCCTGATAGGTAAGGGCTCCCATGAGGAATCTACATAGTCTGGCACAACAGGTTGGTTCAGAGCCCAGCACCTCCGCTATGCATTGAGAATGAGCATGGTGTCCTACCATAGGAGATATTACTCAGTGGCAAAAATGAAATAAAACCAAAAGAGGATAACCTCATGAAATTTTCAAGCAAAGGACTGAACTAGGGAAAAAATATCCTGAATGAGGAGGCCGAGACAGATAGACACAAACTTGGTATGTATTCACTCATAAGTGGATATTAGATGTAAAACAACCGACAACCAGACTACACAGCTCCAGAGAAGCTATATAACAAGGTGGACCCCAAGAGGGATATATGGATCACCCTGGGAAGAGAAATTAGATGATACTTACAGTGCAAAGTGAGTGCTGATTGTGGTAAGGAGGAAGAGAAGGTCAATAAGAAGAAAAGGAAACAAGATGGCTTACTTGGGGAGAGATACAGTCAAAGATAATAAAAAATATTTTAATAGAGAGAGCCACTATGGGCTTAGGGAGAAACCCAGTGCTAGGATAACTCTCAAGAATCCACAAGGAGGACTCCAGCTAAGACATCTAGCAATAGTAGAGAGGATGCCTGAACTTGCCTAACCCTGTAATCAGATTGATGAATACTCCAACTATCAGCATAGAGTCCTCATCCAGTAATTGATGAAACCAGAGACAGATTCTCAACCAAGAACCAGGCTGAGCTCTGGGATTCCAGTCAAAGAGAGTGTGGAGGTAACATATGAGCAAGGCAAGTCAAGATCATGATGGAGAAATCCACATAGACAGTTAAACCAAGTTTGTGGAAACTCATAAACTCTAGGCATACAAATGTAGAGACACCAGGGGACTGAACTAAGCCCTCCATATGTGAGAGATGGTATAGTGAAGCTTTGACTATCAGAGGGGCACTGGCAATATGACCATGATAGAAACTTGATACATGAGCTAGCTTGTTGGAGCCCATTCCTTAGGGTGAGATGTCATGGTCAAAGGCAGTAGGACAATATTATCCTGGTACATTATGTTTATTATGTTGTTTTGTGGGTTATATATCTTTTGATAACAACAAAATGGAGACAATTTTGAGTCATTTTGCGTATTTTTGTTAAATTTCATTTAAAAATATTGAACTCTTGCTTTATTTGTCTCATATTTGAAAACAAAATATATTCTTTGTCTTCTGTTGAAGCTCTTTTTCTTCTGTTGGACTGCCTTCTTTATCTTTGATTTTGGTTTTATCTTACTATATTCCATTTCGGTATATTGTGTTGTTACTTCTTAGCAGGCTATTCTTTTCTAATGAGAGGAAGAAAGAGAATGGATACAGATAGGAAGGGAGGTGGGAAGAAACCAGGATGAGATCAACCTGTAATCAGGATATATTTTATGAAAAAATTTTCTAATTTTAATAAATGGGAAAACATTTGTTATTATATTTTAATGCATCAAATTTCTTTGGTTAAGCAAGGTGACTGATTGTAGATGAAGAAAACAAAATCATGGCAAAAGAAAATCTAAAAGTTTTTTCTGACCTCCATGCCACAGCATGCATACCCTGACAAAAATGAATAAGTTGTACTTCATTTTTAAAGTAAATAAGTAAAATAAGTATATATAACTAGTGTTTAGTATTCACTGTGGATTGCTTCAATTTCAAACTGTTCAATCTCCTGGGGATAATCTTTCAGAACAAAGATTATGAAGATAAAAATGAAGTAATTAAATATTTTTAGCAGTAAAAATTCATATGTACAGAAATGAATTAGAAAATTTAATAATTTTAATTGCTTTGCTCTTTGTAAATTAAATGTAATTTCCACCGATCATATTTGTGTTTCCATATTTAAAGTTTTATAACTGGCTATTTTTAAGCGATGTATAAATGAGTTGGTAACTTATTGAAATATGCAAAAAATGTGGAGTTTTTGACCTTGACATTTGCTTACAATTATTCATGTTTTTCATTGTTATTCCTCTCACCTTATGCAAAATATTAAGTTTGAAATTTCCAACATTTCTGTTATGCTTATAATTTTTGAAATATTTTCTTGAGTTTATTTTTCATCCTGCATATACATAACCTTGCAATTTAAGTGTTATATTCCTTTTTAAGGGTTCAAAGATAATACATATAAATTATTCAGTTACAATAGTTATGCATTAAACATTTGGAAATTTAAGTGAGAAAATTTCTTGATTCAAACTATTCACAAATAGAAATAGCTGGTGGACACATCATTTATGGAAAATAAATATTTTAAGATGATAAACATAGGAGTAAAGACTAAATTATCCCTTTTACTTCTATAGAATAAATACAATTTTTCATACTTTACATTGAGACTGGCACCTATTTACATAGTTTATAACAAAAATAAAATAAATATCTTCAGTTTTCTTGCAATCATTAAGACCTGAATTCTCTATAGTATGTTGGTGTCAATACTTCATCATGCCTCATGTTAAGATCTACAGCTGCAATCCACTGTAACCATATAATTATACCCTTTATCCTCCTTCATGTCTATTTAAACCAAAACCAACTATTTCTTGCCTGAAAAACATCATACCACCTAAACAATTATTTAAAACTTCAAGGAATATTAAAGCGTTTATAATTCAGATACATGCATTTTTAAAAGTTTTTTCTTTAAAAAGATGCATATTCCTCTTCTCCCTTATGTGTATACTTTTATAACTGTATCTTCACATGTATTCACATTCATGTGTGTATGGACAGCCATTTGCAGTTTTACTACTTTATTCTCATATTGACATAAAAAATTCAGTGGTTCTCAGCAATTCCAACGTGTAACCTTCAATCCAGTGTTGTGGTGACCCCCAACCATAAAATTGTTGGTACTTAAGTACTCTAACTTTGCTACTGTTATGAATTTTAATGTAAACATGTGTGTTTCTTAGTGATCTTAGGTTGCCCCTGTGAAAGGATTGTTCGACCCCCAAAAGGGTTATGACTAATAGGTTGAGAAACACTGAGATAAGGTATTTAAAGATGCTGTTGATCAAGCTTTTCATGCAATGTTTTCTATAGTAGCTAGTTAAAGAATATGTGAGCAGAGGTTAAAATGTAAAAAAAAATTTAGAAAATAAAAATTGAAATTTAAAATTAAAAACTAAAAATTGTGACCCACCAGGTGAGAATGACTTCAATAAATGATGATGAAATAAATACTGGCCATGAAAAAATATTTGGTTCCTTTCTCTTTTTTCCTGATTGACTCTTTCAAAAGGCATAGACACATATAAGTTTAAATTAAAGTTACCTCAATCAAATCTCACAGAAAATCAGTTAAAGCATCAAATCTCTGTAAATCTCTGCTTACCTGCTATTGCCTGATGACCTCATCACTGGGTGCTATGGGTCAAATATGACATGTCCTCCACAGACTCATCATCTGTGAATCTGGTTCCCAGATTATAAAACCAAGAGCTAAAATATTTCCATTTCCTTAAGTTGCCTCTGCCATGTACTAAAGTCAATGCAATACAAAACTGCCAAATAAATTGAGGCTTCAGTTGATTCAGAAGAATGGCCCAAACTTGTATGGGATTCCAGGACTGTATCTCCCCGTTATATGATATATTCTACGGACTGTAAGGACCCAGTATTTTTCAATAAAGCACTCTTTAGCTGGATCAATTTGGAAATTCAGTAAAAGCTGGTATGTGAATATGCCACCAGCTGCTGGTAATGTGTCTTTAATTTCAAAGAGAATTTTGAAATTATATCTACAATACCAATTAACCAACCTTAAAACCAATTGAAAACCTGTCATATGTTTTAAGTCTTAAATTATTGACTACATTGAAGTATTAAAGAAAAATATGACTGACCTGTTGTACTTTCTAAAATGTGACATATTTAAAAGTATATAAAAGTCCCTGGGAGATTACAGAGCAAATATAAAGATTTAAGCACATAGTCCCCTTTCTAATATAGCCAAAATAAAATAAAGAAGAAAGAATGCAATAAAAAGGAAATATTGAATCAACATTCCATATAATTAATTCCTTGGCATCTGGCTTATTGAATGGAAGAGGGGGCTGAACTCTGTAATATAAATAGAAAACTACATTTCTACAGCCTTTTCTTCAATTATACATTATTAAATTTCATTTACAAAACCTCAAGAATAACCAGTGGCATTCTATGCGGTTGCAATTGAAAGAAAAATCTTATTAAGTTAAGTCTGACACATTCACATTCATATATTAAAATACCTGATTGCTCCAACAAAGCAGCTATAAATGAAATCTGCTGTATCCTCTATCAGAAATGTCCCTGAAAAGCCTTTGTCCCCAGGCACAGTGCTACTTGTAGGCAGAGGAGAGATATTTTTAACGAATTATATTTTTTAATTAAATGCATATGTTCATATCTATGTGTGGGTATGTGAACATGTGAGTACAAGTGCCTGTGGATCCCAGAAAAGGGTGTTACATTTTTGAAGTTGGAGCTACTGGTGGTTGTGAGCTACCTCATATGAGTGGTGGGGCCCAAAATTTTGTCTTCTGAAAGGAACTGTAAGCCAACCCAGAACAGTACAGAGCTCATGCATTCCTGTATCTCACAAAGCTCTTGACTTACAACAGAAGGAGCTGTCTGCAGAGACCTCCACACTCTACAAGAATTTCTCCACTGAATGTTCTTTCATGTTTGGCCCCAGTAGAAGCAAACTCTCTCCACTTCCTTCCAGAGGAATGCTGAAGATGTCTTTCAGCCTATGAATCATATAAAATGCTGGATTCTCTTTCATGGCCTAAGAGGTAAGAGCTACAAGAATGAGTATTCTATTAATAATAAACTTTCATGAATGATTTTGTAACATTATTTAGAATAATGAAATGCTTCTTTTCTATTGTTCCCAAGGTCTGCTTAAACACAATTGTGTTACAGAACTGAAGGCAAAGGTATTATGTCTGTCTGAAGCCAACCTACATCAATAGCTTTAAAGGAAAAGGTATCCTGAATGTCAGAAATCAGGCTATGCTTACAACCCTGAAAAGAAAAGTATCCTGGCTGTTGAAAGCCAGGCTACACCTACAGCTGTGAAGGGAAAAGTATTGTGACTGTGAGAAGCCAGTCTATGTCTATAGCTGTGTTCTGGGGGGAGATGGTTTCTCTGCAGGGATGTAGGAATCCTGCTTCTCTGCAAGAGAGCTGTTATAGCTCAGTTCTGCTCTACTCTGCTAAAAGCATTTCCAAACAGAGGTTTCCGTTGCTTCTCTGCTATGGTGAAAGTTGTTACTTCACTGCTTCAATCTGCTAAGGGGGAAACCCCTCAGAAATGAAGCAGTTTCCTCTTGCTCCTAGGAATGTTGTTACTTCTCTGCTCTGTTCTACTCTGGGGAAATAAGGTCTTTGTACAATATTTAAGAGATTTATTGGGAGGTAGGAATCCAGGAGAGTGGCTGCCTCTGCCAGGGTGGATAAAAAGCAACTAAACATTGAACAGGCACAAGGCTATTATAGGGCTTATTAAGTGTGAAGATTTTCCAGGGTCAAGTTTTTCAGGATATGAATTGGTCAGATTTCAATCCCTGAGTGTAAAAACTCTCAGAGATTGGTTGGATTTTGTGCTCATGTATTTGTTGGTTTCCTTTTCAGGGATTGGTTGTTTTTTTGGTGCTGAATTGGTCAGGCGCGCAGAGTTGTGTTTCTTTAGCGCTGGATTCACGGCCAAAGTGTGTTTCATTCATCGTGCTTTTTACACCTTTTGTCTTTGGATTCAGGGTCAGGGAATGTTTCTCTCATTGATTCTAGCTTCAGAGCCAAAGTGTTTTTCTTTGGCTCAGGTTTCAGAGTCATGGTGTGTTTCTTTGGCTGACCCTTTTACCCTACAATAACGAGGCAGAATATATCAATATATCCTATCTTAACTGAGATGCTGTATTAAAAATTTCCTGACATTATAAGATTCAAAATAATGAATGCTAATAAGTAATTCACTAAAGAATAAGAAGAAACAAAGATTAACAACAAACTGTCCCATCCTTTACTGATAATGATATTGTTTTCCAAGTCATAGATTTTAATTTAATGTGACCATTTTTTTGGCATATTGGACTAAATCTACCTTAAGATCCAACTGTACCATTTTTTTACATGCACCCAAATGTCTCTATATATTACTATAGACATTTGTTCATTCATATTCATTTCTATGCCCAGGAATTCTGAGTCTATATCTTTTCAATTCCCAGCATTTTATGTGTGTGTGTTGAGGTACCAAACTTACATCCTTAAGCTTGCAGTAAACTCCTACTGAGCCATTGTCTCAACCTACTTTGCCTTTTGCTTAATCTATCCTTTAATATAGTTTCTCCATATATGTGTACACTGTATATAAGTAGGCAACATTGATTCATTTGGTATATGATAATCTTTACATTATATAAGATATGTGTTGGAATAGCAATAAGCCTAAAAAGAACATTTGCCTTTTGTTCTGAGAATATATTTGTCTGCAATGAGGATGATAAAGGAAGTTATTTTCTTTTCACTCTTGGGAAATGCTTGGACAGATTACATAGTTGGTCCTATGTGGTGAATGGGAATTTCAATACTGGTGTTTTCTTAGAGGAGACATAAACTCTAGATTAGACCTTCATCCACCTCAATTTTAATAAAAAGCATTTCCTTTTGCACCACGAGATTTGAGGATGCCAAATTAAAATTTCAGGTGACAGAGTTAAACAGGCAAGGAAAGCTTTATTTGATGATACTAAAACTAGAGAAAGAAACAGATTGACATAGATACATAAAACAGAAGAGATTTGAGGGACCTGTGGGGAAGTAAGCTAAATAATAACTTAGATTTCAAAGCATCAAAGATCCTATAATTGAATGTAATATAAATAAAAACCTGTACTAAATGGGAAGTCAGAAGCCTAGAATCAGAAAAAAATGTCTATAGTTATTCAGCAGTGGAAAAGGTTTGGACAGTTGAAGGGGAAAACGAGGACTGATGTTCATGTTCTTTGTGGTTCTGATCAACAATCTCCTTTGTCTCTGGCCAGTTATGTTTCATATCTTCTGCCAACATGATAAAGTAGTTTTTAGAAACTGACCTAGTTTTGTTTGATTAGACATGTTTTGACCAGGCCAGATTATACACATACTTAATATTTACACATCCCTTCTCCAAGAGAGCTAGGATTAGAGAAGTTGTCACCAAAGCTTGCTAGAAGTCACCTAAATATGAGAATAATAAATATCTGCCTTGTGGACCATCATTTATAATTCAATTATCAAATTACATGGAGATCACTGGCATAAAGCTGACTGTCAGTTACTGTTTTATCTTCTCATTGTAATCCAGCTGTACAAGAAAATAGTTATTGTCTAGTTAATTTGAATTGCTTTTTAAGTGATATCATTATATGCAGAATATAAGTTATATCAGTATTTAGCTTCAAATGATATATGAGTATATTCAATTAGATTGAAATTAACAAAATGACATGTAAACTTTATATTAAACTTCTGTGAAAACAAATGGAGACATATTGATGTAATTTTTGAAGTAAATCTGATTATGCCAAATATAGCAGACTTGAATTTCACACTGGAATCAGGATCACTGGAGGCCTAACATGAACAAATAGTAGGCTTTAAGCAATATTTACTTGTCTTGCATCTCTAATAAAGGGACATTTCATGTTTAATTTATCTGTAAAAACAATTCATGATTTTTGTGTCTTGGATGATTCAATAAGTGCATTGTGGATTTGTTAATAGATATCCCAAATATCTATTAATATACCAAATAAGAAAATAAAATCACTATAATTTCTAGGAAGAAAAGTTAGGATTTTCAAATTTATTTTCTGAGATTGAAAAGAAACAGTGCATCTATCAGAGTCTTATTTCCTTTCTCAGTTAGAGTTTTCAAATCTATTTTCATAATATTGATGAATTAGGGGTCTGCAGATACAGTTCAGGTTTTAAGAGCATTGACTGCTCTTGCAGAGGACTTGGGCTCAATCCAGCATCTACAAAGCAGCTCACAACCATCTGTAACTCCATTTCCAGAAGATATCCAACACTCTGTTATGGCTTTCACAAACTAGAGGCAGACATACAGCATGAACACATCCATACAGATGAAATATTTATGTCTAGAAAATAAGTAAATGTAGGTATGAACTACATAAATTATTATTCTTAATTGCTTAAAGTTCAGTGCAATATTGATGATCATTACAAAACGAAGACAAGAAGTGTTCAAAGATGATTTTTGATCCACTCATGTAAATCAATAGCAAGTTTATACATTTATGGTGTATAAACATTTGAGTGAAAATTTGATTACTAAATTCAATAAACATGAAAACTAAGGAAACCTCATTTTCTGTATATTGATAACTTTTAGCTTCAGAATGTTATTATATACAAATTCCTGGATACTGCCTACCATTGTAAGGCTTCTGTAGCATGAGACATTCATAAAAGTCAGTGTTATTGATTCAGGTGCAGGGGTATGTGAGATCACACATTGAGAGACATTAGTACAGAAAAGTACTACTGTGTTAAGTCTTGAGATAAGAAACAATTTTCTCTGTGTTTACAAAAAATAATGCATATTTCTACATTAAGCTTCCTTTAAGATCTTCTTTAATATTTCTAACTGTGTGTTTAATATTTACTATAGTCTTTTCGAATACAAAACGCCTTTTCCTCATTACTCTCCAACTCCATCATGTCCATGTTAACACACAATTCTATAAAGTAGACTGAATTGGGGCAATCCAAACAAACAAAATGCTTCCTAGGCTTTCCTTATATTGACTTCTAAATGTTTCCATAACACAAAGGCCAGATGATGCTACAAGGTCAGATTAAAGTAAAATATTAAAATCATTTCAACATGTTAGTAAATATTTTTTTAAAAATATAAAAATGAACATACATGCTCTGTAAATATATGGGAATGCATAGTGATATGATCATGAGACAGTACAACCACAAAATGGCTTATGTGTGTATGTGGTGGGGACATCCTTCACTATGCTAATCAATCTGAAAATTTATGTTTTGTTTTGTTTTGAGAAAGATCTCACTATGTGGCCAATACTGGCCTTGAACTGACTGTGTAGCCTAGACTGGACTTGACCTTCCTGTAAATCCAACTGCTTTTGCTGCTCAGGTTCTGAAAGCACTAGATATTACTCTGGAGGAAGGTTGAAGGTCCTCCAGGTTAGTTATCTTCATTTGTATCTTATCAGCTCTGAGATTCTGAATTTGTTTACTGTAAGAAATGCTTAGACTCAGTAGAAAAGTTGATTAGATATGGAATCCATTTAGAGATTTGGTCTGGAATGAATTAAGAAACTAGATCTGAAACAATTAAGAGAATTGAAATCAATTATTACAGACCTAAAAGAGGTTGTCTAGATTAAAACTACCCTATGAGAATATCTAGATGGATTGATCAAGTTGATTGAAGAGAGAATTACATTGCAAATGTGAGTGGGAATTTTGATAGTTAGCAGAGATAAAGGGAGTCCAGGAAAAAAGTTTTTGTTGCTTCTTTTATTCTTGTCAAGTCTCTTGGGTGAATTTGTCTACCCTATTCGTGAGTTCACCCTACTTCTCTGTTCTTACTGATGCTGCTAATGCTTAGGCTGCTGCTCTGTTTCTTCACTAAAACCAGAACCCAGTGTCTTCTTGCTTCCAGTGTGGACTGAGGACCAGAGGTTTCCAGGTATACTTTAGACTTTATGAAAAAGATAGGAACACACTCTAGAACTTTCCACAGTGAAATAGTCATTGTCTTGTGACCCAGACTTTATCATGTTAACCATTCTAATAAATTCCCATAAATATGTACTCATTATCAGTTTTGTTCCTCTGGAAATCACTGAATAGCATGATACTGTTAAAAGCTTATCTAATCAATGGAGGTTTCCAGTGTTATGCACAAGGCAAATCATTCCTGTTTACTGCTCTCATGATAAACAAACAAGAAGCGATTTTCTCAAGGTGGCCAGTGCTTAGTTGGAATAGAAAAGAATATTAAAATAGTCTCTGCTTTCCAAATCACAATGGAAACATGGGAAAAATCCTAAAGTAGTACTATATCAAATTTTATAATTGATCTATAACGGGTTTTATTACAACAAACTATTAGAGGAACAGTGTAAAATAAATTTATCCTTGTCTATAAGTCCAGACTTTGAAGTACAGTGATCTTCAAGCTGTTAAAAAATGTCTAAAGACTCTCAACCTCATATTTTGTGTATTGTTAATTTGTTTGTTAATTTGCATAATATCATATTCCACTTCGAATATGTGAAAAATGAGACATTTCTGTAGCTTTTGAACTTATGACTATTGTATATTAGTTCACATAAAATCTCAAACATACTGGCCTCCCAGCTGTCGGTCTGGGGTCCAAGAGCATGGGACTAATCCACACCCCCTGAATGTGAGAGTCAGTGAGGAGGCCTGCACAACCTATGGGGTCTTGAGCAGTGGATCAGTGTTCATTCCTCGAATACTAACAGACATCGTGTCTCCATAACACAAAGAGGGATGCTTTCTCAGCCTGGACTCTTAGGGGAGTGCCTGGACCCTACCCTGAGTGAAATGACAGACTCTAGATATCCCCTATGTGGAAGGAATTGGCAATAGGGTGGGAGGATGGGGGAATGGTGAGGGGATGTGGGAGGAGGGGAGGGAGAGGGAACTGGAATTGACATGTAAAACAAGCTATTTAAAATTAAAATAATAAAAAAGAAAAAAATCTCAAACATATAATTGTTGATGATTTATGTTTAATCATTTATTTGATAACAGAAGTACTGTGATATATTCCATCATCAGAATTTCAGTGTAGAGTGTGCTATAGAACAAATGTCTTTAGGCATTGCTTTTCATTAACAGAAGTAATCAGTGCAAAGTTCCCCATCTCTCATTCCCCAGCAACTACAGTTCAACTTCTACTTCTCTGAGATTATACTGTATCTCTGCTACCTCTTATCAGTAGGATCAGTTTTTCAACCAGTTTGGAAATTTTTGTCTTAGCAATACAAAAATAATAACATCTCTCTTTCAATTTCAGCTCAGTCCAAGATATATAGGTACATATGTATGCATAAATGTATATGCAGGTATATTTATGTGCATTTATGGATGTGTACATGTGGATGAATAAATATGTACATACGTATACCTATGTCTGCATACATATGTCATTACCTTTTGCTGTTTTGAATAGTTATGATGGACAGCAAGTACCATTTTCTTTTCATAGTTGAATGCTTAATTACTTTAGATCAGTAGTAGGATTATTGAATCCTAGAAATTTGATTTTGTAATTTGCTAAAATTCCCCGACTATGTTCCTTCAAGCTAATACGTTACATTCCATTGCACAGAGTACATTGTTTCCAACTTCATCACATGTCCATCAACTATTGTCAATGCTTACTTTAAATTATGTTTCTTATTTTCTCTGTTCCACTCTCTTTCCCTGGTTCTTTCTTAACTTCTTTTTATTTCATTTCTCCCTTCTGTTCTAACATGACAGGTTGTATTTATGAGGGAAACTGTAGTTCTCTCATGATTTTAGTAACTTTTGCTGTAATTTTGGTCACTGGCATATTTTTGAAAACAAATGTTATCCACATTTGCCAGTTTTAAATTAAATACTTTTAAGGGCCCTCGATTAATTTGT
Organism: Mesocricetus auratus; assembly: GCF_017639785.1. Classification (NCBI taxonomy): domain Eukaryota; kingdom Metazoa; phylum Chordata; class Mammalia; order Rodentia; family Cricetidae; genus Mesocricetus; species Mesocricetus auratus. The sequence goes on from NW_024429202.1 coordinate 22,059,889, forward strand.
GATGTAATTATTTTTCAGGTCCATTGCTTCATATATACTCTTCTATCCCATGCTCTGTCTTTCTCTATGCTGATGGCTTATTTTACTATAAAGATGCTTTTATTTCATATAGCTTCATTTGTCTGGTTTTGCTGTTTTTTTTTTCTTGTGTTTCTTTGCAGTGTTTGTCAGGAGAGCATAGCTACTTCTAATACTTCAATGGAAGGACTCTCCTCCTCTCCGTATTGGGTGAAAACTGTATCTTTATGGAAAATGTACATGGGGTGATGGAGATAGTGCACACTTGCATAAAGAGCCATATCAGCCTTGTCAACCACGGTGTTCTGTATGGTTATGGATGTTCTATCCCGATCACCCCTCCATTCTTTTTCATGGGATTTGTGTATCTATGGCATGTTGAGAACATTTCTAGTGTGATTTTGTCTAATATTTTACACTTTTAACTCTTACATTTAAATATTTAACACATTTTAATTTATCTTTGTTAATGATAGAAGATAAAATAGCCAGTTGTCATCTCTATGTAAATATTCAGCTTTCACAAAGTCATTCATTGAAGATAAGGTCCTTTCTATAATATGTATCTACAACAATTTTCAAAGTTTATTGACCCCTTAATTGATGCACTTAATTATTTTTCTTTAACTGATCTATCTATCTATCTATCTATCTATCTATCTATCTATCAATTTATCTTAATTCTCTTCTCCTCTTCTTCTCTTGCTGTTTTTAAAAGCTGATTCTAGAAGAGAGTTATTCCAACTCTCCTATTCATTCAGAGTGATCTTCTTTTCTTATTCATTCCTGCTCTGCACCATATCCCTGTCAGCACAGAGATTCAAACAAGACAACGTTTTCCTTTGGATAACTATCTATAAAAATTAGGAAGAGAAATACTTTGGAGATTATCTTCCTTATGTGTAAGATAGATTGTAGACTTCCATTTTGCCATCTATGCCTCACAACTAAGGACTACCGATTAGTGAAGAACTCACTTTATCCATACGCCAGGAAAAAGCAACTTATTTTATTAGAGCAGGAGTGCAGGAATTGATGAATTTCTTACAAAAGTTAATTCATGCATTGTTAGGTCTTTGCTGTGGGTGACAGATGGTCTAACACATTCAAACACATTGTTAACTTTACTCCACAAAAAGGAGCAAAGTTTTTGGGTTCATTTCACTTCAAGGAATACTATCAAAATTGTTTACTTAATAAATTATATGGCACAGAGTGACATTATGTAGTGCTACTTCAGTTTAAATTGTAGGTTATTATTTATTCCTGCTTTTATGTAAAGTAAAATTTAGAACGTAACCTGAAAAATAACATACACACACACATCATGATAACATGTAATATGTGTCTGTTTCTAAAACCCAATTATTTATTCTCTTGTAAAGATATTCACAAATAAAAAATTATAAAGTTGATCATTTTGTATTATTATTGACACAGATATGAAATTGGCTCGAATTTAATGAACTTTGTACCATCTGGCATTAGCAATTTTTGTAATCTACACAGATGCCAGAGGATGTGGGAGTCTTGGGCAAGAACAACAGAAAAAGAAATGCACAGAATTAAAACGTAGCATGGCATAGCATCTTAAATCTTAAGTATGCAATTACTGGGATAAGAGCTAGCACATGGTGTAATTACCAGACAAATTAACTTTTAACAACATTTGAAAAATGTATTTCCTAAGCTTTTCTTTTTCTTTGTGCTTTAAAGGATGAATTATTAAATGTGTCTTGGTAAAAAAGGAGTAAAATACTTTTTCTCATGTAGTTTGTTTTCTCTCTGTGGGATACCTGTGACTATGACCATGGAAACAAGGACATTAATTCACTTGCTCTTTTCTTTGTTTAATGAATAGTATTTGCAATTAGTTAATGATGAAGATATACATTCTGGACTCAGAGAACATGTGATCGTTGTTCATATCATTCTTTTTTGAAAGGGAAGAGAAATTAGTTCCTAAGAGAACCAGCAGTTTTCTTTCCTTAAAACACTCATTTCATAACATGCTTCTTTGTAGCCCTCCATCTTCATTTATTGTTCATTGTTCAAATTTATTTGGATAAGGTATGCACAACTATGAGAGTTTTATGTCCAAAACATCCTAAAATGTTAGCCTCATATTTGCTTAACTTCTACCGAGTATGAGTGATATAGAAATGAATACTTGCATTGGTATGGATTTTCACTGATGGATATAAATTTAAGGTCAAATTTGTTATATGTAAGTCTCTCCTCTACCCTTCTCTGTGGAGAAACTTATCAGACAACATGTAGACTTCAAAGGAGTTAGAGGCCCGGACCTTTTCTCCAGGAAGGTAAGGCCACGAGGAAATGCATAGAATAGCAGTTATGGGTTAATAATTAAGACTGAGATAGCAAATAAGATACCTTAGCCAAAAGGCCAAAAGCTTTATAATAAAGCGTCCATGTGTTTAACTGGGGAAGAGAAGGGTGGCAGACCCTAGGTGGTCCACAGAAAACTCACCTTACATGTGAGTGTGTGTGTGTGTGTGTGTGTGTGTGTGTGTGTGTGTGTGTGTGTATGTGTATGTGTGTGTGTGTGTCTTGTTTAGTATGCAATGGTGGGGACTATAGGCTTGTGTCTGACTCTTATGTTAATTCACTAGCCCTGTACTGACCTCTTGAAGATCATAGGATTCTGGGATTGTTTAAAAGTTACTGGAAATTTACCAGAAGACAACACAAAAATTCATACAGGTTTCAACAAGAGAACTTGTTTGCTGAATGGATCTACAGACAAAAATAGTTAGTGCAGTAGAATTTACCACGGTAAAATACCACATGAGAACAAATTTAATGTCTAAAATTCTCATATATTTTAAAACCCCTAGAACAAAGTAAGGGAATAGGGATAAAAGTTGGAATACTTCATTTTCCTACTGGCCACAATAAGTGGGGACCAAAACTGGATTAAATGTAACAGCCATAAAATGTACATTCTTTGGCATTTGGTTGCATTTGCCAGGGATCACAAGACAATGTAAAATACTTGAACAATGATAGCATATTATAGGAGGATGTTGAATCCCAGGATACAAAGAAATGGGCCTTGGATAGGAAAAGCTCAAATCATCTGTTGAAATATGGTTACAGAATAGGAACTAGGGTAAAGGCTAATCTTGTTGAGATTGTTCTAAGTTCTGAGATAACAGAATATCAAAAGTGTTAAGTGCTTGAGAAGTAAGTTTCCAATGAGGAATCAAAGGGGAATTTGGTGACAATAATACAGCATATTGTGTGTGTTAGTTTTTGTTTTGATGAAAACACAGTTTAGTTATTGTCGTTTTCCAGAAGATAAAACTGTGAAACAGACTAATCTGTTGCAGCCATCATCCTGGTTTTCTAGGTCACAAAAATATTCTCACTGGACAGTATATACCACATGCTAGACTCCCAGCAGATCTGTTTTGCTTTTGTGTTTAAACACTCATAACAATGTGACTAACAAGATTTTTATTATTTTTTTCATTCATTTTACATACTGACCTCAATTTCCCTTCCCTCTTCTCTCCCCATTTCTGCCTACTTCCTTCCATCTACTCTCTCTCTCTATCCACTCCACCTCCTTCTTTGTTCAGAAAGGTTCTGAGAAACTGTTTAAAGTTTTATTGCCATATTAAAAATCCACTTGGTGACAATTAGAATAAATTTAGTGCTTTGCTTGTGTTTTTACTTTTAAATACATATCCATATATTAACAGTGACCCAGACCATAGCCAAATTGACTCTTTCATGTAGGCAGCATTCAGGCCATTAAACTCAGCACATAATGAGTACCACCTTCCAAAATAAAAACAAAGACTTAATCCATCAAAGTTCACAGTTCGGTGGAAGTCTTTAAATGTACTAACCTTGCTTTTTGCGTTCTGTATTTCTATTCTGCCTACCTTTCCCTGTTGACTAAAGTATGTCAACTCAGAATATGGGGATTTGCTTAAAAGCTCACCCTAAAAATGGTTCAGTGCTGCAGGGATTCCCAAACACTTTCTTGTCTCTTGGTATAAAGCCACATCCAAACAGTGTTCTCTGGAGAATAACCCCACAACACACACACACACACACACACACACACACACACACACACACACACACACACACAGAACTTTTTTTAATTGAAAGGTTTTTTTTCTTACCACATATTCTGATTATGTTTTCCATCCACCAACTCATCCATAGCCCTACCTAATTGCCCACACACAAATGTTCACATCCTTTCCTTCTCTTTCACATTATAATACATACAAGCATCTAAAAGTCATAATAAGATAAAATAAAACAAACTATAACAGTGCAAAATAATTAAACAGAACAAATAGTCAATTACAAAGTACAAGAAACCCATAGAGGTGCTTAGTCACATATATTCAGATACAGAAAATCCAAACAAATAAAATGTGGAAACCAGAATATATAATCAAAAGATCTGGAAGGGAAGAAAACACACCCAGCTCAGACAAAGAATTGTGAGACAAAAAGAAACTTCCAAAAATGTTATAACATTTGTTTTTGTTCACATTTTACTGTTGGGTGTGGGGTCTGCCATTAAGTGCTAGCAAGACTCAAATGCCCTTAAATGATGTAAGACTCCCCTGGATAAAAGTAATTTTAATTTGTGTGAAATTTTAGCCTTGTGCATAATGCCACAGCCACACATTGTGATATCCAGATAGTTACAAGCCTCAGGAAAAATGCCTCACTTTACAGTCAGTCTCATACTGATTTGACTTTGCTGGACACTTCATGAGTACATGGTAGTGCAGCATTGAGTCTGTGTTTGATTAAAAAGATCATTAAGGGCATCCTTGGGCATCATTTTATCTGGAGTAATTTGTCAAAAACTGAAATTTTCCTTTATAAGTAAGAGCTCTTTCTGTCTCCATGAGCAATAACATGCCTAGGCATTTGCAAAATTTGTTTTGACAAAAAGTAAACTCAGCCATCCATTTGATCCTCATAAACAAGATTTCTGGAAGTCTTTATAATGGCACTTGGCTTGGTTTTGAAAGGGTGAATAGAAAATTGAACTTTTCTATTTCTAGATATAAAATTAGCTAGCAAGGACATCAATTACCATTCATTAGATGTTCTAATTATTCCTTAATATCATTAAATAGCATAATCTACTGATTTCTACTCTTGACTTACTACTTCCTGTTACATAAGAACACTTGTTAACAGAGAGTTTTATTTAAAAAGTAGTTCAAACAAAATAATGATTGCTTTATAATATAATCAGTGGTTAAAGATTATTAAGTGAACCAGGGAGAAATTCACATATTGCAGAGAGGTAGTTAGATAGTGTTGTCTTAGTGTAATTAATACATGAGGATGACTTAGATTTTGTACAGCCTTTAACAGGTACAAAGTCATGATATGAAGTAGGAATAAAGTTTTTTTTTCAGATAACACAAAGTTTCCACTTTCTAGATCACACAATCTCTGCTAGATTTTCTATGCGCACTGTGAAATCTTTCAGAGACAACACTTGCAGATATATGCAAGGTTGCGAATCAGTGAACTTTGAGTTACAAAACTAAATTTACAGGCACAAGGAAAATAAAAACAGACTACTGCTGTGATACTGGGATAGGAACCAGAGAGAGGAGAATATAAGAATATGTGTAACATGACTAGGAATTTTTTTTAAAACAGGGTCTAAATCAGGAGGGCAGGGAGAAAAATACAAAGGAACAGATATAAAGAAGAGAAAAAGGTAAAGAAAATAGTAAAATGTGTTGCAAATAACAGGAATAATACTATTAACTATCTACAAAAAATAAGCAGGATAAACCAGGCCTTGGTGGCACATGCCTTTAATCCCAGCACTTGGGAGGCAGAGGCAGGCAGATCTCTGTGAGTTCAAGGTGAGCCTGGTCTGCAGAGCGAGTTCCAGGTCAGGCTCCAAAACAATACAGAGAAACCCTGCCGCAAAAGACCAAAAAAAAAAAAAAAGGCAAAAACAAAAAACAACAACAAAAAAAAAGAAACAGGGTATCGTAGTGGAACACATACCTTGGCATTAAACTTATGACTTTTTAAGAGGAAGGATAGCATGTCTTTTTATTAGAATCATACCTGGATAAATACTCGATACTGTTAAAACCATGGTATTGGAGCAGAATCTACAACCAGTAATTTACTAAACCAGAATAATCCCTAAAGACAATCTATAAATGTTTGTTTTCATGCCCACAGAAAACCAAAGTATTCCTCCTCTCATCAAGGAATCCACTCTGTGCTGTAGAAAGCAGCCCACAAACTACCACCAAATGAAATTAACAGTTGTGGAGTCCAGTCCTAATGCATGCATCTACACAAATCTCCCACACCTACGATTCAAGTAACATTGTTGAAGTCAGGGCGGGAAGATTATAAAAGCCAGATATTCAGGGATTTGCTGTGAGATTGTGTTTCCTTGTAACATTAGGAATTATACTTGTAAAGTTTCACCATCATGTATGTTCATACATGAGGATTCATTCAACCGTACAAAACAACTACAAGAAAGTACATAAATTTGGCATGTGAGCAGTGATCCTCCCAGGAAAGTGGATCATCAATTTACTGTCCACTGCCAGTTAGCTCTGACACCATAGATACAATCATCATTATATGCACTTAATAAGTTATAGTTACGACTATATAAGTACATTCAAATAGATATATGCATATGATAAGAAATAATGATAAAAGAAGCCATGTATTTAAAGGAGGGTAAGTAAGGATTTATGGAAGAATTTGGAGAGAGAAGAGAGAATGGAGGATATAATTAAAATAAAATCTCCATAATAAACAATAAAGCTAATAAGACACCATTAAAACAGTGCCTATATAATATGATATAAACCTTTTGAAGAATATTTGAGAAAATTCAGTATTTTGCTAATCAAAATTTCTACACTTAATACTATTTAAAAGAATATAATTGTATTTTAATGCCTGAGTTTATCATTGATTAAATGCAATAGCACTTTTAATACACTAGCAAATTAAAAGATACTATGAAATCTTAGAACTGATTTCAAACAATCTAGAGAAAAGTATAGATATGAAGTCCCTATAAGGACCACATCTTATACAACATGACAATGACTTAAGTAGTTCTTTACTATTTAACTGGTGTGCTAAAACATCTGTATAAACTCACAATTTTGAATTTTTATTTTATCAATAGAATAATAAGTAGAGTTAATCACCCATTCGTGACTACTCTTTGCCAATACATTTTTCACATTTCCAGATTAGCTCATGTTAATACATTAGTAACTACATATAATTTGTTTTCTAATTGGAAAAACTAAACAAAAGCCAAAGTTGTAAACAGAATTTGAGTATGACATAATAAGCAATGACTAAAGTGTGAGTGATAGAATTACAGCTAAAGTAACTTGACTTTGTATTTGAAGAAGATGCTATAGTAGAAACTGGTGATGGTTGAGTGAAGATATGAATTATAGGAATAAGTCAATGGCATTAATGTCCAGATCCAATAGTTTCTAGGCAAAAGGAATGAGAAGTTGAAATTGTCTGTCTGTAAGTGAACATAAATCACATTTGGGACCTGAACAAAATGTCTGATGTGGCAAGAAGAAACAGAAATCAGGGTTAGGATGGTCTTATCTCAAAATCTTGACTTACATTTTGGAGACTATGCTGAAGAATTTAGATTTTATTTTAATCATACTTTATATTTGGAGTTCTAGCAGAATAGTCACTTAGCTAATTTATGTTTTACAAAAATCATGTTGGTTGCAGTAAAATCAATGACATTTGAATTAGCAAGAATAGAAATATAATAACAAATTAGTATATCTATATACATACATATATATATGTACATATATATATATATCTGGAACCATTAAAGGATTAATTACTTTTAGTTTATGTCCCTAGACTCAAAGATGGGACATAGAAACAGAAGAAGCTCACTGTCCAGCTAGCAAGGCATATACTTTAATGAACAAGGTAGAAGGTCAGGTTTTTTAATCTGTACATGCATACCATGGGACACACATGTCTGTACTCACAAAACACTCTTGCCTATACACATGCACACACCTAACAAAAATTTAGAAAATACTATGCTTATATATGATAAATTCAGTAAGCTAACAACTTCAAACTAACTTGGAAGCTCAGAAAATATGTCTCTAGTTTTCAACCATCAGGTTCAAAAGATAAACAGTAATTGTTTAAATCTGTGTAATTCATAAAGAAGTGAATGACAAATGTTACAAGTGTTCTTTGTGTCGAAACTACCAAGTAATGGAGTGTTTACCTATACTTTATTTGGAGGCTGATTACATGTAAAAATACAAACCTAGGATAAAACTAGGTCACAGTAGTTGTTCTTTAATAGTAGGGTATGGGGACCAGCTGTTCCGGCAGGACCAGGAAACCAGAGGAGCCAGGGAGACCAGGGGACCAGCTATTCTGGCTGGAACAAGTACAACAGACCCTGCATCTGGGCCTGTGTTCCAGTGCCTAGGGATGGCCTGGGAACTTCACAGAGCTTCCAAACCCAGCAGGAGCCAAACACCCCAGACTCCAGGTCTTCTCTCCCACCAACAAGACCAGGAAACCAGTGGATCCAGCAAAGGGTCCAGGGGACCAGGTGGGAGGCTAAGCACCCTAGATACCTGGTCTTTTTCTCCACCCACGGGACCAGAACAAGGACAAGGAATAGAAGAACTACCAGATTATTGGACTTGCTAGCACCCACCAAAAGGGAACTCTGGTCCCCTAACCATCAGATCAGTAAGGGGCTCTCTCTGCACCCACTAGAAGAAGAGATGGGAAAAAGAAAATACAAAAACACACTCAGCAACAGAAAAACAAATATGACATCACCAGATTCTAGAGACTCCACACCAGCAAGACTCTAACATTCCAATGCAAATGAAGCAGAAGAGAATGACCTTAAAACCACTTTCATGAAAATGATAGAGGCCCTAAAAAAGGATATAGGAAAATGCCTCAAAGAAATGGAAGAAAAAAACAAACCAAAAAAGGCAGGAAATGGAAGAAGAAACGAAGCAAAAAAGGCAGGAAATGGAAGAAAAAGAAAGCAAAAATGAAAGAAATGGAAGAAGAAACATACCAAAAAAGGCAGGAAATGGAAGAAGAAAAAAAGCAAAAGATGCAAGAAATGAAAGAAAAAACAAAACAAAAAATGAAAGAAATGGAAGAAAAAGCAAACCAAAAAATGCAAGAAATGGAAAAAAGAACAAACCAAAAAATTCATAAAAGGCAAAAATGGAAGAAAAGATAAACAGAAAACTGCAAGAAGCAATGCAAACAGTGCAAGAGTTGAAAACTGAAATAGACACAATAAGAAAACACAATCTGAAGAAAGACAGGAAATAGAAAAGCTGGGCAAACGGTCAGATACTACCGATACATGCATTACCAACAGAATACTAGAGATGGAAGAGAGAATCTTATGTGTTAAAGATACACTAGGAGAAATGGATTCATCAACCAAAGAAAATCTTAAGTCCAACAAATCCTTAAAACAAAACATCCAGGAAATATGGGACACCAGGAATAGACAAACCTAATAATAATAGGTATAGAAGAAGGAGAAGAAAACCACCTCAAAGGGGCAGAAAGCATATTCAACACAATCATAGAAGAAAACTTACCCAACCTTAAGAAAGACATGCCAATGAAGGTATAAGAAGCTTCCAAATAGAGTGGATCACAAAAAAAGTCCCCTCGCCACATAATAATCAAGACCCCGAATATACAGAATAAAGAAAGAATATTAAGAGCTTCTAAGGAAAAAGGCCAAGTAACATATTAAGGGCAGACTTATCAGAATTATACCTGATTTCTCCATGGAAACTCTGAAAGCCAGAAGGTCCTGGATAGATATTCTACCAACACTAAGAGACCATGGATGCCAGCCCAGACTACAATACCCGGCAAAGCTCTCAATAACTATAGAGAGAGGAAACAAGATATTCCATGACAAAACTAGATTCAAGCAATGCATATCCACTAACTCAGTCCTACAGAAAGTTTTGGAAGGAAAACTCCAACCCAAGGAAGTTAACTACAACCAGAAAAACATAGGCATTAGAGAATCCCTCTCTACCACCAGCCAAAAGAACAAAGGGGTGAAATTCCACACATAATTCCACCAAAAACAACCATGGCAAATCAAAGAAGAATAAACAATCAATGGTCATTAATATCCTTCAACATTAATGGCCTTAACTCACCCATAAAAAGACACAGGCTAGCAGAATGGATTCAAAGACAGGACCCTTCCTTCTGCTGCATACAAGAAACATACTTCACCATCAAAGACAGACATTACCTGAGAGTTAAAGGTTGAGAAAAAAATCTTCCAATCAAATGGACCCAAGAAACAAGCAGGAGTAGCAATCCTAACATCTAAAAAACTAGACTTTAAAATAAAATCAATCAAAAGAAATGAAGGAGGTCATTACATACTCATCAACAGGCGAAATCCACCAAGATGAAGTGTCTATCCTGAACATCTATGCCCCAAATACAAAGGCATCCACATTTGTAAAAGAAACATTACTAAAACTTAAATCATATATAAAGCGCCACACACTTATAGTGGGAGATTTCAACATACCACTCTCACCACTACACAGGAATACCAGACAGAAACTCAACAAAGAAGCAAAGGGTCTAATAGAAGTAATGACCCAACTGGGATTAACAGACATCTACAGAACATTTCATCCACATAAAAAAGAATATACCTTCTTGTCACCACCACATGGAACCTTCTCAAAAATCGACCACATACTTGGCAACATATGAAACCTCAGCAGCTACAAAAAAATTGTAATAACTCCATGCATCTTATCAAACTACCATGCTTTAAAATTAGAATTCAACAACAACAACACAAATTGCAGAAAACCTACGAACTCATGGAAATTTAATAATGCACAACTGCACCATTCCTGGGTCAAAGAAGAAATAAAAAAAGAAATTAAAGACTTCCTAGAATTCAATGAGAATGAAGACACAACATACCAAGCCTATGGGACACTTTGAAAGCAGTGCTACGGGGCAAGTTCGTAGCACTAGGTGCCCACATGAAGAAACTGGAGAATAGTTATACTAGAGAATTAACAGCACAGCTGAAAACTCTAGAACACAAAGAAGCAAACTCCCCCAGGAGGAGTAGACACCAGGAAATAATCAAATTGAGGGCTAAAATCAATAAAGTAGAAACTAGGAAAACAATACAAAGAATCAATGCAACGAAGAGTTGGAAATCAACAAGATAGACAAACCTTTGTCCAAACTTACCAAACAGCAGAGAGTGTACATGCAAATTAACAAAATCAGAAATGAAAAGGGGGACATAACAGACTCTGAGGAAATTCAGAGAATCATCAGGTCATACGATGAAAACCTGTACTCTACAAAATTTGAAAATTTAAGGATATGGATGACTTCCTGGACAGCTATCACTTGCCAAAATTAAATCAAGAACAGATAAGCAATTTAAATAGACCTATAACCCCTATGGAAATAGAAGCAGTCATCAAAATCTCCCAACCAAATAAAGCCCTGGTCCAGATGGCCTCAGTGCAGAATTCTACCAGAAATTCCAAGAACAGCTTATACCAATTCTTCTCAAAGTGTTCCACACAATAGAAGCAGAAGGGTCTTTGCCAAACTCTTTCTATGAGGCTTCATAACCTTGATCCCGAAGCCACACAAAGACACAATTAAGAAAGAGAACTTCAGACCAATATCCTCATGAACATTGAGGCAAAAATACTCAATAAAATACTGGCAAATCGGATGCAAGAACACTTCAAAACAATCATTCATCACGATCAAATATGTTTCATCCCAGGGATGCAGGGATAGTTCAACATACGAAATCCATCAACGTAGTCCACCATATAAACAAGCTGAAGAACAAAAATCACATGATCATCTCACTAGATGCTGAAAAAGTCTTTGACAAAATCCAACACCCATTCATGATATAGGACTTGGAGAGATCTGGTATAACAGGGACATACTTAAACATAATAAAAACTATATACAGTAAACCAACAGCCAACATCAAACTAAACGGACAGAAACTCAATGCAATTCCTCTAAAATCAGGAACAAAAAAAAGGATGTCCACTGTCTTCGTACCTTTTCAACATTATAATTGAAGTTCTAGCCATTGCCATACGAAAACAAAAGGGGATCAAGGAGATATAAATTGGGACAGAAGAGGTCAAATTTTCACTCTTTACAGATGATATGATAGTTTACATCAGTGACCCAAAGAACTCTAACAGGGAACTCTTACAGCTGATTAACACCTTCAGCAAAGTGGCAGGCTACAAGATCGACTCAAGAAAATCAGTAGCCCTACTATATACAGATGATAGAAGGGCTGAAAAAGAAATGAGAGAAACATCACCCTTTACAATTGCCACTAACAACATAAAATACCTTGGGCTAATGCCAAACAAGTGAAAGACCTGTATCGCAAGAACTTTGAATCTTTAAAGAAAGAAATTAAAGAAGCCTTCAGAAAATGGAAAGATCTCCCATGCTCTTGGATAGGTAGGATCAATGTAGTAAAAATGGCAATCCTGCCAAAAGCAATCTACAGATTCAATGCAATCCCCATTAAAATCCCAGCACAATTCTTCACATACTTTGAAAGAACAATAATCAATTTTTTATGGAAAAACAAAAGACCCAGGATAGCCAAAACAACCCTGTTCAACAAGGCAACGTCTGGAGGCATCACCATCCCTGACTTCAAGATCTATTATAGAGCTATAGTCCTGAAAACAGCTTGGTATTGGCACAAAAATAGACAGGTGGACCAATGGAATCGAGTGCCAACTTGTTCAGCCACTTTGGAAACAAGTATGGAGATTCCTCAGAAAAATGGGAATAAACCTACCAAAAGACCCAGCATCTCCACTCTTAGGTATATTTCCAAGGGTTGCCCATTCATACAACAAGGATATCTTTTCCACTATATTCATAGCAGCATTATTTGTAATAGCCAGAATTTGGAAGCAACCTAGATGCCCCTCAACAGAATAGTGGATAGAGAAAATGTGGTACATTTACACAATGGAGTACTATTCAGCAGAAAAAAAAAAACAATGGAATCCTGAGATTTGCAGGCAAATGGATGACACTAGAAGACTCCCTGAATGGGTGTGTCAGTGAGGAGGCCTAGGTAATCTATTGAGCCTTGGGCAGTAGATCAGTATTCATCCCGAGTATACACATGGACTTTGGACTCACATCCAATAATGTGAGAAGCACTCTCACCCTGAACTTTTGGGGGAGGGTATAGGCCCTGCCCTGGATGAAATGACAGACTATGGACACTCCCATGGAGGGCCTCACCCTCCCTGGGGAAATGAGGGGATAATAGGGGGGTTGGGGGGAGTGCAGGGGAGGATGGGTGGGGAAAGGGAGAGGGACCTGGAACTGACTTGTGAAGCAACCTTGTTTCTAATCTAAATTTAAACTTAAAAATAAATAATCAATATAGATATTGCTTAAATATAGTTTATATTTCAAATAGAAATTTTTGGAACTATACTGGAGGAACTAATATGATAATTATAGGAAATCATTTAAAAATATTTGGGACCCTGTAAGCATAAACTTAAATTAATTTGAATGTTTGCACTCTTAAATATATGGGTTGTATGTACATACATATATATATATGTATACATACATACATAGCATACATATGCACATATATACACACATACTAATTTTTCCAGGCATTAAATTTTGTAAACTTATTTATTTATGTAACTAATTTATTTATGTAACTATTTCATTTTAAATAGCACATATGTGTGTGTACCATGAATGATATATGCGTGAAGGCTGTGTGTCTTCCAAGGATCAAATTTAGGTCACCAAGTTCTGTTACTCACTGTATCATTTTGTGAGCCCTGGTCTTGTTTAAATGGCAACCAAAAGGTCTTTAAATTCTCCACATATGTTTATTGAAGTAGCACTATTTACACTCACAAAATAAATGCAAATTATTATTAAAGCTTCATTAAAATTCTAAAAATAAATAAATAAATAAATAAATAAATAAATAAATAAATAAATAAATTAATAATCAAGCCGGGCGGTGGTGGCGCACGCCTTTAATCCCAGCACTCGGGAGGCAGAGGCAGGCAGATCTCTGTGAGTTCGAGGCTGGGCTGGACCGATAGCCTCCAAAACAATACAGAGAAACTCTGTCTCGAAAAACCAAAAAATAAATAAATAAATAAATAATCAACAAATATATATACTATTATTGGAACAGGTTAAAAAAAAAGAAATGACAACAGCAGTTAAAAAAATAGTAAGGTATGTTCCTGGCATGTGCACCATCACCACAAAAAAACAAATCAAAGAAACAAAATGTACAGATACTAGTATATATTTTCCTTTTTCAGAATTTTCCATTCTTGTGAGGAAGTTACATGTAATACATGCTATCTAGCTAACATTTCAGTTTCTAAACTTTCATTACAGGTCTATGTGTCTACAAATGCCACATTTAGTACATACCATCAGTGAAAGAAGTCCATATGTCATGTAGAATTCACAATATGTAATATTTCTATGTCTTTCTCATGGAAAATCATATAGTTTTTAAAAAAAGAGTTAATATCATTTACATTTTTTAATATTATATTATGGCTTACCATTGTTCACTGTCTTTTTCTCCAGGAAACCAAATTACTATGAAGTAAATCACAAATAAATAATTTCAAACTAATTATGTCATCTAACCACACATTCTTTAAACATGTTTTAAAAGATAAGGGAAAGATATTGTAACTGTTTTTTTATTTTATGAATTTATCAGTCCCAGCTATACAGATAAGATATTCATCTTAACCCCTAACTCTCACAGCTTAGTTTCTCATAAATTTGGATTTTTAAGTTTAAGGTGGCTATATTTTCATTGTTGAACAATGTTCATAGTCCCTTACACTAAGATTTATACATGCAGCTAAGAGTTGCTGTGTACATTATGAGATTTGCCACTGTCAGAAATCCTTAAGCCACCAGAGGTGTATTATCTGGTTATCACAGAAACCTGGATCCTTCATCTCAGTTTGTGTTTGTAACCTGGATCATGAAGATGATGTCTTTCACTTTATTCTTCCTACCAGTACTACCTGGCCTGGCTCACAAAGGCAGAAAACAGTGAACTCAAACAATCTTGGAATGGAAGATCTACGTGTGTTAGCACGTCAAACCAGCAGTTACATTAAGACTATCACCTGATTATCTTCACTAACAATCTGGATTGTCTCACCATTTTTATTATTGTGGTTGGACGGTTGACATCATAACAACTTGTCAGTCCTTAGTGGTAATTTAGGAATAACATGACATACTTTAAATCACACCATTAACCCCTCTATGCAGTTTTCCAGCAAAAGCTCAGGGATGAGATCACAACACTGAAAGGGGAAAATCAGGTGTATTTCACTACAAAATGAAGAGATGAAACAGTTAAGAGCTCATTTTCTGTTGAAGAGACAACAGCCATATGGTATAAAAATCATAGATTAAGCTGTCTGTAGAATGAAAACCTCTAAAAACTGAATGGAGAACACAGTGAATACAAATGCTTTCACTCTGAATACTTTACTGACAAATTAGAATAAACACTCTTCCTATTATCACCTCTAAGTAGACCCAGAAACAAAATGATGATGCTTTAGACAGTTTACTTTTTCCATCTATTCAAGGCAGCATCTTCTTTTACACTCCCCAGACAACTTTTCTGTGACTCCTCTTTTCACCCTTTCTTGTTCTACGTATCCCCTCCCTTTACTACGGCCGCATTTACTACTTATACACAATACCCTCAGTACACAACTAGGAAATAAACTGTTAAACCTTAGCTTCAGACTCCATTGTCATCTAAGAAAGAGAACTTCAGACCAATATTCCTCATGAACATTGATTCAAAAATAATCAATAAAATACTAGCAAATCAGATCCAAGAACACATCAGAAAACTCATCCACAATGATCAAGTAGGTTTCATCCCATGGATGCAGGGATGGTTCAACATTTTTTGATAAGGGTATTTGCAAACCACACCAGACTACTTACTGCTTCTTCTCATGTATGATGCTTTCCTACCCTCAGCTTCTGTTCAGATGGTGTTAATCTTGTCCACGAGATGATGCTTCTCCTATGAAATACCTTGATTTCCAGATAGCATTCAACTTCTATCCCACGTTCCTGCACCACCATGTTTGAATCTCTCTTGTGTATGTTTATGTGGCACATATTTTTATGGGTACTCCAGCATGTGTCACCCATAAACACTGACAAACATGACAAAGCAAGTTACGTATCTTTTTAATTGCACTCAACCTTATTTTTGAAACAAAGTTTCTCACCAAACCTGGAATTTCTGGATTCAGAAAACTGTCTTTTCATCAAGGTGCAAGTATTCTCCTCCTTGCCTCCCTAGTATTTTGGTAACAAGCATGCTCCAGATTCGTGGGTGCTGCGATACCAATACAAGTATGTGCTTGTGCAGCAGACACTACACTGTCTCAGCTGTCTCGCTAGCCCTTTCTGAAATTTCAGTAACAGAAGCAGAATGACCTTAACCTGCTGTCTTCACCATTGAACTGAGTAGTTAAGACCACAGTGTAATGTTCCTATGCCATATAAACTTAAAGATACACTTAATCACCCATGAGTGAGTTTTTCTGCTTTACTCCGTGATCTCATTTTTCCGGTCTTAAATTTCTAAAGATCTACCAGGAGATGTAGAGACACACAGTGGTAAATTCAATAATCTGATTAGTTTTTTCTTATTTTTGATTAAATTCCAAGTTTATATCCTTGTTAGTAAGGCTGCTATGATCAGAGACAGATTGAAGCACCATTTCAGATTTCAGAATGTCTCTTGCTTAGAGATTTTATTATATTTCACCTTTCTAAAAATTCATTTTATTTCTAAGCTTGCAATATAATTACATCATTTCCCTAATATTTCTCCATAAAAACTTACCCATGTAACCACGTCTTTTAATCATGGCCCATTTTTCATTGATTGTTAGTGTGTGTGCTGTTATATATACATTATGTATCTCTACAATCTGTTTGGTCCATATAACATCACTTATACATAGGTTTTCATGGTTCACCATGTTGATATTAGATAACAAATTGATGCACTATTCCATGGGGAAAACTGATTCCACCAACTCTCAGCAGACTTGGGAGCCTGTAGTTCTTTGTCTTTGGTAGGGTTCTCCTGAGTAGTTTTCTCCTCCACATTAGTGTATCTTTAGTGTCTCCTAAGTCATATTATGTTTCTTCAGTCATATTCAGTCATACCCAGACTTCCTAAGTGCAGCTTCTGAAATTTCTAGGCGACACAGTCTCATAGCGAAGTGCTTGAGCCTCTGAGCCTTATATTTTTGCCACTCATATTCAAAAATAATTCTGCAGCCGCAAGTGCAGAAGTTGTGTTGTAGGTAAATCAGTTGTGACTGGCCTTCAGAGCTCTGCATTCAAAATGGCAATGATTCTTTGTAATGGTTTCTCTCTGTTGCACAGAGAAGTACCCTTGATGACAGGTAGGAACTACACTCATCTGAGGATAAAAAGACAAATGTATTTATTAGATTTGTTAGGGATTGTGATGGTTAAGTAAAATGGTAGTAGTAGGTATTCTTCAAGACCTATGACTTCACTAGGCATCAGTTGTTGACCTGGTAAGAGTGTAATATGCAAATACCATGCATTTAGTTTAAGATAACATCTGTAGACAGAGTTTCTGTCTCACCTGTTCGCGTGGTCATTTGTACCCAAATAAACACACAGAGACATATTAATTATAAATGGTTTGACTGATGGCCCAGGCTTCTTATTGGCTAGCTCTCCCTCATTTATTAACCCATTACTATTACTCTAAGTATCTCCACATACTCTTAGCTTACAACAGAATTCCTGGCATCCTATGTTCCCAGTGGCTACATGGTGTCTCTCTCTGGTGACTACTTCCTGCCTCTCCACTCTTCCAAGAATTCTCCTAGTCTGATAGCTCCATCTGTACTTCCTGCCTGGCTACTGACCAATCAGGATTTATTCATCATCTTATAAGAGAAACATATATTCACAGCATTCAGAAGGACTTCCCCCATCAATCATCTACCACCAAATAATTTTTCTTCACAATAAAGTGTTGGAAATAGTTGTGTTAAAATTATCTACAAGTATTATTCACTGTCATGATAGATCTGAAGACTGATTATCTTTTTATTCATAAGTTGATCAGTATGTCTATTGGAGAAAGCAACAGACATCTAAATTATCTGAAAGGGTAGAATCTCAGTAAACCTAGGTTTGAAAGGTCAATGTGGCTGTTCATTCTTGAAAAAAATAATAAAAGATTTTGTGGAATAGGATGACAATCCTTAGCTGACTTTCTGGAAATTTGAATAAAGAGGCAAAATGCACTAATAATCATTATTTTAATTTCTTGGTAAAAGAGTTACCACACAGATGTCTATACTACATTATTATTCAGCATGCTATGACTAATGTATTTACAGTTAGACCCATGAGAGTAGGAGGATAGGAGTAGAAATGCCCCAGGCATTTGTGAGTGAAGATAGGAGAACAGGCAATAGATTGGCTGGATCTAGGCCCATATAGCATTTACTAGTGATGAATGAGTAGTGTCTATGTTTACTAAAAATAATTCCCATATACTGATATTTTAAAATGAAACATCAAATACAGTCATGTCACATGTGACAACTATATTTTCATAGAGTTTAGTTGTAGTCTACAATTCTAAGATTATTAAAATTAAACTTTCTTTGAATGATTTATGCATGTCTGGAAATGTCAGTACAAATCAATGTTTTGTTACAATTAATATTGCTAAGTAGTATAATAAAAATAAACTTTTTAAACAGTAGTTCCAGTTTACATAAAGGGTTGTAAGGTTGTCAACAATCTGGCAAATAACTCTCGTATTTATGTGTCACTATCTTATTTAATCAGCTGATATTAACATACTCCTTGGCAAAAGTCCATAATATCTCTATGATTTTTACCTACTTCTTTTTTTCTGTTCTAAATTTTAATATTACATCCAGTCATTCTGTCTCCTTATGGCAGTAACATTTCTCAGTTTCCTAATTAGAAAAACTTGGAAATTTGAAGAAGTATGAAATTGGACATTTTAATGAATATTCTTCAGTATAGGATTCCCTAACAGTTTTCTCATGACCACAAAGAGTTACAGTCATTGAGAGAATAAATCCAGAAGCAATGTAATATGCTTATCATTTTGACACAAAGGCATTTGATATGAGTACTGTCTTCTTGTTGGATATACAGAGTATAAGGAATGAGTTACTAATGATAATATCGGATTACTACACAAGAATTTTATTGTCTGAATTTTTCTATACACTGTAGCTATTTTAGTATTACTTTATTCTTAGGACAACATCACTTTGTACATACTATACAGAACATAGGCAGTGGGTGCTAATACTACTACTATATATCTTGATGGTAATATTTTGCATAAATCATCTACAATTCAATAGGAATTATTCAAGACATTTATGATTGTAGGCTTTTGATGTGTTCCATGATATTTTCTATGTTCAATTTGATTTTCATCTTATTAAAAGACATAATACACTTTAAATTTAAAAACTCATGGAAGGGTTTGAAGAGCTGTATCACCAGTTAAGAGCACTTCCTAGTTTGCAAAGGATCAATGTTCAGATTTCAGCATCTGCATGCATGTATAATTTCTGCTTCAGAGTAGGCAATGCCTTCTTCTGGTCTCTGTAAGCAACCAGACACATATGGCTTTCACATACACATACACATACACATAAACAACCAAACATACACACACAAACAAACACACAGACACACACACATGCACATGCACGCAAACGCACACACACCTGTGCACACATAAATTTATAAATTTATAATTGTGCATTCCCAATATGGTTTTCTGAATCAAATAGTAAGATATTATTGAAAGCATTCTTGACCTCAACTCATCTATGTTGGACAAACAGACTGTAACTTGAGTATATTTATAGGCATGGAATGTTACATTGAATTACTCTTCTTATAGTTCTTGTAGAAACAAATATCTATGGTCCTATATGTTGTTCCATGAGATGGAGGACACCCAAATTGCAGAGGATCGGGAATATTTGCCTTTTGAATAGTTGCTGTCACTTCTGTAAAATCCTTGTGAAGTGATAGTACTCTCTTTTCCATAGCTTGATTTGCACCCCAAAACCCAGCAGTGTATTAATTATTGGGTATAATTCCCTCATGTACTATTTACACTGGATGGCCTTCCTCCATACCCTGAGGCCCTGGTGTGAAGATATTCACACAGTCAAGAAGCCTTTTTCTTGTAGTCAAGTCTATGCCAATCCACTGATACAAACTTAGAAGCTAGTCCCCCACAATTATCCTTTATAGCAGGACATCTGGCCAGGAGAGAAGCTTTGAAAATAGACCATATTTGGAGCCTCAGAGGACAGGCACTGAGAAGGATGATATAGCATGTCTGCCTAAATGATAAGCAGGACTAGATGCTCTGATTTCTTTAACAGTCTACTTAAGAGAGTGCAACCTCAACTGGCCCCTAACAAGCTATTAATACTCTTTACTTACCATCACCTTGATTTTATTGATACAAGATCTTAGTCTATGAAATTAACTTTATGCCCTTACTCCCAGAGTTACAGGAAAAAAATCTATGGATCAGTTAACCAGCCAGGAGAAAGGAATTCCTTCTCACTTAGGGAACCAGTGCCTCCTCCACTTACCCAAGGTTAGAGGTATAAGCCTGGGGATTTTACATTACATAGCCATAGGTTTTTTTTTCCTTTGATCCAGGCATCTGAGATGTTATCTCTTGTGCTGAGAGGTACCCTTTAATCAGTTATCTAACCTTCTAAATCAGATTAAACACTTCAGGATTCCTTCCACAGTTTGCGCAAGTTGCCATAACTATCCTGTCACTGTTTCAAGGTCTAGTTCCAGCAGAGCCAGTCAGGAAAGAGTGCCACACTGAGTTCTTCCTCCTTTCAAATTTATTCATTACCAACTTTTAGCATATCCCTGAAACATGCTAGAATGACAGTTTATGCTGGAGAGGATGTGGAGAAAAGGGAACACTCCTCTACTGCTGGTGGGAGTGCAAACTTGTGTAGTCTCTTTGCAAATCAGTATGGTGGTTTCTCAGGAAAATGAGAATCAGTCTACCACAACATCCAGCAATTCTACTCTTAGTCATTTACCCAAAAGATACACATTCATACAGCATGGACATCTGCTCAACTATTTATATAGCAGCATTATTTGTGATAGCCAGAATCTGGAAGCAACCTAGAAGCCTCTTGAAATTTTCAGGTAAATGGATGGAACTAAAAAAAACCATTCTGAGCCACAGAAAAACAAACCTAGTCACAGAAAGACAACATGGTGTGTAGTCATTCACATATGGATATTAGACATAAAGTAAAGGATTCTTAGCTTACAATCCATATGTTCAGAGAAGCTAAGAAAACAAAGAGGACCCTAAAAGAGACATACATAATCCTCCACAGAAGCGGAAATGCATAAGAGTTCTTGAAAAATTGGGAGGATGTGGGAGGGGAGAGGGGGAATGGAGGGGAGGGGAGGGGAGAGGGAGGTAGGAGAAAGAAGAGGGGAGAGGAGGAGGGGAGAGGAGCACATGAGGGAACAGGAAGGTTGAGTCAGCGCAAGAATAAAGGAGAGCAAGAAAAGAGATACCATAATAGAGGGAACCATTATAGGTTTAAGAGAAATCTGCCACCAGGGAAATGCCCAGAGACCTATAAGGATGACACCAACTAAGAATCTAAGCAATAGTAGAGAGGCTACCTTAAATGCCCTTCACCTATAATGAGATTGTAGACTACCTTAAATTCCATCATAAAGCCTTCATCCAGTAGCTGATGGAAGCAAAATCAGAGATCCACATTTAAGCACTGAGCTTAACTCTTGGAATCCAGTTGTAGAGATGGAGGAGTAAATAAACAAAGGGGTCAAGACCATTCCTGGGAAACCCACAGAAACAACTGACCTGAGCTCAAGGACCCCAGTCAGACAGACAGCTGGGGAACCAACACAAACTGAACTATTGCTGATGAACTTCGGTGACAGGAGGCCTGGGCAGTCTATGGGTCCTCTTGTAGTGGAACCAGTATTCATTCCTACTGCAGGAATGGACTTTGGGAACCCATTCCCCCATGGGCTTTCAGCCTAAATACACAGGGAGGCCTAGGCCCTCCCCCAATGACTTAAATCCAAATGGATCAATGACCTCAACATATTTTAGCCACACTGAACCTCCTAGAAGAGAAAGTGGGAGGTACCTTTGAATGAATCGGTACAGAAGACCGCTTCCTGAACATAACACCAGTAGTAGCACAGACACTGAGGTCAACAATTAATACATGGGACCTCCTGAAATTCTATACTGTTTTAAAACTTCCACTTTAACTGATCCTCCCAGTATCTTCATGGGAGTCTCACAGCCATGCCCCCTCTGAGACATAAAGTAGGATAACAGGTGCCTACTTTGTTAGTCCTTATCTGTTTTCTTGGCTCTGAGAAATGCTTGCCTCGAACCTTGGTATTGCTAGAGAATTGCTAATTGTGTCTCTATATGTATATTAAACTGGAAACCTTGTGGGATGAAAGAGATTTTTTTTTCTTCGAACAGCAAACGGTCATGATCAGAAGACTTATATAAGATGATTATTTTCCTCCAACCTCAGATCCCTTTAGCTAATCCTCATGCTTGCTGTAGCATTTCTTCTGGATTCTGAGAGATTAGGGGACTGGTACCCCCAATAAACCTCGATTAATGATGTTAGAAGTTACCTTTCTATATCTCCTTAACAGACTTGATGGTGAGGAGAACTACACTGCCAAACACAATAGTAATTAGTTATTCCTTTGAAAACTATTCAGAATGGGAAGGGGTATGAGGAATTTTATTCATTCCCCATTCTTAAAGCTAAAATCACCAAATCTGATTCTATTTTCCTGGCTTAATGTAATAGAGACAGGGAAGATGATTCACCACTACAGTTTATTACTTTATTACTTTGCCTAAAAAAATGATAGTGTCTGAACATGATTTGTATCACAATCATTTCGAATATCATGGATAAAGTTAGTGTGGTATCTTAGACAATTATGTAAAATTAAATGCATGCCCCACATAATTTTGATGCTTTGACATTCTGAGAGCTTTTCAAATAATTATATGTTGTTCTCTTGTTCTAAGACAGATATTTAATTTTTTCCCAAACAGTTCTGCCATTTTTCTCTAAGTGGGTTTGGAGAATTGAACACACAAATAGGAGACAGAAAGTGATATAGAAGACAGCTATCTCTTCCCCACATCCATTCTTTCTGCACGGTTGCAACATCCTAATATGGTTTCTGTGTGGCTTCCTTTTTCCCCATATATGTTCATAGGAAATTACTTTCTGTCTGAAAATTCCAGCCCTTACTTAGTTTATTTTTTTGTTTGTTTTATCCCTTCTAGTTAATACTGATAGTGAGTAGCTTTGCCATCATCTATTTAATAAAATCTGCATTGAAACCAATTGATTGAAAATACTTGAAGTGATTTCTTATTTGTTTGATAGTAGATAATGAGCAAAATATATTTGTCATAAGCTCAGAATCATGATTCACCTAACTAGGTTCATATTAATATGTAAAATCCCATTAACCTGACATTACCAGGAAATATATAGATAACAAATCATATTTTTTTTCTGCACTGCAAAGCAAAATTTCCATATTATCTCCTGGATATCTGTCAACTTGTGAAGCTCTCCTTTCAATGGCCTGTACTTAAATATAGATTGTCTATTAAATAATTTAAATGTATTAATTCTCTATATACAGACAGTGTGCTATATTATTATTAACTATCTATAATCATGGAAGTAGTTATTTTGAGATTTTCCTCACATCAACTTGTGTATACAAAGCATTATTACTATTTCCTTCATATTTTTGGGGGATATTTTCATACTCTCATTATTTCTCTCTCTGCCTCATCCTCCTTATTAATCATATTTTTCTCCAGCTTTCTCAATTATTATGTAATTCTTTGACTATATTTTTCCCCACAATTTAATTTTGAAAGTCAACTATAAAATTATTTCTGCATCCACAGCTCAGTCCAAGTGTTCAAAGAGCAAAGAAAATTTCATTTCCTAGGATTTCACATGTTACAACTTTTGTTTGCAGAGAGCACTTTTCTTTCATTTCACATGAATCAGATTTTTTCATTGCATTCTTATTTTTTCCTCAAGCTATTCTACCTTCTCTCAAGTTTAAACCTTTTGTACTTCTTTTACTTCTTAATGCTTTGATTTTTTTCCTTCCTTCTCTTCTTTCTTCCCTTTGTTCCTCACTCCCATTTTTCTGTCTTTTCTATCCTTCTCCATTTCACAATCCCTCCCAATTAAAAGTATTTAGTTTAAGTAATTCATTAATTTTTTGTTGCATGACAAATTGTTTAAACTCATAATCTCAAAGTTACATGATTTTGCTGATAACTTCTTTAACTCAGAAATCCAAGGATCTTTTATAAATATTTAATCATTTCAAATCTCAGTTGGACAAAGACCTGACTTAAATTCACTGGATTCATAGCCTCATAGAACTTCAGCCTGTACCCTTGGCTGGTTTCTCATTGATTTCTGTGGTGCACCTGATTGGTTGTTAGATGGAAACATCCCTCATATCCCTCATCTAATTTCTTCACAAAAGGCTTTCTGCAGAGAATATCCTACAGCACAGCAACTTCCTTTTCCAGAGGGAAAACCATGAGGGGAAATAATACCAACAAAATGAAGCTCAGTATATTCTATCATAAAAATGGCACCCCACCATTTCTATGAGGGAGAGTACTACATCCAACACACAACTGAACATGTAAGAGTGACTCTGAGGAGACTGGGATCAATGGAACACTTCTAAAAGTCCTTCAGGGCTTTGCAATTCTACAGAAAACACCAGGCTACTGTTAATTTTCACTAACAGAAGTTCAGGTGTCAGGTAAGCTAGCCACTGATTTGATTGGGGGAAAAGTGTAGGTGGTGTGGCTACAGTAAAATTTTCAGTTCAAATTTTACAAATGTTTCTTGAGTTTGCATGCTCATATACGTAAACACAGTTTAAGCAATATTGCATGGAAACAAGGAAATACAGGTGTTGACATAAACCATGTTTTTTCTTATTACTCATATTAAAGAAATACTTTAGCTTGGGGAGATTTTAGCCAGCAAAGCACATACTGAAAAAGAATTATAAACTGTGTTTGCTCCTCAGAGCCAGTGTGATAATACCAGACCATAGAGGCATACATTTACTCATAGCACTGGGAAGGCAGAGATATGTGGATCCCTGGAGCTCACTGGAGAGCAAGCCCTACATCTGAGTGTGTTCCAATTCAATGATAGATCTTTTATCAAGCTGCTTCTGAGGATCTACATTCAATGTTGACCCCTGACCTCCACATATACAGGAACACGTATGTAGTCACATGAACAAACACAAATGTACACATTACACACATTATCATTCACACTCAGTGTTTTATTTTTCTCAGTTTAACCCTTTATGACACTGATCATAGAACTTGAGTAAATGGGAGTATGTCTCAAGAATGGCAGGAGTCCTGCCGACCGAAGTAACTGTAGTCAGATATTAGTAGACTTGAACTTCGATAAATTTGACAATAAAGAAGTGAAATTGATTCAAATGTAAACTACAGAATGAGGAGAAGAAATAATGAAAGAGGCAAATATGAACACAAGATTGAGCTTTGTATCTTCTAGTGGTTGCTGAACAATTTATTAATTTATATCTAAAACAATGGTGTCAGTTTAGAACCTAAGATGGGAAATATTGCATTATGTTTTTGGAAATTTAAGCTTGAAATATCCAAAGTACACACAGATAGAGATATGCCTAAGAGCAGTACATATAGATATGGGACTTAGAAGAACTGATATGGGAAGGAGGTCTTAAGGTGTTACACATGTGCACAGAAATACTGCTGTATGAACACTATAAAGAATACTGTATTCAAATCCAATATTTCCTATATGGCACATTTTTTCAGTAGTAAGAAAATTTAAATGTCACATTTTATTCCTCAGCTTTTTGTGTTCTTGCTAAATATTTTTGAGAGGTAACGATTTAAATATCTCCTTTAGTAAGAGCTTTGTAGGCCATTTCTGAGAAGATGATGACAATTTCCAGTTTCCAACTTAGTCAGAGTAGGTCTCTCTAGTAAAATTCATATGTTGCTATTGATCTTTTCATATAATTCTTAAAATTTCAGGAGAGTTTCACTATTATGTTTTTTAACAGACACACAGATATGTAATTTTATATAAATGAGAAATTTGTATTTAAATGGCAGGATCTCCTTTACAATTCTGTCTAGTCTTTTTATTTTTGAAACATAACTGCACTTAATCCAGCTCCCTTAGAAGCCAATCCAATGAAATGAATTAAGGTGACAAAATCATCCATGCTGAGGTGTTAATGAATGCTAATGAAGTCAGTGATGTACCCAATTTGCATATTTTATTTGCATTTTAAAAGAATCCTTCTTAGACCATCATTATAAGAAGATAAAATAAAAACAAT
This sequence comes from Mesocricetus auratus, assembly GCF_017639785.1. Lineage (NCBI taxonomy): Eukaryota > Metazoa > Chordata > Mammalia > Rodentia > Cricetidae > Mesocricetus > Mesocricetus auratus. Next base: position 22,086,688 of record NW_024429202.1, read on the forward strand.
AACTAAAGCTGGTTGATCACCAAATGTGAGAACTTAAATGGGTTTGATGGAGGCAAAGTTGTTCAACTATGTATATAGACTCAGATAAATACTCACCACTGAGTCTGTTTTCCAGTAGAAAGAATTTTCTCAAATGCCTGCTAAAATTGAACTTCAATAATATTTTACTCAAAACTCAAGATCAAACAGATAAATATTGTTTATTCATGTTTGCATTTCAAAGTCAGTTGTCAAACAGAGGATCCTTTTTATAATAGCATAATTTGAAACTCAAGTAAAATATACTAATCTAAAATAATCCCTGAGATATTCCTAGGACACTAAGGTTCTTGAAATATCTTTCCAGTCTAAGATCAATGAAATAACTGTGCAGCTTTTGCCACACAAACTAGACTGTCATGCTAATAGAGCAGGTCTTTCTAAGTCTACATTTTAGTTCAGCTATAGAGCTGAGCATCTTTTCACTATATCCATTTAAATTCTTAAACATCTGAGATAACATTTTTTGGGGGGCGGGGCTGAGTGAGAAGTGGAACATTTGGTTTCTATCCTCCCTTAAAATATGTTACAAAGAAACTATGTTTCTCAATATAAAATATTATGCGTAATACTTAAAGTCATTTATTCCTCTATATTATACACTTTCACTCTAATGTAACCCTGAGTGGCCTTAAACTCACAGAGATTAATATTCTTTTGCCTCGTGAGTCCTGGGATTAAAGGTGTGTACCACTGCTTCCTGGCCTCTATGGCTAATTATTATAGCTGCTGAAATTAAAGGTGTATATCATCACTGCCTGGCTCTATGTCTATGGCTGGCTTTGCATTTTCGTCTTCAGTTGCTTTATTGGATCATAAACAATTTATCACCACAGTCCAATTTATATGAAAGTTAAAATGTATGAAATTATACAAATTGTCCTATTAAGTGACTTTTGATCAGTCTTCCTTGTCTTATTATCCCTCATGATGGAAATAATGTGAGTTAATATTTTTGGTGTATAAAACTTACAAGCACACATTAAGAACAACAATTCCTTCCTCTTTAATATTAAAGCCCCACTAGCAAAATCTCAATAGTTGTTTTTAGGAGATAGGCCAAGGTACATCAATAGTCTATTCAAAATGACATCACTAATAGAGTTAATTTGCAAGTACCAACATTTCATAGATCAATTTAATTCATAATTTAAAGATATATCTGATGGTAAAGACCTGTTTGATAAAGAACAAACAAGAAGGTTCTCAATATTCCTACTAATGAGCCTATTTTTGGCCTAGTCATTGTAAAGCATCAAGATTTCTCAGTGCATGTGTATGTGTGTGTGTAAATGTAGGGGTAATTGGTGTAAGTTAGAGTTTATATTTATGTAATTTTTTCATAAGCTATAGATTAAATATGCCTCATTGTTTAAAAACAATTTTCTATTTTTTAGAGAATAACAGTATGGTAATTAATACACCAAATTGTTCCTGAGGTGTTTCTAATTAAGTTAAGATGCTTTTTTCTGTCCAACTGTAATACTAAATTTTTTTACACATATCAGTATTGTATATTTTAAAATATCCGCCTAAAAACACTGAAGATCGCAGTTTCCTGAAACTGTGACTGGGATGTAATACACACACACACACACACACACACACACACACTTAAAAAGCATTGAAGATTTTGTAAGGAAATGAATTATTAAAGAATATTATTAAAGAATAATAGATAAAACAGAAGCATATCAGTGTATAGACACATATTTCGTTAGAAGGTTCTAGATAAGGCTCAGAAAAAGTCTTTGCATAAAACTATAGGATAAAGTTTGTAGTCTCTATAAAAGTAATACTCCAATATGTGGATGTTTTAAAAATATGCTCCATTATAATGAATGCACCTTGGAGACAACATGATATAAATAAGAAAAAGGTCTATTGAAGACTAGCAATCTACCTTGAAACACTGTATCCTACAGTAACTGAAAGTTTAGATATTGTTGATAGCTTCTATTTATACACTAAATTTCTTGGTCAATTTTCAGGATATCTATTTTTATGTATATTTTCTCCACATCATACATGTGTGTGCTTATGCATATATCTACATCTGTATGCATTTCTGTGTTTCTAAGTCAAAATCTACATTATTTTTACCTCTACATCATTATGTATCTTCATTAATAACTATATCTATTTACCACATTGACATCTACTTCTACATCTATATTCATCAGTAACTATCATAATCAGGAATTATTTACTGAGCTTAGAAATCTTTAGGACTTTTGGATTATGTGTTTATATTCTGATGAACAACAACAACAGCAAAAAAACAAACACAAAACACAAAACGGGGAGTTCTTTATTATTTAGGATCTGGCCAATGGCCCATCTGGAACAGCCTTGTTCAAAATTGTAGTTATAGCTCACTTGGATTCCTTCCATGGTTTTTAATTTTGTGCCAGTCTCTAGCCAAATTGACCCCTATAGTCAATAGGGTCAGGTCAAAAACATTCAAGCTTCTTGAGTTAAAGGAACAAAAAGAAAAAAATTAGATATCAACATAATAGCAGGGAAATAAATGTATTTGATGATATAAAATATATAGTACTAAAATTTTAAATAAATCAAAGAATGAGTATGTAGCAGAGTACATACAGGGAAGTGAGAGTTAAAGTTCTTAAAACAGAATAATAATATCCACTGCCATCAGGTTTCAATCCTGGAAGCAAAAGCTAAGACAGGTGAGTTACACAACGGAACAATCACACTTCTGCACTCCAAAACACTGACAAGAGTAACAGATTATAATTTGCCAGAGAATGTCAGAACACTCATAATTATTGACTAGGATTGAAACAATAAGAATAGTAGAGAGCAAATGAGAATGCTCAGGTGGGAAAAGTTCTTGCCTTTAAGCCAGACCCCAAGCATCTATATGATTGAAAAAGAAAAGAAACTCTCAATATCTGTTTCTATTACCTCCATACATATGCCAATGGAGAATCAAGTTCCACACCAAAATAATAATAATAAATAAATGAAGTTTTAACCGGAAGGGAATTGATGATGGAGAAATTTGCATAGTGCTTCTGCATTTGAGGTGAGCCTAGGGTAACAATGTCAAGGACAGCACATCAACAGACTGCAACATTGATTGAGAGTGTTAAAGACTGTGACTTGATGAGAATCTGTTTTCTTGCTTTGGTTATTACAAGCTGTAACCATAGCAATCAACACCGACAGTGGCTAATGCTTCCTTTTCATCTTGCATAGATACTTTTGGTGTGTATTTATTAAAACAAAGAAGCATACTCGACATGTGTAGAAAAATGTGTTACATAGTAAATAAACACTATGAGCAAAAGGATTTTCAAGACATTTTTGATGGCAAAACTCCTCACATCTTCCCAATCTGTTCAGAAGATCTTGTCTCATTCCTTTTCTTTGGGGTACCATGCATATCGGCGAGGCTTGGGGGGGGGTGGGAGCTGGGAAGAAGAGAGGGGGAGAAGAGGAAGAGAGAGTAGGTCATGGGGGAACAGGAAGGTTGAGTGGGGGGTAGAATAGGGGGAAGAGGGAATCATAGGATAGAAGACAGATCTGGCACCAGTGCGTCCTCTAGTGATCTAAAGGGATGACACCAACTGGTAAGCTAAGCAATAGTGGAGAGACCACCTTAAATGCCCATTCCAGATAATTAACTTGATGTCTATAACCATCCCGGAGCCTTCATCCAGTGACTGATGGAAGCAGAGGCAAACACCCACAGTTAAACACTGAACTGAACCCACGGACCCCAGTGACAGAGAGAGAGGAGCGATGAGCAAATTGGCAAAGAATGGGCTGGCAAAACTAGCAGACAGCTGATCTGAACAGGGGAGAGCTATTGGACCCCAGACTGACAGCTGGGAGGCCAGCATGGGCCTAATCCAGACCCCCTGAGTGTGAGAGTCAGTGAGGAGGCCTGGGCAACCTATGGGGCCCTGGGCAGTGGATCAGTGTTTATCCCTGGCATACGAACAGACATCGTGTGTCCATAACACAAAGAGGAATGCTCTCTCAGCCTGGATTATTAGGGGGAGTGCCTGGACCCTGCCCTGAGTGAAATGACAGACTCTAGATATCCCCTATGTGGAAGGAAGTGGCGATAGGGTGGGAGGCTGGGGGGGGGGGGATAGTGGGGAGGGTGCGGGAGGAGGGGAGGGAAAGGGAACTGGGATTGACATGTGAAGCAAGCTATTTAAAATTAAAACAATAATCAAAAAGGAAAAAATACTCACATCTTAAATGACTTCAACCAAAAGGAATGAAATTAAGTTCATAATAAAGATAATTTTAATGAAACTGAAGTACAACCAACACACAGAGAAAATACCTAAGAATACTCCATGGAAAAAATATCAAATTCTCATGTAGTCAACACATCAATAAAAGACCATATACAATGAAATTATTTTTTCAAGATGCTGTCTCTGCTTTACTAATGTAATGTTAACATAAGAAATGCATATTAAATGCCCTATCAGGCATTTAGTTAAAAATATAAAGGCTGTATATGAATTAAACAACCAAAAACCTCTGCTTTACAATTAAGGGAGATATATGGCAAACATATAATAAAAATATTTAAATTATATGATATTTAACACATGTTGAAGAAAAACAAAACAAACACTTAAAAACAGGCTGTTTCATATATGAAACACATAATTCAATTTAAAAACGTGGGAAATTATAAGTACAGAAGGAAATAGAAATATATACCATAGTTGAGTATTGGTATGGAGGGAAATAGTTAATAGGCTGCATTTTTATTCAGGAATAGTCAAGCAGCACCTCACACAAAACACAAGATGATCTGAAACTAGAAGGCTTAAGGATAGATACCAGGTTCTTATTCATTTGAATGAGGAACAAGGTAAACAAGGAGGGCCAGATATAGGTTTCTGATGTAAGAAAATATATGAAATGTTCCTGAGGATGAGCTAGCAGGCTAAAGACTCCAAAAACGCCCTGTGTAAAAAAGCAATAAGTTCAGAGAGGTAGCCAGTAATGTGGGAAGCAGGTGGAAGATACATGGTGAAAAGCCTTGTAAGTCAATAGCCAAAGTCAAGTCTGTAGCTTTTGCTTATTAAGGAACACAAGTCCCTAGTATATGTATATGTACAGTATAATGACTTTTTGTATTTTCACATATTCAATGTTGTTTGGGCATGGAGAACAGACTAATTGAAAAGTTTGTATTAAGAGAGAAAAGAGAGCAATAACCCATATCAAAATGTCAAAGCCTTGTGTGTTGGATTTTTTATAGAGGAGTTGTTGACATTTTTGCATTTCTTTGAAGAGAATAGAACTATATTTGATATTGCATGATGGTAAGAAGGATTCAAGGTGCTTTCCACATTGTTGTGTTACGTAAATAGAAAATTTATGTCACCATTAATTAGAATATGAAAAGTTTCAACACATCCAAATTAAGACTTTCTGCATGTCAGGTGTTAGTTGCCATGAAACTTCATTGTAACATCACTGAACAGCAAATTCTTTATGGGATTTACCTTGTGACATATTTGAAATGAACCATCACACAATTGCAACATACATCCATGAGACTATGTAAACTTTCCAGTAATGTAGATGTTGCTAGAATGTAACGTATTTTGTATTAAGTTGTCTTGACATCAACTAGCAAATATTGTGTCTTAATGATTATTAGTGCATATGTTGATTTCTTTACATGAAAGGAACAGCCCCATCAATAACATACTGAAAATCTGCTCTCTAAATTTTCCTGGGGATATGAACAAACATCTGTTTATTTCACATCAGGCTCCAAGGACAAAAAAGTTATTATTCTACTTATCTAGTCAGTGAACCAATGAATTCATGTATCATTACTTACAGAAGCACAGGTAATTTATGAGTGGCTCACTCACCACAAAACAAAGAAAATCTCTGTATTTTCCAGATACCATTCGTTGCTACGTATCATCAGAGAATGACAAGACCTTGTAAGGACCTTCCTTCCACAAACCTTAACATCTATATAATTTCATTCGTAGCCATGGTTTTGAGACACCTTCTTAGTAAACATTGTGTATAAATTATCCATGTGGTATGGGACATCTTGAGCCATTTACCTACATTAGGGACTTTAATGGGCACAATATTACACACAGCTGCGGTACTCACAGCTGCTGAGAATTAAGGAGGGAAATAATGCTGTCACATTCAGAGGACTACATTTTATGTCAAAGACAGCAAAACACTTCATAGATTTCCCCATGTTCTTGGTGAATATATGTGAAGCTGTATAATTCTATACACAACTCTAAAGTATTCAATTTTATTAATTACTCCTGCATTATCATTACTTGGATTTTCCTGCACTGGTGAATTTGTGTGTGTGTGTGTGTGTGTGTGTGTGTGTGTGCATGCGTGCGTGCATGTGTGCAAATGTGCAAACGTGTGCACGCATATATATATACATATATATATATATATAACGTTGTCCACTTTTTTGCCCAATGTCATTTGTATTGCATTTATTACTCCATGTACATAAAGTGAATCCTGCAGCTCTAGGTTTTTTCCACAAAGTGGTTAACAAGAAGAACATGAAGTAACTAAGTAAGAACCAGGGATTCAAGCCATCTTGGAGACTTCTTTTAACGTCATTGCCTTAAGTTTCACCCAGAGAATTCTGAAGGCCTTTACAGGCTTAGTTGCAAGGGATTAAGGAATGCTATTCTTTTTGCCTTGCATGTTCTATAGCAGGAATAACAATTTTTTCATGTTTAGAGCCAATAAATAATTGTAAATTTATGACTGGACAGGTTTTTTCAAACTTCACAATTTTGCCACTGCGCATGGAAAATCAACATTGACGGTATGTAAAGAAACACATTGGCTGTGATTCATTACACATTTTATATTTTAAAAGTAATAAAGCCCATTTTTCTATTTTTATGGACTTTGGCTTGCTCTCTAAGAGTGTAAAGAATGGGAATAGGGCCTCTTGGCAGCTTTGAGGGTCGCTGTTTTGTGCAGTGCCTTCCAGTCATCTACTAATAAGATTGATGGCCTTAGTATGTGTTGGTGGGATAAGTACTGAAAACCAGAAAGTGTAGGCTCACGTCAACCTTCAACACTCAATACAAATCTAACCTTGGACAAGTCACTTAACCTCTCAGTGCCAAGCTTCCTCATCTATGAGACAGATAATAAAACCTGCCTTGCCTTCTTCTGAAGATTAGTGGAGGACTTAAATGTAAGAATGGGAATAGATTGGGGCTGCTTTGAGAGCACTCTAATATTCACAAGCATGTGGTAGTCACGGGTTTCACACTGAGCTCTTTTGCTAAGGCTTTTTAAAAAATACGTTTTTAAATGAAATATAATATACAATATAGTGCAGGAAAATGAACTGAGAAGTTGCTAAACTAATCCTTCTGGGAGAATTGAGGAGAGGAGAATGAACTCAGGTGCCTATCCTTGCAAGCCTGATGTGAGTAATGAATAGATGAACAAAAATCAAAATTTTAACATTCAGTATTTATAGGTCAGGCACAATGTGTCCCTAACGATGGTATTATTGCATTTCAGTTTATGAAAGCTAAAATACCTTTTATTGTATGTTTAGAGATATTATTGTTTTTCCCCTTCAGTATTCAAACAAGGTACTTGGTGAATATATGTGAAGCTGTATAATTCTATACACAACTCTAAAGTATTCAATTTTATTAATTACTCCTGCATTATCATTACTTGGATTTTCCTGCAGTAATTCTTTCTATTTCTATAGTAATCTCTTCTCTTTCTTGTCATACCTCTAAAAATGAACTCCACTAAACTTCTTGCCAATTTTAAAAACTTAACCTAAAGCTTCCATGTCGTAGTTTTATTTTATTTTGTCATTGTTTTGCTTTGATTGCCTCCCATGATATCATTGTTTGAACTTTAGAGACACTGTTCACTCTCCCCTTGCTGTTCATGGGCCAGTTCTAAAGCAATTTAATGCATTAAATTGCCCTTACATAGGGGATCATTTCTTTGAAATTAACCAACATTTACATCAAAATTTTAAAAGTGGGAAAATTTTAAAAATCTGGAAACAGTCTTGAGGTTTCTTTTTGTTCTTACACATTATAAGTGTGTCAACAGCCACTTGCCTGAAGCTTTTGCTTTTACAAATCTACAAACCCTTAGAACATCACTGAGGGTCACAAATAATAGCACTGAGAGTCACATAGTGAATCTGTACCTTTGGCGAGTATAAACTTTATTTATACTGTTACTGTGAACTTGATTTGCAGCAGACATTTTTTGTGACTGTTTATATTTGTAATTTTCTTTCTTTTCCCTGTTTTGGTTTTTCTAGATAGGGTTTCTCTGTGGTTTTGGAGGCTGTCCTGGAACTAGCTCTTGTAGACTAAGCTGGTCTTGAACTCACAGAGATCTGTCTGCCTTTGCCTCGCGAGTGCAGGATTAAAGGTGTGCACAACCAACGCCTGGCTATTTGTAACTTTTATGTTAGTTTCTATATTTTTTACTATCCTTAATGTTATAACATGTTTGTTGTGTGTGTGTGTGTGTGTGTGTGTCTTTTCATCTTGCCTTTTATGGTTATAGACCAGCAACTGATTTATATGTTCAAATAATCTGAAATGCAAACAAATCAGGAGTTCTAATAAGCATGGACTCAACTTCAGAGTAGATTTAGGTTTGTTTAAACATTTAATCTTCTATGTAGAATGCCACTCTTATCTGAGGAATATACCTGAATCCCAGAACACATGAATGGTTTATAGTTCAAGTACTGTGAGATCAATGACTTCAATTAGGAATAGAAAACGAACAAAAAAGATTATATTTTGGGCCTCAGAATAGTGAATTTATGTTAATGTATAAACTGTAGTCTGAAGTAAAGATCTATAAACAAAAATTACTAAAGGGTGCTTAGTGTATGACTTGCCGAAGGACAGTCTCAGAGTTTAGCATACTAAAATAGATGAGACATCAGCGAGTGATTAGGTACTAGCAGACACTCCTCAGCCACTGTTGCTTTTATATTTATACGGCTCCTAAAATTTATCCGATTCCCACTTCTGAAAAACTTACAACAGCACTGAATGGTATAATAATTTAAAAACCTACTCAAATGATTCAATGGTTGCAACGTAGTTTTGTTTACTAATATATGTTACATTTGCAAATGATTCGTCTAATAAGACACCAATGACAATTTTAGACTTCTGTTATCACATTGACTTCCAAGGACAAATAATGTATAAGTAAGGTAAAGTCCATTAGTTTGTAGACTAAATGTACAGGAAAGACAACTCTGTTAAGCCTTGGTTTATTCCAGAAGAAAGCAGAATGCTAGGTCTGTTTTGATGGAAGTCTACTATGTTTTAGAAATATTTCAGGAGTTTCACAAGTAGTAAGTTAATTCCACACATTGTTTAACATTTGGTCAACAATTGAACCAAATATAGAATCAACCTGAAAGATTGAATTAAATAATACCTCTACTGACTACCTAACCCATTCTCCTTCACCTTTCTTTCAAAACTATCAATTAGATGGCTATTTTGTGCTAGACTCTTCTAGTATCAACAATGCTTTAGTAGATTCCCAAATCTGGGATTTCATATCTATCATCACTGACTACCCAAAATTAATTCAGAAAAACTGTTAAAATGTTAACAGATTGTTTTGAACTGTGTTACGAACTTTATAATTTTTTGTTTGAAAATTTCATTCATGCATGTAATGCATTTTGATGGAATCTACCCTGCCTTTCTTTCTCTTCTCATTCCTCCAACTTCATTTGCTGTTTTTTATTAATTTTGAAACCAGTTGAGTTCAGATCGTGCTGTTGGTGCACAGGTGTAAGATAATCTATGGGAGCATGTTCATCCTCTCAACGGTCCCATCTGTGAAGAAAACTGGCTATTCCTCAGCAGTTACCAACGGCAAATAGTTTCTTATATGCAGGTTGAACTTCATGAATGACTTTCTGATCCATGTTCAGAACATGGTTGATTGAGGTTGTACAGGCTTTGTGGAAACCATTACATCTAATTTGAATTTCTTTGTGCAATAGCATGGGCATGGCATGTAAATAGTTTTCCAAACTGTGGGTGTACACTATCTCAGCCTCATACAATCTTTTCTGCTCCCTGTATTGAGATGATTTCTGAGTGCCAGGAGAGGATATTTACGTAGCTGTACCATTTAGAACTATGTCTTTCTATCTGCATGTTGAACAGAAGCAAGGCTATGCATTACTCGTCATACTACTACAAAGGGAAGCTTTTTTGGTACAGATTGGGGTATACTAATTTATATGTAAAAAGGTGGAAACTTAGATGCAGTTTATTACTATGACATCTTAGCAGAATTATACCATTAAGATTTCATTATAGAAATATAAGATATTACCTACCCAATCATGCCTTTTTTAAATTTCCTTTCCCCAGTTAACAGTAAAAGGCATGAGTTCAGTGTTATGAAGCAGGCTTTAAACCCAAGCAGAAAGTGATTGGTTACTCCCACACCATTGGTACTACTATTGCCTTGATGATCCCTAACATGAGGTGACAAAATGAAACAAGTGTAATCAGTCTTTATTTCTGTGAGGATAGAAAAAAAAAAACAAGTTAGAGTAATATCCACTTTTCTCATCTGCAAAATTTCTTTTCATTCCAGTCACTAAGGGAAACAAAATGCAGTGGTCAATTTGTGCAAAAGAGAGGCCAGAGAGATTGAACTTAGGGTTCTTTATTCTCTCATTCATGATTCCCTCTAGGTATTCATATTTCGCTTATCTGATTGATACCAGTTTATAGGATTCTTTAAACTTTTACCTGGACACTTAAGGCCTACTTACTTTTTTATCCCTTCTATAATCTGTGACAATATTTTCCATAAGGGGATATAAATATCAGCTAACCCCACAGTTTTATAAATAATTAACAGAGCTTTCCTTAATTTAATGATAAAATAATTTGCATTGGATTGGATGATTCATAATAATATAGTATGGTAGAAAAGATCTATGAACATTTAAGGACTAAAATGGAAAAACTTTATATATATACATATCAGATTAATTTTATGAAATGTTAATTTTGATTATTATTAAGCAGGTACCAGTGCATATGAACGAATATGTTTTAATAAAAAGAAATGGCTTTACTTTTATGTTTATTCTTATAAATATCATTAAGCTAGATTTTTCTTTTAATCCTTATAAATAATAAATTCCTTTTTTATTCCTAATGTTATAGCATAACAATTTTAACACCAAATATTGATCAAGGTAAAAGTTTTCTCTTTTTATGTATTTCAACATTTCTTACACAGTCTCGCAATTGCTGTTTAGTGAGTACCTTTAATACTAACAGTGTTTGGACTGTTATATAACCTGTAGTGAATTTTTAAATAGTACACAGGAAACTTTTCATGATAAACACAGATGAAAGTATGAGAATCTTTTTCCTATAATAACATATGATACTTACTGTGGTTTGCTTTATATTAATATAATACTACATATCATAAGTAAGTAGATCAGAGGAACAATATGATTATTATCTGTTATTATTATTTTTATGTGTGTTTATGATGCATGTATATGATGTATGTACCTTTTTGTGTGCTCATGTGTGATTGTAGACATGGGGGTGTCACAACTACTGTGAAGGTCAGGGGACAACCTAGAGCATTGGCCTGTGATTTCCACATTGTTTAAGACAGGACTCTTGTGTTATTTATGTTCACAGGCTCTTTCCAATACATCTTTTGCAAGCTTCTAGAGACTCTCCAGTCTCTTCCCTCCATCTACCAGTACTGGTACCAATACCATCTCAAAGTAGCAGGATATAGACATATGCCTCTCTCTTTGACTTTATGTGGGTTTCTTGGATTTGGGCTCAGGTTTTAACATTTACACAGCAGATGCTTATCCACTAAATCATTAGCCTGCCCCCAAAATAACATTCTTTGAATTTTATCTGTGGCAGGACTAGAAGTGCATAGCTGTAGCAACAGCACTTTGACATAGCAGCTGAAGAAAGCCTCAAAACCAATAAGAGCTGTATAGTGAGACTTTGCCTCAAAAACACACAAACAGTAAAGAAACACCAGAAAATGGCATGTATTAATTAGTCCCAGTGGTATTTTCCAACTGAATTTAAAAGAATGACCTGAAATCAACACTTATCTAATCCTTTGAATTTACAAGAAAATTAAAGGCTATTACTTAAAAAAACAAGTAGAAATAACACCTATTTAAAACTTCTAGTTTTTAGTAAAATTTATGTTCAAACTGGCCTAACTTGTATGTCCCTTATTTGATGCAAACAAATGTGATTTGCTTATCAATTGTTTCAAATTGTCTGATAATTTGTAAGAATAATGGATTTCTGGAGAGTGAGCAAATATCAGAGTGAAGCAAAACAAAATCTAAGTACAGAGAAATTAGAAAAGATAACCTACAGTAGAGAAACATTTCACATGCCATTATCATTACATGAGCAATACAAGCAAATCTCATGAAATATAACCCGGCCTTTCCAATTAAATGTCAACCTTCCATTACACTAAGAGAAACCTTGATAGAATCAACTATTTAAAAATAAAAAGGCAATAAAAATAAATCTTTAAGACTGTTATGATAGTGTTTATACAATCTAGGGTTTTAGCCATTGAAACAACTGTATATCAAGGAGTTTGTGTAAAATTAATTTGTGGCCATATTATTTGGGAACAATTTTTTTCTCTAAGTATCTAAGAAGTATGTCAGAGGTGACTTGAAGTGAATATTAACATGAGAAATATAACGCATCGTAACACTTTAACACAGAGTGAAAACATCTTAAACAGAAGCCAGTGGAAACAGTAGCAGACTGTATATACTTCTCAATTTTATAGCCTCAGGCCATACAGTTTTGAAAGTTGAAAGATTCACAAATAATTTTCCCCATTTAGAGCATGAGTTTAGTAGACTTGGCAGTTTGGTACATACTTACAATATCAGCACTTGCGAAAGAGGCAGGAAGATGGAAAAATAGAGGACAATAAAGACTGAAAATTGAGATCCTGTCACATACATAAAGTGAGATCAAGAAAGACAGAGACAGAGAGGTCAGGAGACACTGTATTCCTCAGGGGAAAAAAAAACAATTGTTTACACAATACCAAATTTTCAGGACTGAAAACATTCATACCAGCAGCATGTTACAGATATATATTTACATATATATATGTATGTATATATATATGTATATTTGCAATATCATTAAAGGAAAAGGAGGCCACACATTTTAAAGAAACCAAGGAGGGGCATATAGGATAGCTTGGGGAGAGTATTTAAAGGGAGAAAATGTTGTAATAAAATTAACAATAAATATCCTTCAGAATATGATTCTACCTTTGATATAATACACAGATTTTGTGAGTTCTATATACTTTATTCATTAGCAAAATTAATCCTAACACTACATGAAGCATAAATTGTTCATAGGGCTAGATATGAGTGGTTGAATGTGTATACAAGCACTGTTTGAATCAGGTTTTTGTATCTGTACCCATAAAAATTTATCTTTTTATCTTTTTTGTCTTTCTAAAGCATTGCCTGCAGTTTTTGGATATGAACAGTGTATCACAGTCACCAGATTGTTCTGGGAACTGAGAAATCTCATCCTTCTGTCTAGCCATAGCTTAATACCTTTCTATTAGGCTTTTCCCTTGCTTGTTTTGCCAGAACTATATATGTTCTTACTAATTAACCTATTAATCTTGCTTTTTATGAAATTAACTTTATTTTAAGATAGCACTTATGATTGAAATAATGTAACCCTTGTCCTTTTGTGTCTGACCTGTTTCACTTAACCTACAGATGACAATATTTAGCACTTCTCTCTTTTGAGCACTTCACTATTTTGAGTGTTGATATTCTTATAGATAGACCATATGACAATGTGACTCGTTATCACAGAACACCAAATCTTCAGGATACATGTATTCTAGATTACTCATTATGTGAAGTGATATTTTGTATATGTGCACATGTATTCTTTATATTCATACATCTATAAATATATATTAGTTTTCATTTTTAAATTATACCTATATTGACATGCTTATTTTAAGTTACTTCACTATCCTATTTGTTGTGTAAAGCACTGGAAGGATATACACAAATTATTTAGTGAATTTTATACTACTATGAGTTATGTTTTCAAACAATAGCCAAATTGTTAAAATAAGAAACTACATTTGAATCTTTACTTATTGTATCATAGATTCTAACAGGATGAATCAGGTGCATTTAAAGGAAATATCTAATTTGTCCTTTGTAAGGCAGCTTTCTATAAGTATCATTGGAACTGATGTTTTAGAACATGGGATCCACATGAACAAGTTGTGGAACATGAACTTTGCATGTTACCCATTAACATTCTAGGACCATGGAGTCAGAATTAGTATCCCTAAAAAAAGAATATGGACTTTTAAAGCTATATATTATTGGGGAGTAATCTTTACCTACACTGTGAAGATGAGTCTTCTCTTCTCCAAGGCATCTTCTCATTTATCTAATAAAAATATAAATGGAAATTAGGAAGGCAGGAGATAAAGGTTGGGCTGAGAGAGTATCCCTCTGGGTGGAATGGGCTCTCAAAGTCCATTTGTACACTAGGGATAAATACTGATCCACTACCAGAGTTCCTATAGTTTACCCAGTCTTCCTAACTGACACCCACATTCAAGGGGTCTGGTTTGGCCCTATGCTGTTTTTTTCAGCTATCTGGCTGGAGTCCATGTTCTCCTCCTTGTCTGGGTCATCTGTTTCTGTGGCTTTCTCCAGCCTGGTCTTGACCCCTTTGCTCATCCCTATCACCTCTCTGAAACTGGACTCCAGGAGTTTGGGTCAGTGTTTAGCTGTGCATATATACTTCTGTTTCCATCAGCTATTGGATGAAGGCTCTAGGATGGCATATAATGCAGTCATCAATTAAATTATCAGGGAAGGGCATGAGGTAGCCTCTCCATTATTGCTTAGATTCTTAGGTGTGATCATCCTTGTAAACCTTTGGACATTTCCCTATTGGCAGATTTTTCTTTAAACCTATAATGGCTCCCTATACTTTGGATTCTCTTTTCTTGCTCCCCTATATTCTTCCCCCAATTAAATCTTCCTGCTCCCTCATGTCCTCCTCTCTTCTCTTCTCTTCTCTTCTCTTCTCTTCTCTTCTCTTCTCTTCTCTTCTCCTCTTCCCTTTCTCTTAATTACTTCTCCCCTCTCCCTATGCTTCCAATTTGCTCAGGAGATCTTGTCCCCTTCCCTTTCTCTGAGGGATCAAGTTTGTCTCACTTAGGGTTCTCCTTGCTTCCTATCTTCTCTGGTGGTGTGGATTATAGGCTGGTAATCTTTTGCTCTATGTATAAAATCATCATTTAAATAAGTACATTTAAATAAGTACGATGTTTGTCCTTATGTGACTGGGTTACCTCACTCAGGATGGTTTCTTCTAGTTCCAAACATTTGACTGCGAATTTCAAGATTGTATTATTTGTTTTCTGCTGAGTAATACTCCATTGTGTAAATGTACTACATTTTCTTTATCTATTCTTCAGCTGAGTGGCATCTATTGCTGCCAGATTCTATTACAAATAATGCTGCTATGAACATAATTGAATAGATGTTCTTGTTGTATGAGTGTGCATCCTTCAGATACATGCCTAACAGTGGAATTGCTGGTTCTTGAGGTAGACAGATTAACATTTTCCTGAGGAACTGCCATACTGCTTTCCAAAGTGGCTGCATGAGTTTGCATTCCTACCAGCAGTGGAGGAGTACTTCCCTTTCTCCACAAACTTTGCACCATAAATCGTCATTGGTGTTTTTCACTTTAATCATTCTGAAGAGAACTAGATGGTATCTTAGAGTTGTTTTGATTTGCATTTACCCAATGACTAAGGATGTTGAGAACATTCTTGTGTCTTTCAGTCATTTTAGATTCATTTGAGAATTCTTTATTTAGTTCTATACCCCACTTGTTAATTGGATAATTCAGTGAATTGGTGACTAGTTTTTTGAAGATTTTGGAAATCAGCCCTCTTTCTTTTTGGGGTTGGTAAATATCTTTTCTCATTCTGTGGACTGCTGTTTTGTCTTGTTGACTATTTCCTTTGCCTTACAAGCTTCTCAGTTCCACGAGGTCCCAGTTTTTAATTGTCGATCTCAGTGTCTGTGCTACTGATGTTACATTTAGGATGTAGTCTGTTCTACAAATTCATTCAGGGGTACCTCCCATTTGATCTTCTAAGAAGTTCAGTCAGGCTGGATTTATGTTGAGGTTTCTGATCCATTTGCACTTAAGTTTTGTGCATGGCAATAGATATGGATCTATCTGCAATCTTCTACATGCTAGCATCCAGTTATGCCAGCACCATTTGTTGAAGATGCTTTCCTTTGTTTCACTGTATAATTTTAGCTTCTTTGTAAAAAATCAGGTGTTTGTAGATGTGTGAATTAATATCGGGGTTTTTAATTAAATTCCCTTGGTCTACCTCTCCATTTTTTGTACCAATCCAAAGCAGTTTTCAGGACTATGACGCTATAATAGAGTTTGAGGTCATGGATGGTGATGCCTCCAGACTTTCCTTCATTGTGCAGGGTTGTTCTTTAAATTCCTGGTAAAATTCTGAATTGCAGCCATCTGGGCCTGAGCTGTTTTTGGTTAAGAGACTTCTATTTCATTAGAAGTTATAGGTATTTTTAAATTGCTTCTCTCTTCTTGTCTTTATTTTGGTATGAGATGTCTATCCAGAAAATTGCCCATTTCCTTTATATGTTTGAATTTTGTGGAGTAAAGGTTTTCAAAGTATTATCTGAAGATTCTCTGGATTTTCTCAGTGTCCATTTTTATTTTCCCCAATTCATTTCTGATTTTGTTAATTTGCATGTTCTCTCTCTGTCTTTTGGTTAGTTTGGATAAGGGTTTGTCTATCTTGGTGATTTTCTCCAAGAACCAACTCTTTATTACATTGATTGTTTGTATTGTTTTCTTTGTTTCAAATTTATTGATTTCAACCCTTAATTTGATTATTTCCTGTCAGCTATTCCTCTAGGGTAAGTTTGCTTCTTTTTTGTCTATAGCTTTCAGGTGTATTGTTAATACTCTAGTTTGACTATTCTCCAGTTTTTTCATGTGGGTACTTAGTGCCATGTACTTTCCTCCTAATATAGCTTTCAAAGTTTTGCATAAGCTCGGGTATGTTGTTTCTTAATTTTCTTTGAATTTTAGGAAGTTTTTATTTTCTTCCATTACTTCTTCCTTGACTGAGAAGGGTACAATTGCACATTGTTCAATTTCCATGAGTATGTAGAGTTTCTGAAATCTGTGTTGCTGTTGAATTCTAACTGTATATCATGGTGGTCTAATAAAATACAGGGGGTTATTTCATTTTATAGTTTTTGGTATCTGTTAAAGTTTGCCATGTTGCCGAGTGTGTGGTCAGTTTTAGAGAAGGGTACATGTGGCACTGAGAAGAAGGTATATTTTTGTGTTTGGATGGAATGTTCTATAGATGTCTATTAAACCCAAATGGGTCATAACTTCTCTTAGTTTTTTCTTTGTTTTTGTTAAGTTTCTGTCTGGTGTTCGGATCTAGTGGTGAGGGTGGGGTGGTGAAGTCTCCCAGTATAAGTGTGGGAGGTTTTATGTGTGATTTGAGTTTTAGTAATGTGTCTTTTATGACCATGGGTGCCTTTGTTTTTGGGGCATAGATGATCAGAATTGAGAATTTATCCTGATGGATTTTTCCTGTGATGAATATGGAATGTACTTCTTCATTTCTTTTGATTGATTTTAGTTTGAAATCTAATTTGTTTGATAGTAGCATAGCTCCACCAGCATGTTTCTTGGACCTGTTTGTTAGGAAAATCTTTTCCCAAACCTTTACTCACAGGTAACATCTGTCTTTGAATTTGAGGTGTATTTCTTGTATGCACAAGAAGGGTGGATTCTGTCTTTGTATCCATTCTGTTAGCCTGTGTCTTTCTATAAGCAAGTTTATACCATTAAAATTGAGGGAAATTAAATACCATTTATTATTTCTTGTTTGTTTTTGATTTATTGTTTTGGTGGCATTGTGTATGGATTTACCCTCTTTTTCTTTTGACTTTTGGTAAAGAGAGATTATGTATTGCCTGTTTTTTGAGTGTAGTTAACTTCATTAGGTTGGAATTTTCCTTCTAGTACTTTCTGTATTAGTGGATATGTATTGTTTAAATCTGGTTTTGTCATTGAATATCTTGTTTTCTCCATCTATGGTGATTGAAAGCTTTGCTGGGTATAGTAGTCTGGACTGGCATCCGTGTTCTCTTAGTGTTTGTAGAATATCTATCTTGGACCTGCTGGCTCTCAGAGTTTCCATGGAGAAGTCTGGTGTAATTTTGATAGGTTTGCCTTTATATGTTACTTGGCCTTTTTTCTTTGCTGCTCTTATTATACTTTCTTTACTCTGTATGTTTGGTGTTTTGACTATTATGTGGCAAGTTGACTTTTTTTCTGTTCTACTCTATTTTGTTTTCTGTAAGCTTCTTGTACTTACATTGTCATGTCTTTATTTAGGTTGGGAAAGTTTTCTTCTATGATTTTGTTGAATATGTTTTCTGCATCTTTGATTTGGATTTCTTCACCTTCTGTACATATTATTCTTAAGTTTGGCCTTTTCACAGTGTACCGTATTTCTTGGATATTTTGTGCTAGGAATTTTTTGGACTTAAGATTTTCTTTAGTTGATTAATGTATTTCTCCTAGTTTGTCTTCAACACCTGAGATTGTGTCTTTAATCTCTTGTATTCTGTTTGTTTTGCTTGCATCTATAGTTCCTGGTCATTTATTTACCTATATTTTCTAATTCCAGCTTTCACTTAAACTGTGTTTTTTTATTTTTTAATTTTTTTTATTATTTCTATTTCAGCTTTCAAACCTTGCACTGTTTGAATTGTTTCTTGCATTTTTTTTTTGGTTTGCCTTTACCTCCATTTCTTGAATTTTTTTGTTTTTTTCTTCCATTTCTTTAAAGGATTTTCTTACTTTCGCTTTTCAGGTCTGTATCATCTTCATGAAGTTGTTTTTCACATCATTCTCTTCTGTTTCATCTGTGTTGGGATGTTCAGGTGTTCCTGTTGTAGAGTCCCTAGACTCTGGTGGCTTCATATTAGTTCTTCTATACTTTAATGTGTCCTTATATTGTCGTCTTCCCATCACTTCTTCCAGTGGATGAAGGTGGGGTCTCTTCCTCTCAAACTTGGAATGGGTTCAAGGTTCTCTTCTAGTGAGTGCAAGCAGTTTCAATACTCCAGTGGGTCTCACAGTAGGTGTATTAGGGTCTGACACACCCTCTTTCCTACTGGGTGGAGGTGGAAGGACTAGCACTATGATGTCAGCAGACTCTGGATGACATGGTTCAGCTGGGGCAATTTGACCTGCCCACAGTCCCCAGGTCAGGAGAACCTAAAGAGGGCAAGCAGAAGTAGGACCTGAGACAAGAGCCCATGCTTACCCCTCCCCTGAGTGGGTGCAGTACTAGCACTATGAGGTAAGCAAACTCTGGATGGTTTGGTCTGCCTTTGGTGACTCAACCTGCCTGCAGTCCCCAGATGAAGAGATCCCAAAGAGCTCTTGGGTGACTTTCTAAGCAAGCAGCCACTGCTAATATTCTTTATGGTTTTGGATGTTCATTGCAATGTGTTTCCTATTTCTTAGGTAATTGCCCTGTCCAGCAGAACACAATGGGTTCAAGTCCAAGGGAACATGGAATGACAGGACAAGAGAAGTGGACAGCAAGACAACATGGCTGCTCAACCTGCATTTAATGAGAATTTTGTACAGGCTTAAATAGGGGAAATGAGGTAGGGGATGGGGCAGAGGAATGCAGGACAATAATGGAGGTGTCATTGCCTAGAAATCCAGCAGAGGAGTGTTCTTGATCACATACTAAGGAGTGTTTTTGGTCAGGTACTGAGGGGTGTTGATAGTCCCAGACCACCACTGAGGCTGAGCAGCAGTAATGTAGATAAAGATAATCAAGGTGTCAGTAGGGTAGAGGTTGCCAGGTGAGTTGCTAATTAACCTACTTGTAGGGAGAAGGGTTATTAAGTAATCTAACTGCAGATTGCTATCAGCTATTCCTGTGATCCCAGGTGCTTCTATCAGGAGGTCACTCAGCTACCACAGGATAGTCTTTCTCTAAGCGCTCTTCCTGTGGGGGAAGGCTGAATGGGCTGTTTGCATGGGCTCTTGCCAGCCTTTAAAGTTTATTTAAGGATTGCTCCTAGCAGGTAATATTATATACTTCTGGGATCTTTGATGGATCTGAAGCCTAGATAATCATAGTTATTGTTTTTCTTAGTCATGATAGAAGGTAAATTAGATACAAAACTTTGGACTCACCTAAATATGGTAAGTAATGCAATATTTTCTACAAAATTGCAAAATTCAATTGGAATTAACATTGTAAATGTAATTCTTATCTGACTGTTCTTCTTATTACATATAGTTTACTGTGTTAAAGTTAAATCATTTTCTTTTTATTTAGACAAAAGGGGGAAATGTGGAATATCTTTTTGTGTATTATGTAGATGTGTCTTTGGAAAAGAACCTTGTGACTGGTTCCCTGAAAAGCTGGGCAGGAGGTATAGGCAGGAGAGCTAAACAGAGAAAACTCTGAAAAGAAGAAGAATGGACTCATCAGTGGATGAGAGGGCACAGATATGAAAGCAAAGAGGTTATAGCCACTAGCCACATGGAAACATGTGGATGAAGAGAAATGTGTTAATTCATGTTTAAGAGAGAGTGAGAAACTGGCCTAAGATACTAGCCTGGAGTAGGCAACCCTGCTTAGACACCTCTTGGGGAGGGGAGGAAGAAGGCATTGAGTCAAAAATGCAGACACCAGGAGTTGGGTGACTAGCAAGGCATGTAGTTGCAGACTCATTTATTATGGATATTGAGCCTAACTATATATCCCCTCACAAGATTCATTTTTTTCAGGGGAATAGCTCTCCTGCATTATCCTTTCCTCATTGGCATATCTAGGAAGGTGTCTTTGTGTCAGCAGTCTTTGGGTATAGCAGCAGGCTGTAGATTGGCTCTGGGAGGAAATGCCTGCCATTCATGGTCATGCAGGCTCTTTGGGCAGGGTGACTGCAAGTTGGCTACTCTGGCTTGCAGTTTCTCCTACATTGGTCAGTCTTCCATAATTAATAAGAATACTCTGTTAATTGGGGATCAGGTTGCTTGAATGGAAATATCTGCTTCTCTATGTAATATGAAAAATGGCCTAAAGGGGTAGGGATTAGGAGGTAAATTATAAATCCCTTACTATCATGGCTTAAAGTATATTAATTTGAAGCTAGTTAGAGCTTATGAATATCTATTCAAATGCAATTATTATTTGACGAAACCTTAACAACAACTATTTCTAGGGGAATGGATAGATGGTTCAGAGGCTACAAGCACTGCATGCTTTTCCAGAGGACATGGGTTCAATTCCCAGCAACAACATGGTGGTCCACAACTATCTTTAGTGAGATCTGCTGCCCTCTTCTAATACATAAATAAATATTAAAAACACTTCTATATTATAGTCCTTTACAATGTTTACCTATTTATGTTTACAGAGGGTTTTCTCCACAGGAATAATAATGAAATTAAAAATCAGAAAACTCAGATACCTGAGAAAGTCTTATTATACATACTGCAGTTGACATATGAAGTTAAATTGCAATTAGCTGTGTTTTATCAAATAATACATTTAGTTCATTATTTTAGGCAGTATATCACCAAAACTGGATGGAAGCATGCTGTCTACAACTTTAAATTGTAATCATGTAGAAAATAGATACAAGTTGAATTCACTCATTTTTTAAAACAATAACTGAAGAAAGTATGTACAGAGAAAAAAGAGTAAAAATAAAAAGAATCTTCTTAATTTGCTGTCACAATTATAATTATACCCATATGACTATTTGCTCAAAGTAGAGCAGAGAAAACTTTGTAATGAAAGTGTGCATTATTCCTTGCACATTAATATATTAAATTATCAGGTCAGGGAGTTAGAGTGCCCTTTGGGTCAATAGGCCACTTAAGCATCTAGTTAAATTTATATGAGTACATTGCTGGGAAGATAATTGTAATCATATAAAATGACTCAGTTCAATGATTCCAATGTGGCTTAAAGATAATGAATCTTTTGTATCATTCATCTTGGGAATATTAACATTATTGAGCCCTATGACTGCTAATGAGCTTTTTGCAAGGAAAAGCATAAATTACAGACACAGATATTTTGATTGTTATAAGGATGATGGTGTAAAAAGCAATTAGTATGCCTGTGAGTAAATAACAGATTTGAAATTGACTTTGATCAAAAGGAAACTGAATATTCCAAGCATCATAACCATTTTATGAAAATTAATCCTTTAATAGAGCTAGAAAAGTTGCACCAGTTTTAAATAAAAAATATCTAAGATGTATCAGTAACAGAAGAGCTTTGGAAGAACAAGGGAAAGGATCTGTTGATCCTTATATTATAATATCAGGTTATATTTAGAGTGAGAAGTAAAAGGTCTACTACTTAGAATTTCAAAATTTTTATGGAAAATATGAAATTTATGTATTTAATTGACTGTATGTGCTTGTATGTGTGCAGTGAATATCTAATGAAGGAAGACAATCTGTGCTTCTTTGGTTTAGGAATATTAACTCACTCTAATAAAAACATAAGAGTGAGAACTATTGAGATAGTTTAACAGATGATAAATCTCTTATAATTTCAAAAGTAGGTCTGTTTCACTGATCTTAAGACTGGAGTTATTTTTTAACAGATTCTGACAGAGTTAATACATAGTCCCTGCACTTTTGAATTTCAATTTTTGTGAGCTCCAGGACAGCCAGGTCTACATAGCAAGTTGTAGGCAAGCCAGGGCTATATAATAAGATCCTGTTTCATACAAAACAAACAACAAACAAACAAAAATAGAATTGAATTTCATCTTACATAGTAGCAATAAATAGAAATAATAATTGTACTCTGTGCATTAGATAAAATATATTAAATGTGGATTAAATGTTTTATTTACAAAGAGGACTAAAATGGGTAGAAATATCTGACATTGAATTCCATTTGCCATCTCTTTCCTTCATGTCTTGTTCTCCATATTTCTTCTGTCATTCCCATTGATATAGATTGTCTGGGGTCATGAGAGATACAGAAGTTATTAACTGGTGTTTAACAGGTCGATTCACCAGATGCATAATTCCTGAAAGGGTATCCCCATTTAGCAAAACCATGGAATCATTGGCTGTGGAAACCAGTTGATGCTCTCTGTAATTTCTCCCATGAATCACTTCATAATTCCTTAAGAAGTTAATTTCTTCCCTAGAATAACTTTGGGTGTTTTCCCACCATTTGTGTATTTATCTCATGAAAATATTACATCTGCCAGGCACATTATCTGTGAGTGATCTAAAATATGACTTTTCTTTGGCTATATAAATTATCTATATATATATATATTATATAGTGAAACATGTCTCATGACTGGATCTATTTGTCCTACAAGCACAGTGGACACTTAATAGTATCCCTTGTTCTCTTACTAAGACTAAAAACACACAATTGGCTCACTTTAATGTCTGAAAGCATGGTGACACACAGGCAGAAATGGGACTTGAGAAGTAGTTGAGGGCTACATATGATCTGTTGACCCAGAAAGAGACTCTAGGATTGCCATGGGGTTTTGAAGCCTCAGAGTCCACTCACAGTGACACTCTCCCTCCACTCCCACTAAATAGTGACACTCCCTGTGACAACGCACTCAAATGTATAATTTTATGGGGGGCATTCTTAGTCAAAATATATATATACTTATTTCTTAGTCAAATCACCAATATATATGCATATAATAATATATAACATATATTATATCAAAGGAAATACTGATTATATAAAATATATAAATATATAATATATATTTATATTTCTTTAGGTCTGATCCCTAGGATTGTGGTCTCATCCTGATTCACAAAGAAAATAATAATTACAAAGCTTGTTCTCCCTCCCTCAGTATTCATTGGCACACTTAGCTAACTCTTTATGTAAATTATAGCTTTTATAAATGTACAAAATTCAAATCAAAGTAAAGGTGTTACTATTATTAATATTACTATATTTTGTTAAATTTGGACTTCAAGACATTAAAAGCTTGTTTTTCAAACTATCCTTTATGATACTTTGAGTGTAATTTGTAATTCATATGGCTAAATTTAAATGCACCAGACTAAAGATCAGTAAATAGACATGATTTTTGGCTGATGAGTTTCTTTGGCATTGGAATTTAAATAAATATAATTTTCTTATTTGATTGTCATTTTATACAAACGAATAAATGCTATCAGAATATACTTCAAGAAATTGATGCATATGAGAGATGTTTAATAATAATTCTGAATGGAAAGAAATATGAATCTGAATTGTCCTTTAAAATATCTGATAAATATGAATCTTAAATATTATATTACAACACACTGCTAGCTGTCAATTTAAACCTTTCCAAGAGTGTGAGATAATGGGATTTCTAAAATGATAGGCCATATTCAATATAAATGAAATTATGTTAGAACAAGTGAGACAGTCTTGTTAAACCGATGTGAAATCATCATTACAATTTTTTTCGTATTGAAAATGAAACTGAGCTAACATATTAAAGGGAATGAGATGATTCATATAATTTCACTTAATTTAAGCAGTTCTTAAGAGTTAATATTATTTTTACTTCCTTTGTATACCATCTTGTCATTTATATTATCAAATCTGTTTACTTCCACCAAAGCAAGAGACTTTAAGAATATTGAGATTACTCTCTTAGAAAAAAATTATGAAATTTAAAATATGAAAGTGAAAGTGTAATTTGAAAATGATTGTTACTGCTGCCTTCTCAATCCATAGAAAGTTAATTTTCTTTTTTATTTAGAGATTAGTACCAAAGTAGAAATGTAAATTCGCAACAATTATAATTTCTATTCAAACCATGAAAGTGGTGATTGTGCATCAAATATGAGATTATAAATTCTAAATGTTATACTTATATTTTTTAATTATATTTTTCCTTTACTACTTGCCCTGACATTTTAATTAAATGTGTAATTTATGTTTTATTATATTTCAAGTAGATTATTTCAGGAAACTATATAAAATTTGTTTACTTAAAAACATGTCAAAAAGGAGATATAATATCATGATAAAATCCTATGATGGAAAATGTTTTTATCAAGTGTTTTAGTTGTGTTGGACATGTTCAGATGAAATTTTCAAAGATGTCAAGAGCATAAAAGGTTGAAAAGTTAAAAGAGAATAAGTTTAGAAGAAGTAACTATGGCGTCTGTCAGCTCCAACAGCGTTTTATGGATTTAAAAATAAAGAAAAGAAACAGAAGGCAACGGCTTATCCTTACCAAGTCTGCACATACTGCCAGTTTACATGAGACACTGTACATTGAATTCTGGGTGATCTCACACTATGATTCTAATGCACAATTTGAACAGTGCTAATTTAAACGAAGTTAGATACATTTTTTGTAACTGAGATAATAATTCAGCTCCCTCAAAATAGTAACTTCAAATGTTGTGGAAGGAATTCAATATTTTAAAATATATTGAAATTCAAATGTATGAATATACATTAAACATGTAAACATATATTAAAATATAAACTAAATATATTTTGACTCTATTTTATTAATAATTCACACAACTACACCTCTGAACATGTTAGTATCAATTGTTTGGGTTAATAAAGCATAACTCATAATTATCATTTCATAATGAGGAAAAAGCTGTGAAAAAAATCACATCACGCTGATTGTATTCAGAAATTAGAAGGTAGTCATCCAGTAGTAAGTAAGCCTGTGCACATTTTGTATCAATGTGTATGCTCATAGGTCTAGCTTTAATTTATAATGTGAAGATGAATCGGAATCATCAATATAAGTT
The DNA here is from genome assembly GCF_017639785.1 of Mesocricetus auratus. NCBI lineage: Eukaryota > Metazoa > Chordata > Mammalia > Rodentia > Cricetidae > Mesocricetus > Mesocricetus auratus. The sequence goes on from NW_024429202.1 coordinate 22,112,754, forward strand.
GACCATCCTTACCTATTTCATTTTCCACATTTATCATTTGCTTTGGTTGCTTTCCTCTGTGATTGACTAGGTTGGTGTGTGTGCCAATGAGATTGAAATTGTTCATTGGAGCACTATAGGTTGCAGTCATACACAATTAAAGATAATGACTTCTCCCTTCATGCAGTCCACAGGTGGTAAATAATTTAGCAATGAAATGTATTATCCCCTGATAAATTTCTTGAACTGTGACTAAATGTTGATTGATAGTTTCAAGTCTTTTATAAACCGATGGGAAATAATCATAGATATTTTGAGTCTTCGCTTTCATTGGCCTTGTCTAGGTGGAATTTCACTGCTCTTCTCTCCCGCCTTTCGGCTGTACTCTTCATGTCTCTTCTAGGATGTTCCCAAGCCCTCTTGCTAGCTTCCTGACTTCTGTGGGTACTGCAATTCAAAATAATAGAATAATTCTTCACTGACCTTGAAAGAACAATACTCAATGTCATAAGAAACGTCCAAAAACCCAGGATAGCCAAAATAAAACTGCACAACAAACAAACTTCTGGAAGCATTACCATACCTGACTTCAAACTGTACTATAAAGCTATAGTAATGAAAACAACTTGGTATTGGCAAAAAAACAGATAGGAGGACCAAAGAAATCAAATCTGATATTAATCACACACCTATGAACATCTGATGTTTGAAAATCAACCCAAAATTTATAGAATATTCAGCAAATGGTGCCAGCATAACTGGATGATGAATATCTAACAAAATATTAAATATTGGACATGAGAAGCCCTCACTGGAGTTCTTGGCCAGAGATTTCCATTAGACTCCCAAACCATAAGTTTATTCTTAATGTCCTTGGTTAATAGCCAGAGGTGGAACATAAGATCCAAATTCTGCAGACATGATGGACTTCAGAAACAGAGTGCAGACATGTACTGAATGGAAATAACCAGAGTCACCTCTCCTTGAAGAATTGCTTTCATCATACCAAAAAGCACCACTTGGAGTTCCAAAGGAGGAGGCAACCAACAGGCCTATGCAGCAAAATGTCTATGAAACATATCATTGTCCAGGAAGGCACAATGACTCTACATATTCAATAGTGACACACAGCCCCTGTCAAAAACCAACTGCACTCTAATTGAAGTAAGACCTGCACAGTTTTACTGAAATATTGGCTACTGGAGAAGAATTTACAACCATAATTCACTAAACCAGTATAATCCCAACAACCAATAAAATTTGTCCTTATACTCATAGATAAATGTAGTAATCACTTTCCCTTACAGCATACAGAAGCCATTACAGAAAACCACAACAAATCAAAATGCAGATGTGTGCACATAGTTTTAGATTTGAAAACTCCTCTGGTTGAATTTTTCCCGAAATTAGTATGGAATAATCTTCATTATTCTTCTGACTGTTTTTAATGTGAAGGCTATTTTATAAGAGTTTTCTCATAGTAACCCCAGGTGGATTCCTAGATCTATTTGCATTTATCTCCCTCATAGTCAAATATTATATCTATCTCTAACGTAGAAATATGTTCCTTAGAGACAGCAAAAATATAGATCTTAGTTTTGGTTCGTTTATGTTGTTGTTGTTTTAATCCAATTTGATTGTGTCCACTTTTTTCTTTTCAGTCTCAAATGGTACTTCCAATATACAGCATTGTGCTTATGATGGCTAGTCTTGGTTGTCAACTGAGCATAACAAGGGAGAAAGAACCCTGAGTGAAGAATTGCCTCTGTCATATTTGCCTATGAGCGTGTCTGTGGGACATTTCTTAAAGATGGTTGCTATGGGATGATCAAGACTACTGTAGGTGGTAAACCCTCAGTCATGTGTTATTGGTTTGTCTAACAAAGGAGACTGAACTTGAGAAGGGAAAGCAAGCCAACAAAAAGTGTTCTTAGTGACCCCTGTTTTACTTTTTATATTCACTTATCTGCTTTGAGTTCTTACCTTGTCTTCCATGATGAGGACACCAGGCTGTAAGCCAAATAATAGGCTCCTCCACAAGTTTACTTTGGTCACAGAGTTTTATCTCAGCTACAGTGAAAGTAACTAGAACAGTGGTCATGAAATCTGTAATATATGTTTATCATGGTAAGTTTGGTTTCTTGTTTTTCTATTTGTTAATTATTGTTTCTGTTTTTTAGACTTAAAATACATGATTTTCTACTCTCCTAGCTTTAAAAGTTTCTGTTATTTGGATTGGTCTGAGTGGTAGATTTCTGCATGGATCCAGAGATTGACCTGAATGAAGATATGAGGGAATGATGTCACTCAGGGACACTTGAACACAGCAAAATTGGGATCAGATTCTCTGATGAAGATGCTGTTAGGATTTATTGTCATTGGAAACAGTCTTATACTTTAAAAGCAGAGTACCTTAGAGGATCAGGGTCAAGGTATGCATAAAAGAGATCACACCTCACAACAGTTCCCAAGTAAGATATGTATAGAGGGGATGGGCAGGAAGTGGCTACATGAGAGAGTCAGAGAGACTTGGGTGGCAGGGACCTTTTAAAGACCTGGCATTAGATGACTAGTTGCTGAATTATTGAATTCCTGAGGGCAGGCTGGCAATTAGCGATGACTAGGTGCTGAGTCACTGAATCTTAGGGCAGGCTGGGAGACTGCCGGATTTCTAACAAGAACTTCAGCATTCCTGAAAAGCAGAACGTTTAATACATTCAGTTGAGCAAGGGTACAGGTTTAGCTAATCTCAAAACGAGCAGTCTGTACAGGAGCAACCTTCAGGCAGAAAACATCCCAGGTTTGGAGAGTGGAGGGAGCTAAAACATAATGTTTCCTGCACATATTATCAATGATTGCAGTCAAACCAGAGACAAGGCTTTGCCATGCTGCTGAACCTTACTCAGTGTGTGTTTCTAGTCTTTTATGTGTTGGCTGCATGAAACCTAGCAAAATGTTTGTTCCTGTGCTGATAGAGAGTAGGGCTGGCATAGTCAGGGTCCAATGGAACAATCCCTAAGGGTCATTCCTTGTTGCTGAGTGATGGGTTTGGGATGTACTTGGCCTTTTATCAAGATAGCTAAGTGAGGCAGACCATCAGTGGATGAGCCTGAAGAGGAAGGGAGAACAATATTTTACATCTTTACAATTGGCCATGGGAGAATGGATTATGAAGGAGTTTGCTGAGGTTTTAAAAGACAGAGCCAGGGGAAATAATATTTTTGAGATTATAATTTAATTAAAACACTTTCGCCTTCTCATTTCCTACCCTCAAATCCTTCTATGTCCTTTCCTGAACTCTCCGTCAAAATTATGGCCTCTAATAAAACATTTTTAATGAATTTTAACAAAATCAGGAATGGAAAGTAGGACACAACCAACAGCAATCTACAGATTCAGTGAAATTCCTGTGAAAATCCCTGCACAATTCTTCACAGAACTTGAAAGGACAATACTCAACTTTATATGGAAAAGCAAAAGACTCAGGATAGTCAAAGCAACCATGTAAAATAAAGGAAGATAAGCAAGCATCACCATCCCTGACTTTAAGCTGTACTATAGAGTTATGATAATTAAAACAGTTAGGAATTGACACAAAATCATACTGGTAGACCAATGGAATCGAATTGAAGACCCTAATATTGACCCACACGTCTATGAACACCTTCAACAAATGATACTGGCATAACTGGATGCTGGTGTGTAGAAGACTGCAGATAGATCCATATCTATCGCCATGCACAAAACATAGGTCCAAATGTATCAAAGACCTCAACATAAATCCAGACACACTGAGCCACTTAGAAGAGAAAGTGGGAGGTAACTTTGAAGGAATTGATACAGGAGACTGCTTCCTGAACAAAACACCAGTAGCACAGACACTGAGATCATCAATTAATGAATGGGTCCTCCTGAAACTGAGAAACTTCTGTAAGGCAAAAGACATAGTTTACAAGACAAAATGGCAGCCCACAGAATGGGAAAAGATCTTCACCAACCCCACGTCAGACAGAGGACTGATCCCTGAAATATACAAGGTACTCAAGAAACTATTCACCACAACACCAAATAATTCAATTACAAAATTGGGTACAGAACTAAACAAAGAATTCTCATTAGAGGAATCTAAAATGACTGAAAGACACTTAAAAAATTACTCAACATCCTAGTCATCAGGGAAATGCAAATCAAAACAACTTTGAGATACCATCTTACACCTGCTAGAATGACTAAAATCAAACAGCCAACAATTTATGCTGGATAGGATTCAGAGAAAGGGAGCTGCTTCTCTGTAGGAGGAAGTCTGTATGCCGCCATTAACCATGTGACTTACTAGAGGCGCATACAGATGAGGTAATAAAAGGGCGGTTTACCACACCACTAACCACACCCACTTTAGGCATGACTAAAGACATATACGTACGTAGGCGGTGAACTACGTCACTAGCCAGGCCCACTTTTGGGCATGGCTAGGGGGCGTTACGGGGGAAGGTATAAAAGACAGCACACAGGAAGTCTCGGTCTCTTTTCCCGGAGTTCGGCTTCCGGTTCGGCAGCGGAAAACTACTTGGCTCATCTGAGTTACTTGTTTGGTATCTTGCAAGTAATTTCTACAATAAATACTTAGTTTTACTTTCAGTAAGTGTGTGTCACTTATCGTTACAGTGTCATTTGTGCAAACTTGTACAGCCACTTTAAAAATTAGTATGGTGGTTTCTCAAAAAAATGGGAACCTGTCTACCTCAAGATCCAGCAATTCTACTCTTAGGCATATGCCCAAAGAATGCACTTTCAAACAACAAAGATATGTTCAACTATGTTCATAGAAACATTATTTGTGATAGCTAGAATCTGAATCAACCTAGATCAACACATATACTGAAGAATGGATACAAAAATGTGATAGATTTACACAAAGGAGTACTACTCAGTGGGGAAAACAAAACAAAACAAAACAATGGAATCTTGAAATTTACAGGAGAATGGATGGGACCATCCTAAGTGAGGTAATTCAGTCAAAAAACAAACAAACACGGTATGTACTCCCTCATATATGGATATTAGACATAAAGCAAAATATTACCAGCCTACAATCCACATCTCCAGAGAAACAAGAAAACAAGGAGGACCGTACAAGGGACATACAGGGCCCCCCAGTGAAGCAGAAAAGACAAGAGCCCAGCAAACAAAATGGGAGCATGGGAGAAGGAGGAGGAAGGTAGGAGAAAGTGCAGGGGAGAAAAGGAGGAGGGAAGAAAACATGAGTCATCAGGAAGACTGAGTGGGGAGCTAAATTGAGGAAGACAAGAAAAGCGAGCAATCAATAGGGGGAGCCATTATACGTTTAAAAAGAAATCAGGCACTAGAGAATTGTATAGAGTTTTACAAGGATGACCTCAAGTAGGACCCTAAGCAATAATTGATAGGTTACCTTAAATGCCCTTCCCCTATAATGAGAATGATGACTACTCTAAATGCCATCCTAGAGCCTTCATCCAGTAGCTGATGGGAGCAGCAGCAGGCACCCACAGCTACATACTGAGCCATACTCCTGATATGCATTTGTAGAAAGGAAGGATTGATGAGCAAAGCATTCAAAACTGAGCTGGAGAAACCTACAGAGCTAGCTGATCTGACCTAGTGAGAGCACAGGGATCCCAGTTGTAAAGCTGGGGAACCAGCCTTGGACTGTACCAAACCCTCTGAATGTGGGTGCTAGTTAGGAGGCCTGGGCAGGCTATGGGGCCACTAACAGTGGAACCAGTATTTATCCCTAGTGCATGCATGAACTTTGAAAGCCCATTTCCTATGGAGAGATACTATTTCAGCAAAGATACACAGCAGAAAAAGGCCTCGGCCCTCCCCCAAATGATGTGATTGATTTTGATGATCCCCCATGTAAGACCTCAGCATCCTTGCTAAGCAGGTGGGACGTGGGTTTGGGAGGTTGGTAGGGGCCATGGGAGGAAGTTAGGGAGAGGGAATGGGAGATTGATATGTAAAATGATTGTTTCTAAATATAAAAAAGGAAAAAATAAGCAAAATTCTTCAGAAGTTGTCAATCTCAATATGGTTTTATTTAAACCACTCAGTTTTATATATTCTTCAATGTAATTCCATTCGTTTCCCAATTTCAAAACATGAACACTAGGAACAATTAATTCTGCCCATTTGCACCAAATTGACCTATTTCCTGGTAAATAATTCTACTTTTAAAGACATACTGTTTTCAAACTTACAGTTGGTATCACTTCAGTGCTAAGTATTCTTTCCCAAACTGATACTCAGTATGTCCAATACATAATTTGATTTTATAAAATATATACTCTAATCATATAAAGCTGTACTTTTTATTGAAATTAGAAACAAGCTTGTTTTACATGTCAATCCAGTTCTCTCTTCCTCCCCTCCTCCCCTGGCCCCCACCAATCACCTATGCCATCCCCTTTCTCCTTTCTGCTCACCAGGGAGGGTGAGGCCTTCCATGGGGGAACTTTGAAGTCTGCCATATCATTTGGGACAGGACCTAGGATCTCCCACATGTGTCTAGGCTGAGAGTGTATCCCACTGTGAGGAATGGGCTCCCAAAGTCTTTCCGTATACCAAGGATAAATATTGATCCACTGCCAGAAGACTCATAGATTGCCCAGACCTCCTAACTGACACTCCGGTGGCACATATCTTTAATCCCAGCACTTGGGAGTCAGAGACCAGCATATCTCTGTGAGTTCAAGGTCAGCCTGCTGTATAGAGTGAGTTCCAGGACAGGCTCAAAAAATACAGAGAAACTCTGTCTCAAAAAAACAAAAACAAAAACAAACAACAAACAAACAAAAGAAACAAAACTTGCTTTTAAAACAGAATCAAGTTTTAACCAATTTATAGGACATCTTGGCATATGTATAATTAAAAGTACTTATCAGTATAATAGCTATTTTCTTTTCAAGCTTGTTACTTCAGAAACTTAATATGTATTCTAGATTTCAACCTTAAAAACACTGTAGATAATAAGCACTACATGTTAATATTTATTTTATCTCTGTGTATGTGGGGTTATCTCATTGATTTCTTTGACAGTCTTAAACATAAACTTTGTGGGAGGTAATCAATACCTTATCCTTTAATTTTTAAATTTTATGATAATGAAGTTATATTCAGTTTATTTTACTTTTTATCAATGTTAATGTGTCTTTAAATTCTTTGCTGGTGATCTTCAAGTCTTTGTACATTTAATCCGTATGTAATTGTGCCACAGTATGTAACAAAACAATTATGTTGAAATATTTCCTTTTTCATAATTAAATTGAATATTTTAATATTAACATACTTTTCTCTTTATAAATTACTATTAATTTTAAATTAATTTGTATTTAAATTAAAAAACCTTATTTTACATACCAATCCCTCTTCCCTCTCTCTCCTGTCCTCCTATTTCCCCAACATTTCCCCAACCCACTCCTCATCCATTCCTCAGGGACAGTAAGCTCTCCCAGAAGGGGATCACCAAAATCTGTCACATCATTTGTGACAGTGCTTAGGCCCTCCCACATGTATACAATACATTTTGTTCATGTTCCTTCCCTCCCTATAAATATTTTGATATTTTATTATGAATATTTCAAATGCATCAAAAATGAAAACAACTTGCTAAATCTCCTGAGTGATAGATTTTTGCACTTATATGAATCAATGTATGCATGGTATAATTTATTAATATGTTAAGAAATTTCATTTTTAGATTTAAGTTTAAATACATTATAGACACTAGTTTATGCTTTTAAATACTTTATTATAAATATCACTATCAAGTATTCTACTTTATTAATTTTTCTTACTTCTGTTGTAATTACACAAACCTTAAATGTATATATTGACTCAAAATCATATATTACCCTTGTGTTTTCCAAATGCTGCTACTTATTGACACTTAGGTTGTGTTCAGTTTGTGGTTGAAAACAATTTTTACACCATTGAAATAAACAAATCTAACCAAAAATATTTGTAATATTTGGAAATTTTTTAAATAATATTCAATAAAAGAAAAATCTAACAAAGTAAAAGCCTTCATGTTTTACTGGAAACAAACAAAAATTATTTTTGTTAATTAAAATCAATAGTATTGTCTTCAGTGTGATGTGTTTTAAAATTTGTTCCAGATTAACCATGGAACCTACTCTACTGTCATTTTTGCTGCAATTGCATTCTTAGGTGAAATATGTTTTGAAAGGTATATTATTAGTGAGGATAATGTGAAAATAATTTCAACAACGTATTACTTTAAGAAGAAAATTATGTTCTTTCTTGCCTAGGGTTGAAAACTTAAATCTTCTTGATATTGGCCCATTAAAAGATTGATTTGTTTCTAATTGAGGACTGAAAGTCACTGATTTGTACATCATATCATTTTCTTCACATGCATAAATGGTCTTTATCTTCTCTGGAATTTGGAATGACATAATTCATGCGATCGTAAATTGTAGCCACATGTTTGGATTTTTCTTCTTTTCTTAAAGATCCAACCTTCCTGAAACAGCGTGATAGAATTTTCTTGTATCCAGCTGTGCTCTTTCACACGAGAGTGGCCGTATTAGCCTCATTTGTTTGAGTATTTGGTACTTAGTTGGTAGAATTGGGTAAGGATTGGGAAGGAGTGGTGTTGTTAGAGAAGCTGTGTCATGGGAGGTGTAGGAGAAACCTTTTGTGTTTCAATAGACTAAAGTCATTTCCAGGTGGATCTTTGCTCCCTGTTTGCTCTTCCAGATGTGAGCTCCCAGCTGCTACTGTGGTTGCCTGCCACCTGCTATCTCTACTTTGTCATTATTAATTCTAACCACTGAAACCTGTAAATATCAAATAAATGCATCCTTCTATAACTTGCCTAAATCATAGTATCTTATCAAAGCTATGGAATAAAAACTAGTACAGCATCTCTAAATGTAAACATGATTCAATTAGGTCTGCATGGGTGACTTTCCAGCACATACAACTGGGCAAATTTTTTAAAGTATTCCTATCAGTTTTTTGCTACTTCTTGATCTTCATTTCTCTCATTGTAGAATGATTTAGTGCTTACAGACAGATTCTACTTTAGACATCCTCCTTATCATTTGAATGGGCAAAGGCAACTGAGGAAAATGTCATAATATATAATCATATTGCCCTTGGAAAAACTGTCAACCCCACAGTTTTCACTATCGGTATTCTTCTACAAAGGCTCGGCACTTAGTGCCACAACTTTGTTTACCGAGACCATTAAAATTGCATGTTGTGACCCTCTTAATTATGTGTTGAACAGCTAATGGACTAAATATGGACATAGTTTCATGACAGAGGTTTTGTCTTTCTTTGTGTAGACATGAGCATACAAATCAATGATGCCAACAGTGTGGTATGTTTTCCATTACCTCTAAGTATCTGATGAATAAATGGAACCTTAGTAAATACATGTTAATGAATGAAAAATTATTTTGCATGGCATAGATTATTTAATGGATGTGGACAGCATTTGATGAAGTATGAACAATTTGACTGAACAGTGCCTATTAATAAAGATAACTTAAAAATTTAGTATACAAATATGATGGAAAAAGTGTATTTAATCATAATTCATGTGTTATTGTCCTCGTTTCATATGGACTATATTTCTATACTACTCCGATACTGTACAGTAACACAATTAAAACAGATGATATATTTCAGAAATCAACAATAATTAGAGCACTCTGAATCCCAGTAGTAGTACTTGTACTACTTTAAATTAGTATAGATCATTTTATATGAATCTTTTGAATCAGACTTTCTACCTAATTTATCATTTTAAATGCAATGGAAATAAATAAAACACTAGTAAGATGTTTTAATGTCAAACTTCCACCACATAGATGTAATTATATCCTTTAGTGTACATCTATTTTGATACAAAATGATGCACCCACACTGCTACTGTTTCAGACCAATCAGTATCAAGAAGTTTTGTCATGTTTTTTTAAATTAGGTTGCAAAAACAGACCTATTATTTTTTCCTTCATATCAAGATTATATATACTGCTATGGAATAAAAACAACACAAATGAGCACATAAACAGGTGCTGGTGTTTAATTAACAGTTTTTGAAAGTAATTACATGTTTAGTTGTTTCTATACATGGAAGTTTGAAACCTCCATTATATCCTGTAGGGATTTCTTCAACATTGGCATGTTGCTACTAATTGGTCAAGAACAGGAAAAAGTCTCACATTTGACATTTAACCACATGTTCATTTTGTGAAGCAGCTGCAATTTCATTTCAGAAAAGATTAACACACCGTTCTATTTTTACTTTATGGAAAAATCATTTTAAGCTATTAGTGCATGTTAGTTCTCAAGTATTTGATAGTCTTCCAGTGAAAGAAAGGTTAACAATGTCTCCTGGATAGAATTAGCATCCATCAAAAGCACTGACAGGGCACATTTCTTATTATCAAAAAACACAGCACGAGACATAGAACAAAATGTATTCTTCCTGGTACTGGAGCTGTCTGAAAAACAAGTAAAATTGAATGCAGCCTCAGGGATTCAGACAATAATATGAAGCCTTACTGGAGGGTTTTATACCATTTCATACTGCTGAATTCATAAATTAAGATGCAGAAATTATTAGGATTGCTGGCATCACTATTGTTACATGGTTTCTCTTTTCTTTATTGTTTTTATTTGCCAAGTCTATGTGTATGATTCTCACGATAACCTTGTGTGTAGTTTCATTATTTCTGAATAGTTTAACATCAAGATTTTTGATTTATAAAAGATAGGATACATCATGTTGTATTGAAATGCTCAACATATAAATTTGATGACTAAGATATCAGGGAAGGACACCCCACATGATTTGCTTATTACTCTGTAATATGCTCTGAAGATCATAGACGTGAGCCTTCCAGCGTGGAATTTCAGTTCGTGTCAAGAGTTAGCAAACAATACAGTCTGTGAATCCATAACCACCTTTCAGCTACCCATTTAGCTTTCAGACCTGTGTACTCTCCCTGGTTTTCTCTCATGCTCTGCTCATCACACAAATTTGGAGTCCAAGTGTAACTCCCTACCTCTCTTCCTCATTGGATTTTGCTGTACCAATGGCATTGTAATTTCTAGTCTCTTAAAAGTGGTTTTTAAGTTGTATATGTTATAGTCATCTATTTTATGGGCAAGTAAGGGAACAAGTGCAAGAGTCATCCTGAGTGAGGTCACCTGGACCACAAGTATTGTGTGTGTTTGATTATATTTGGAAATTAGCTGAAAAATCAAACCATAGAATCCACAGGGGCTACACTGCTCAGAGTCCCAAAGTGTTTAAACAAATGAAAACACCACTAGTCAACAGTTGGCTATATTTCAGAAAAACCACATACTGTGCTGTCAAGGCCAAGTGACAAAGAATGATCTAGAAGAAAAGGGCAACCACTTAAGAGTAACCTTGGGACTTGCTCTCACAATTGCTCATTTCAATAAAAAATGTAGTATCCAGGCACCAAGAGTGCTTCCACTAGAGTTACTGCCTGAAAACGCAGCTGAGAACCAAGAATCCACAATTAAAGTAATTTTGGATGTTCATTGTTGTCAAGTATTAGGAATCAGAGACATGTAAAATTCAGTCTTTTACAACATTACCAAACATTAACTCAGAAGATAACAACCCTGACTTAGGAAGAATAAGAGATTGGGTTGTGCATTCATGCATAGCTTTTCATGTTGAGCTCTTGACTTTTTTCATGGAAATAAGAAAATCATGAAGATATTTAACTAGGACACAGCTGAGTAACATGCTTTCCTTCTTTATGTTACAGTGTGGACATAGTTGTATAATCTGATTCATATAGGTTATTTTCATCACAAATGGGTGACAAATCATGCTGGCTTTTAATACCATGACCAAGGGAAAGGTAAAGCATAACATACAGTTTCAGTTTAGATTTAGAAAATATGCTTGCAAGACCAAATACAGGAAAAAAATGTGTAAGTTTTAGTTGTGTAAATCAGGATAACACCTGGCATGATTGAGGGAAGAAAAAGATTACTTATGGTTTGTAATTATGTAAGTCAGGTTAGGCTAAGTTTACCTGGGTGAAAAATACAACAGAGGATTTCATGTTGACATGTTTATTCTCATTACTAGTAGCAGGGGATTCTGCTTCAGTTTGATAGAGGAGGTACCATCTGCAACACATTGCTTCATGCTGTTGTCACAGGAAACACAACTAGATGTGTCAGGTGCCCTCTTGTTTACTTTGCCTGCAGTTCACACTCAGCTTCACAGTCATATTAGGGATCAGTATAGTCAGAACTATTTCCAGAACCCAATTTAGCATCAAAATGTATATGCAAAAGAATGGGCAGAAATTTTACCAACCACCAATCTTCAGTGTGATGACATCCACAATAATTTGTTAAATCTCAGACTATAGCATGGTTCTGAATTTTACTATGTACTAACACCTGTTTTCATTTCACAATCGCATAGATAGCCCTTGATCTCAGCATCTTGGGTGCTGATTAAAAGTACTAGATACCATACAGTGATAAAATAATATTTCAACTTACAACTGATTTTAGCATCATTTGCTTATAGTCATATGATTTAGTTATTTTATAATGCATTAAGTTACTAAAGAAATAATTTGATATGTGGGCTCAGAAGGTCATATCACTCTTAGCAGTTAACTATTTATCATGGAGACTGAGTCATTATCTTCAGTTGTATGATCACTAGTATGCTATGTCCTTGTAAGTAGCCACAATTAAAATCTGAGATTCACAAGAATAAAAAAGACAAAACAATACAAAAGGTTTTGGGAGAAGGGGAATTCCAGTGGGGAGATAAGTGCAAGTATAATATACATGCACAAAAGTATCTAAAATTAATTTTAAAACATACAATCATTACTCAACAAAATACCATTTATTTATAATATATCATGAAATTAATAGTTAGGATTATATCTTTATGAATGTTTTCCTTGATTTAGAAAAATGAGCAGTATTGCAAGCATGGATTTGAAAAATTTAACTTAAACAACAGTTTACAGTATATTTTAGTTTCCTTGGAATTTGAAAATGGTAAGAAATCCCTAGAAAGAGTAACTAGATTTTTGATAGATTAATACTTTTTATTTACTTCATTTTCTGCGGAATGGTGAAAAAGTATTACATTTCTTTTTTTTCAGTCAACCCTTAACACTTTACAAGTAATTTAAAACACTGAAAGTTATTGGAAAACAGTACTAATGACAACAAAATACCTGATTAGGTGGCAACAGAATAAAACCATGGAATATCAAATTTGCTTGTTTGTTTATAAACCTATTGTTTTTCATTGCCCCAGCACAAAGAAATGAGTGAGAAACAAGTTAGCTCCAGTAGTAATTGCATTTCATGGCATTAGTAGTGTGGAACGTGCAGAAGAGATTCAGGAGGCAGCCAAGAGAATGGCCAATATTAGATTCCTCCTTATGGATAACTGTGGTTTGAATAGTGAAGACAAAGTAGGAAACGACTGCGCAAGAGTAGTCTTCAGTATCTACAGATACAGAATCATTCAGAATGTTCCTCAAAATATATCAATGTGTGTGCTTTTGCTTACCAGGTGAATGAACTTTCATTCACCAGCCATGAATAATAACTTTTGGTGTGTGAGGTGTACAGATGAACTAGTACTTTTATAAAGGCTTGCCTGTGAGACAGTCAGCTACCTGGAAAAACATACAAGGATGCAGAAATTTACAGGACACATTCCTAGAAAAACAAATGTCCTTAACTGAGGATGATGGCACAGGAATGTAATCCCAATACTTGGGAGACTCAGACAAGAAGTTTCTGTGAGTTTAAGGACAGCCTAATTCACCCACAAGCTATCTTGGGCTACATGACCAAACAGTGTCTTAAAAAAGTTAGGAATTAATATACAATAATGGAAGAAAACCTTAATGGTAACATCTTACATGGTAAATGGGAGGGTAACAAAATTTCATGAAAAACAATTTCTCATATTACATATTTAACTCAATACTTGAGAAATTTTTGGAAAGGCTTAAGGCTTTAGAACTAATGATATTCATCATTCAAGCCATCAACTCTTCATGCTAGGCATTTCTGGAATGTTATTATTGATTAAAATAGTCATCAATTAAGAGGATGATCCAGAGAAGAGAGTAGAAGAAAAACAAGGAAGAGGCAGAGATAAACAGACACACACAGAGAGAAAGACATAGTTAGAATCTACAAAGCTTACTCAAACTCAAACATATATCAAATATAGTCACCTATATAACCTACATACATATACTTGTTATTCATATATTTATATAATATGTACTTATGTACATATATGTAATACATGTATGACAGGTGTACAATGAAATTTTCAAAGTACACATAAATAGTATAATTTGATAAATGGACAAGCTAGATACAAACGGTTCCTACAAACAGTGTGTATGCATGTATTTGTCTGTGTTAGAAGAAATTGAAATTCAGAAATAGGATTGAAAGGCAGTAATGGAACAGGAAATATGAGAGTTTAAAAGAAGTGACTAAAACCGATAAGAGACTACAGCAGGACATAGAGAAGGAAATAAGGACTACTGTGGCCATAATGCTATATGGAACAGGGTTTAATATTCCCAGTTCCAGTTTGAAGAAGAGTTTAAAACTTAGACTCACAGGTAAAAGTTTCAATACAGGTGTATTCAGATGAATAAATTCTTCTGGAAGATCAGAAGTCCTGGGGAACAATAAAATTTGTTTTAAATGAATATTAGGACATTATTAGCCATCTAATTAATATGACAGAAGATGGAATGAACTTAACATGACATAATATAAGGAAAGAAGCATCCTTTAAAAATCATTATTGCATATGGAAAAAGGTCTATCCATTTAAACAAAAATTAGTTTGGTTGTTTTTTAGCATATAAATATACCACTCTTTGCCACCAATATCTTATATGCTTTTTAAGTAAAACAATGTATAATCATTATTAAGAAATCATAGTTCTATAAAGACCTTCCTCAAGGTGGGTGTTGCCACACATTCATAATCCCAGCTCATGGGATTTAGGAGTAGTAAGATCACTACAAATTTGTGAATTTGTGACCAATCTGGTGAACAAAAGCAGTTCCAAACTAGTTGTGGCTATATCAAAATGTCTTGTTTCATTAAACAAAAATTGCTCTCACTTAATTACAGTTTGACATTGTCTGTAGTTTTTAGTTTCAGGATTACTGAATCCATTACATACTACTATTTTGCCTCCTGTTTCCTACTTTTTCATACAATGTGCCAATGTAATTTATTGAGCTTCTTGGAGGATCCCTTGCCCTTTCAAAACTGCAAGAATATTGTTTTACAAAGGAAGGTCTATACCATGTGCTTAGGTGAATTGTTTAGAAAATAATACTGTGTCTAGTATACATTTTTAATGTCAGGACACAATGTGGACAGAAGGAAAGTTCCAAAATAGCTTAAAAGAAATCTGCAGTGAACTAGACAGGTATGTGTTATTGGTGTAAATTTGTCAAATCCTTAGAGGCAAAAATAAATATTCTCCACACACAACCTTGAGAAGGTTGACAGATGCTCACATAAGGCAGGTTCAATCTGAAGTTATCCCTAAGGGCTAAATGACAACTCTTTCATATGTAAGTTTTGTGGATTTTATACTACTTGTCACACTATGAATAATGGTTTATGGGAGAAGTATGTCAGTAAGAATGTTCAGCAAGTGGGTAAATATATGCCATACTCAAAAGATGATAGACAAAATCTGTATCAAGAGAGTTTCTACAGTGGATGTCAGTTGATAACTTGCAGAAAGTTTCAACATAGAATTTTATGCCTTTAATTCCCCTCTAGATTGGTGATTCCAGAATATAATCATTACCAAAATTTGTTTCCCTAAATGCCGTTTTAACAGTGATTTTAACACTATTTTACCAACCCTGTCTCCAGTGAAAAGCAAACAATTGGCTGGATACCAATTCCTGAATAATTCATGCTTCAAACCAAAATAATTATGTCATCACTCTGCCATCTTTAGCTATAATAATGAAAGAGAAGGAATATCAAAATTTGATGATCTCATTGTACATCTTAATTAATTAAGTAGTAAACATGAGCTATTTATGTTTGACAAAGCTTACATGATTTTATATTTAAAAATATAATTGTAGCCAGGCAGTGGTGTGCGTGTGCTTTTGCTTACCAAGTGAATGAATTTTCATTTGCCAGCCATGAATAGTAACTTTTGGTGTGTGAGGTGTTCAGATGAACTAGTATTTTTATAAAGGCTTGCCTGTGAGACAGTCAGATACCTGGAAAAACATACAAGGATGCAGAAACTTACAGGACACATTCCTAGAAAAACAAATGTCCTTAACTGAGGATGATGGCACAGGAATGTAATCCCAATACTTGGGAGTAAACATGAGCTATTTATGTTTGAGAAAACTTACATAATTGTATATTTAAAAATATAATTGTATCTGGGCAGTGGTGGTACACGCCTTTAATCCCAGCACTAGGAGAGCAGAGGCAGGGTTGGTATGACAGCCTCCAAAATAATACAGAGAAACCCTGTCTCGTAAAACTAAATAAATAAATAAATAAATAAATAAATAAATGAATAAAATATAATTGGATGTGTGATTCTAAAATATCACAATTTAATATTGGTACCAGATTTTATAGTAAGCCTTTTGGAGTCTAATTTGTAAATCATAGCACTGAAGGGGTGACTCCAATAGAAAGTTATTCATTGCGACCTTTTAGAACAACCGCGTTAGGATCTTTGTCCTCCAGAGGAATGTCCACTAAGAGATAAATGTAGCCAACACTTTTGGTGTGTATGGTGGCTGATTACAACAGTGCAAAGCATAGAAGCCAGAATGCCTCCTCTATTGCAAGTACATCAAACACGGTCTCTGACTAGCCCTTATCTGAGCATCCTTTCCTTCATCATCTGTAGTGTGTATCATTTGCTACTTTCACAGCTTTCCATTTTACACTTTAGAAAGTAAAAGTTTCTGTTTATAATTAGAAAACATTCACTGTGAGCTTTTGAAATTCAGAGAAAATGAAAAAGATCAAGGTAATTTAATATATATGTATAATTTGAAATAAATATGCCTATGCTACTTAAGGAAAAATTGGAAATTAGAACTAGCATTTCCCTAGCATTAGGTATACCTATAGTAAAAATGTTTAGTGGCTCCTCTTTTGTTGTCAAGGATTCCCCTTATAATAAATATTTCCCTGTCAGAACTGTGCTATCTTTGTAAATTTAGTTCTCGTCTTGTGGAGATAATTAGTACAATTTTCTATGTATTTACTTCTTAAAAAGTTTGAAGTTTTTTTGTACTCGAATATACTACATTTTCAATAAAGCTTGTTTTATGCATTCCTGTGAAAACCACAAGTGAACAGATGCAAGGAGGTTCTCTATTAAATGCCTATTAATGCCTCTGTGGCTATATTGCTTTTGACATTTCCAATGTTTTCATCTATAATTATGAAACTACAGAACTTACTGAATAGTATTATAATTTTAACTTCATTTTTATTTGAAGTCACTATTAGAGCATTATCACAGCAGGACATAAATTGCAATATTTCTAATTATTCTACCATTTTGTCCTTGTTCTCAAACACATTTGTTCAGCCAACATATTCTTCAGAAATCAGTATGTGTAATCCTAATAGAAGCTACTTTGATTAGAGTGGGATTGAGATTGTGATACAGCCAAATTCCCATTCTATTTCGGATTCAAACCTTCCTGAAGAGTCAAGAAACACTGGCACTTTCATAAAAGCACCTGGAAACTTATCAAATCACACCTATGTAGCAGAACACTAATATTTCATTAATTTCTTTCCTAAAGGTAAATTTTCAAAAGAGAAAATCTCATATTTTAATCATTGTAATCTTGTATATGAAAAGAATTGTACTCTTATCATAATTATTCCATGTGTGGTTGATTAAAGTCACATTTTTAATTTTCTCAAATTAAAAAAATTAAGTATTTATTTTGCCAGTAGGATTAATGAAGCAGTATCACAGTCTTTTAGCCATTCATTTTTGAAAAAAAAGCAATACTGATTATTTCTTTTGTTCAATTGTTCAAAAAACTATTGCATTTGTAAAGATGAAATTAATTCATACTAGTCACTAAAAAAGGTATACACTTGGCAAGTAATGGAATAATCCATGTCCTGTGTGCATACAAATCCTTTGTTCTGTCGGACATTTCATTTAGTACTCTTGAGTTTTGAAAGTAAGTCTTCATTTTAAAATGGTTTAAAAAAACCTGATATGATTTTTCATTTGCAAGTTGGAACTAAATCTATTAAAAATGTAGTGTTGAAGAAAGGGCATAGTGATATACCATATTTCTAACATGAAAAAATGCCCTATCAGAAAACTCAGAAGGAGGAAGTATAATTTATCTTAATTGAACTGGAATTTTATTGAAAATTACAAAACTGCAAATGTTAAGAACAGACAGGAACAAAGAAATTATAAATAATAAATATAAATAATTTATACATATTACAAGATGTATAATATTCTTAGCATGTTTGTAGTTTTCTTTCTTTTTATTTATTTCTTCATTTTAATTCTACATAACTTAGGCAAATGCAACACTATAACTAGTACTAGTATAACAACACTGGTTGTTCAATTAAAAATACCATATATGAAAGAAAAGCGTAATTCTGTCACTGAAAATGTAACTTAAATATGTCCTTCATGTAGGAAACCTGCCCTGCCTTTTAGAGTTTAAAATTGCTTTACAGTACTGTTCTCTTGGGGAATTAGAGCATTCAAGACAGTGCTAAAGTAAAATGGACTTGAAATTCCAGATGATATCTTCAGTAGTTTAATCTATTTTTTTCTTTCTCCAAGGAGATGAAGAAATGTAGAGAATAAGAAAGATTGTAAGAAAATGTAGAATAAAAGTCAGGCTGAGGGACAGCCCTGTATCCAATTTGCTTTTGTATATCACATATAGAAATTTGATTTAACATGAACTCTGTCATTTACAGTTGTAGCAAGGAGCAATAACAAATGCTGGTGTCTATTGCAATACCTATTTGAAATAACACAATATGTTAACATTAATTTTTAAATTTATTTAAATTAGAAATAAGCTTGCTTCACATGTCAGCCCCAGATCCTTTTCTCTGTTTCCTCCTCCCAAGGTTCCCCAATCTTCCCATTCCCCAACTCCTCACCCAATCCCAACTCGACTCCGTAGGGAGGGTAAGGCCCTCCATGGGGGATCTCCAAAGTCTGTCATATCATCCTGGGTAGGGCCTAGGCCCATCCCCATGTGTCCAGGCTGAGAGAGCATCCATCCATGTGGAATGGACTCCCAAAGCCCAATTGTATGCCAGGGATAAATACTGATCTATTGCCCAAGACCTCAAAGATTGCTGAGGCCACCTCACTGATACACAAGTTGAGGAAGTCTGGATCAGTCCAATGCTGACCTCTCAGCCATCATTCTAGGGTCTATGTGCTCCTGCTTGTTCAGGTCAGCTGTTTCTGTGGCTTCACCAGTCAGGTCTTGACCCCTCTACTCATCAATCCTCCCTCTCTGCAAGTGGATTCCAAGAGTTCAGTTCAGTGTTTAGCTGTGGGTATCTGCCTCTGCTTTGCATTAGCCACTACATGAAGGCTCTAGGATGGCATATAGGGTAGTTGTCAATCTCATTATTAGGGAAGGATATTTAAGGTACCTCTCCACAATTGCTTAGATTGCCAATTGGTGTCATCCTTGTAGATCTCTGGAAATCTCACTATTGACAGATCTCTCCTCAAACCTATAGTGACACCCTCTATTACAGTATCTCTCATTCTGCTCTCCTCTATTCTTACCCTGACTCAAACTTCCTGCTTGCCCATGTCCTCCTCACCCCTCCTCTTCTCACCCTCTCTTTCTCTCAGCTCCCTATCCCCTCCCACTATGCTCCAAATCTACTCAGGAGATCAGGTCCCATTCCCCTCCTCCAGAGTACCATGCATATCTCTCTTAGGGTCATCCCTGTTTCCCAAACTCTCTGGCAGTGGGATTGTAGGCTGGCAATCCCCTGCTCCATGTCTAAAATCCATATATGAGTGAGTACATACCATGTTTGTTTGTGACTAGGCTACCTCACGCAGGATGATTTCATCTAGTGTCATCCATTTGCCTGCAAATTTCAAGATTCCATTTTTTTGTTTTGTTTTTATTTTCCACTGAGTAGTACTGTAGGGGTGAGCCCACAAAACTCTTCATGCCCATAAGGGCGGGAAGATAGGGAAATTTACCATAGGATGAGAGGAAGTGAAAGAGAAAAGGAAACTCTCTTTTTCCTCTGGAAGCCTGCCATGCTTTCTGTCCCCCCAACTTGTATGTAAATAAATATATTATATTTCATATTGCATTGGCCTCCCGTCTCAGCTGGTGTCAGATGTGAGATTTTTGGGAGCTCTTCACATGCACAGTCTCTAGGACAAAGGATTCTGACTCCAGAGGCAGAAAGCTAATGGCACTCACCTGATGGCCAGCAGCACAAGCAGGTTCTTGATGATGGCTCTGCATAGTTTGTGACACACATCACAGAACGTTGGCTTTTTTTTTTGGTCTGGCCATGGCGCAGTGCAGGCCTGGCTGGGCAGGTGAAGGCTCCGATCTTTGTGAAGGCTTAGGCTTTGTCTTCTCACACCAGCTGAGAAGAATTGTGAAGTACATACATGTACATGTGTGGGACACTATGTTAGAAATAGAATGAGCATGATTGTGCTTATTATCTGACGTGTCTCAAGTATCTGAAACTTTTGCTGTGCAATACATGAGAGATAATCTCTTTGTGACTTTCCTTTGTGTCTCTTTAAATATCACAAGTACTCAAAATTCATTGTGAGCTGCTCCCCTTGTCTCTCAGCTTCTTTCTCTTCAGTGCTTAATGTAAAGCCTGGTGTATAAGAGAGACATGTAAATGAAGTATCAGTGATTATACCCATAGTGAGGCCCAAAGAATTCCCCCATCAATTTACAATCTATTTGATTAAGCCATGAATAATATATATTAATTTCTAATTATGTTATAAGATAACTCCTTAAGACATCCATTATGAAAAATTCACTGTATAAAGAGTTGAAATGAAGTACCTAAATTACTCACTGCAATTGAATAGATTAAAATATGTCCAATTATACTTAACCACAAAATTCATTTGGTGACATTTTAGTGCTTACAGCTTGAAATATAATATTAATATATTATTGGAGTGCAGGCTCACCTCAAGATAAAAATAGTCTCCAATACTTCTATATGTGAAAGAAAGACACTGAGGATATTAGGGTGACATATTCAGCAATATAAATTTGTGTGTAGGCCATTAATATTATTAATATGAAATAGTGAGTCTATATCTTACAATAGAATCAAGGTTATGTTCCTATTCCTGTGTGTGCATCATTTTAGACGTACTGTCTTTATTAGTTTACTTTTCATTAACACTATGGAATGAGTACTGAATGTACTTCAAGGGACCACACATGGTTTCAGTCTATGTGGCCAAGTTATGCATTAGGGAAGAAGTATTAGTTGATACTAAGTGATATTAAGATGTGGGGCTGTGTGGGGGTTCTTAACTTTCTTGTCTCTGTACCCTTGAAGGAGGTTGTGAAGCGCTAGGCTGGTTTTCCTCACTCATGCTGTGGGTGGGTTTTGCATCTTCACAAGAAGGCCATAACTATAGCAAATCCCACTGTTGCATCACAACCATCAGTATCATGAGGAATCTTCCTGTAGTCAATAACAAATTTATTGGGTATGGTATCTAATTGTAGCACACAGAGCTCACTAATATAACAGCATGCTAAGAATGTCATGCAGTGATATGCGAATGGATAATCTGACATTATTTCAAAGAATGCTCTATGGACACTTTCAGATACATTATATTTTTTCTGTCATCTATCACTATGTAGATCTATTTAAAATTCTATGGAATTAAACATTTTATTTCCATAAAAGATATTGTATATTTATTATTGTAAAAACACTAGTCTCTTCTTAACTTTTATAACTTGTTTCCTATAAATCCCATTGACCTGTGATTACTAGAGTTACTCGGCCTATTGAATTTTGTTTGGAAATAAATCTTTAGTAAGTGCAGAGTTAGCTAATATTTAAGTAACATCATTGATCATATCCTCAGTTGTTTTCCCTTAGAGTTTAATTAACTTAAACTTCATAATGTTCCTTTTTCCAATAGTACACTTGTATTGTTAATACACCCATTGCCCACTTGCTGAATCAATGTGGAGGTTTGTTTTCTGACTTTACAGTGATCCTTCAAACCAATCATTCCTTCCTGTGTATATAATTTCTTGTGGTTCACCATACATAAATTAAATGTACACTATGACACATTTGTATATGTGTAAATTTAAGCTATTGAACAAATTGTATTCTGAAATATTTAATTAAACTTTCCAGTGAAAACTATAATATGAGCAAATTTCTATCTATAATATAATCACAAATTTTATTTAATCAAAATCTCTCTATATCTATATCTATATCTATATCTATATCTATATATTTTGTTTATTTAGACAGGGTTTCTCTGTGTAACAGCTCTGTGTCCTGAAACTATCCTTGTAGCCCAGGTTGTCCTCAGGCTCACACTGCCTGTGCCTCCTGAGTGCTGGGATTCTAGGCATGGGCTGCTACTGCCCATCTATATTCTATATTCTTATTTGTAGGTGAAAGGAGATAAGAAATCCCTCCCTCTCCTATTTTGTCTCCTTGTTCTGCAAATTATTTCCCAGAAAACATGATTACATTGTGTGATGTTCAGCTCACTTCCACAAACCACAAGTAAGGTGATATGATCAGACATTAGGAACTCATCTGAGTATCTTTGAAGACAGGCCTATTGGAAAACAACTGCAGCATAATAACACAAGAAAATTGACAGTGTAAGCTAACAGCATCAGAACTATTGATGGAGAAGAAGGACATTAAAGATGAGGAGGAAAGAATGATATTATTCTTTTTTCTGTCAATCATCACTTAGGAAAACTCATGTATAAAAAAAGTCAAGAATATGAAGGAGAACAAGGGCGGAGTATGTGTGAGGAATTTGAAGGGAGGAATGGTTGGAAAATTATGTAATCATACGTTATTTTAAAATATTAAAAAATAACTTAAAAATTAAACCCTTTTCAAGTGATTCAACTTGAAAAATAATTTTGTGAGTGGATAAAATGATTCTTGGTTTACAACTTTGAAATAGACTCTTATGTAGATTTGAGTCTATTTGCTCAATTCTACTTATTTTTTTAAATTATGGACACTCATGATATAAAAACTATCTTTTAGAACTTGGGGGTGGTAGTGTTTGAATTCAATCCCAGCACTTGAAAGAGGAGGCAGGTTTGGGCTACAGAGTGAGTTCCTCAACAACCCAGACTGTTACACAGAGAAACTCTGTCTCAAAAAATTTTCCTTTTAGAAGAAAACAAAACAAAAAACCTGATCACTTTCAAGACATGCTCCCACAGCAAACTGTTACCCTGGTCTCAGTTTTTGGTTTACATATTGTAAGAAAAGAAATGACTGTGGTTTTTATTGTTTAATTTTTGTTGTTATGGCAAGGAAAGATAGCAAGAACAGAGGGACTTTTCAGAGAAATATAACAAATGTGCTGTACTCAAATATGACTGTCTTCTCACACCTTCCCCTGTTTACTCATTAATATGACCCTTGGAAAGTATTTACACTGCAATATCTATACAATTGCTTTTACATATAAATTTACCCTTTAAAAAAGGAATGACACTAGTTTTAGTACTAGTTTTAGAATTTCTTTAACATATTTCACTTAAAATATGATTGTATTATTCTTCCCTGATTCTTTCCTTCAGTCCCTCCCAAGTTTCAACCTTACAGCTCTCTTTATGGCCCTGCTACCTCTGAAACGATAGCAGTGTTTTCATTGTTGTCATTACACATATCCATGTCTAGTTATGCATACATATATAACTACTACCTCAAGTCCATTTTTGTTGTTTGCATACAAGCGGTTCAGGGTTACCCACTTTGTATTGAATAACCAATTTACGGACTCTTCCTCAAAGAGGCAAATTTCTCTTTCCCTGCAATTATTAGTTTCTTAGAGCTATTTATATAAGAATGGCTCCTCATGCTATTTAGTTTCTTCTTCAATGTCATGTCTATTCATACTGACATGTTTAAGATTTT
This sequence comes from Mesocricetus auratus, assembly GCF_017639785.1. Classification (NCBI taxonomy): domain Eukaryota; kingdom Metazoa; phylum Chordata; class Mammalia; order Rodentia; family Cricetidae; genus Mesocricetus; species Mesocricetus auratus. The sequence continues at coordinate 22,137,025 of NW_024429202.1, forward strand.
ATTTCTGTAGCCATTTTATGAAACACAGCTACAGAAGTAAATTTGCCTTGTTATTTCAAGTCACAGCATCATATAAGTCTTTTAATGTAATGTCCTCTTTAGGTATTGTTGAACAATACTTTTATTATTCCATTATATATTAGAGTAATACATGAAAGGATAGGAAAGGAATTATACAGGAAAATGACAGCAATGAATTACTTGACTTGTCAAGGTTTGGTTTACTAAATCATGGCAATATTTGGAAGTAAGGTATGTGCTGAACCATTAGTGATAGTCCAGATATGCAGATACCAGTTGATTAAGGCTTAATATCAGAGAGTTAAATGCACATGCAATTTAACCATTACATCGATAGCTTCTTGTTCATCTGTTTTTACTCAGAATAGATATTGTATTCACCTTTTAACAAAACAAAATAAGTATTTAAAAACTCAGGACCTCTAGTGATCTAAAGGGATGACACCAATTGGCAAGCTAAGCAATAGTGTAGAGACCACCTCGAATGACCCTTCCTGATAGTGAACTTGATGTCTATAACCATCCTGGAGCCTTCATCCAGTGACTGATGGAAGCAGAGGCAAACACCCACAGTTAAACACTGAACAGAACCCAAGGAATCCAGCGACAGAGAGAGAGGAGCAATGAGCAAATTGGCAAAGAATGGGCTGGCAAAACCAGCAGAGACAGCTGATCTGACCAGGGGAGAACTCTTGGACCCCAGACCGACAGCTAGGAGGCCAGCATGGGACCGATCCAGACCCCCTGAATGTGAGTGTCAGTGAGGAGGCCTGGGCTACCTATGGGGTTCTGAGCAGTGGATCAGTGTTTATCCCTCGAATACTAACAGACATCGTGTGTCCATAACACAAAGAGGGTTTCTCTCTCTACCTGGACTCTTAGGGAAGTGCCTGGACCCTACCCTGAGTGAAATGACAGACTCTAGATATCCCCTATGCGGAAGGAAGGAATTGGCAATAGGGTGGGAGGATGGGGGGATGGTGAGGGGGTGCGGGAGGAGGGGAGGGAGAGGTTACTGGGATTGACATGTAAAACAAGCTATTTAAAATTAAAATAAAAAATTGCATAGAAAACAAATAAACAAACAAAAAACTCAGGTCCATACTAATGGGCAACATAATAAGATAGAAGAGATAGAATAGAAATTGGAACCATTCAGAGTTGGAATACTTTGTTGGAATTAATAATTTGCCAGGTCCAGTATGTTTGTGTTATGAGTGTTTTAATGGAAAAGTTTGCAACATGAAGCAACAGACAAGTAATGTAAAAAGACAGGAAGAAAAGCAGAGAAATAATTGAAATGCAGTACTAAGAGTAAGGTAAACTTCAAATGAAATGAAGCACCTCTGAGTGGGCTTATATGATAAAGTTCTTCCAAAATCAGAAGCAAATGTAAAACTTGATACAAAGACAGAATAGTCAAGAACCATGGGGCATCTGTAAAATGTGCCACAAATTGGCAAGTGATGCAGGAATGGAATAAGAAAGATATATGCTTGGAATAAAATAATCATTACACTGAAGAAAACTATAGATTGAAGAAGGCCAGAGGAGAGAAATATGTCAGAAATTGCAGCATAGTCCAATGTCCACACAAATCATACTACATTTAAACTCCAAATAAAAAAATCAAAGACAAAGAATATGTCTTGAAAGAAACCAGAAGAAAAAGAAATTGTACCAGAGGAAAACAAATAAAAAAATTACATCTGACTTTTCCTTGCATCCCATGAAAATAGGAATAAACATAGTAGAGTAGAGAACATGGAGAGGAAGAAAGAGCCTGATAATATAGGCATCTGTAGTATTCAAAATTATGTTTCAAAAGTGAAGGAAAAGAGATTTTATCACAAAATTTCCATGAACATATTTCAATAAAACTGCCCTATAAGAAAAATTAAATGGAAATGTGTGAAAGAAAGGCCATAATATAGTCCTGAAATGTAGACCTACATAAGTAAAAACACTGGAGTGGATAATTGAAAATAAAATAGAAGTGCTTTTCTTAATTGTATCTAATAGATTTGTTTTTAATTCACACATGATACAGGATTAAATCAACTCCTGCATGTTGTCCTTTGATCTACAGACCCAAGCACAAATTCACCTGTGTGGAGGTGTATACACACACACACACACACACACACACACACACACAGAGTTTATGTACATCTGTGTAATCATAGATAATGTTTATATAAGGTAATATATGTATATAATGTAAATATACATATTTGTTAATATGATATTACATATATGATAAGAATTAAACAAAGTTCATAAACAGGCATTCTGACTGCTTCACCATGATAATAAATGAAATCTTCATGTGATTCAGAATAAAAAATCTTTCAATTTCAATGTGCAACCCTAGGTATTTTCTTTAAGCAATAGCTAATTAGTCTGTAGAAGTTAGCATTTCAAGTCTGAACCATAGTGGGATTGTTGCAATAAGTGAGTTTCTGATAAATGAGAGTACACCTGATTCTTTGTAGAGAAGTGATTTTTGATATTATGATCCTTCCAAGTTCACCTAAAAGAAATACCATACTATTCATTAAAATGTAAAATATTGTTAGTAACTAAAACTAATAGGCCACAGTGGCAATTATAAATAATGATGTATGATAGATTAATTACTATCATTCACGTTTAATACTAAGCAATGAAAGATTCACTAAAAAATGATATAAAGCTTATTCCACCAAAGTTATACTCACAAAACCTTATATAACTAATTTTCATATTTCCTTCAGGATAAAAATTCATACTATACTTTGAGATAATATTTATAATTACTACACATCTGTAATTCACACAAGCTTTAAATTTATTATTCTATCTATATTAAAATAATTGGTGATATGACTTAAATAATTTGGTAGAAAGTCAATGTGAAGTGTACATATTGTTATCTAAAACAAGTATATTTAAAATTATTCTTTAACCAAAGATATTTTAAATAAAAGTCAAAAGATTTACTTATCTCACCTATCTATTCCAATTAGCTCAAACACTAAGAGCTTAAGCCTTTTTACATAAGGAAGCCAAGAATTTAAAATACTTATGACCTGTTAGAGAATTTAAGATTAAGAATATTATTATCCTTGGATTATTTCCCTACTTATTAAATTGTACACATTGGGATAGTGATTAATATAGTGATAAAATTCGCTCACTTAGGAACAAGTGAAAATCAGAAAGTTTGCAAATAAGAAATGTAAATTATTTGAGGAAAACATACCAATATTTATTTTTCTTCTAAAAATTTCAAGAAAATCTTTCGTTAAATTGCTTAATACCTAAAAAGATGGATGACTCAACCCTGGAAGAAAGTGACACTAAACATTTACTTGAAACATTCTCAAGCAGGGGACATCTTGTGGGTTCACACAAAACAGAATAGAAGAGACACTGCCATTTGGGCCAAATTGAGGTTCAGGAGAATATTTGGAAAAATGAGGTAAAAAATTGGCATACATAAAGGAAACTGTCTTAAATGAAATTTAATTTACAACCTGCAATATAAAAGCATTTATGTTCAACTTATAGTTATTTTCATTAGCAAAGTATTTCTATTAGGAAAATACATATTTGCTGGAGGTGTGTCAACAGGTTCCCTAGAGATGTTACATTCCTTCTGATAAGTGATGCCAATATGCTGATCTGAAATTTATTTGTACTGCTTTTATCAAATACCAAGCTTGCATAACTCATAATATTCAACTCTCAGGAATCTGTAACATTGAATTAATTGCTCACCTGGGGGCTGAGCTTCTTAAAAGGGAAAACACCATAGTCACACCATGAGTTGCACATATGAGCAGAGTTCTGAAAATGTGCAAAACTCCTTTCAGCAGGTGTGTGTGTGTGTGTGAGTGAGTGCTGACGTGTTCGGTCACTGTCAGAGGTCATAAAATGCCATCAGATGCCCTAGAGTTGGAATTGCACACTATTGGGAGTACTAGGGACCAATTTTGGGTACTCTGGAGCATCAAGCCTTAACTGCTGCATCATCTCAGACTCCACTGCCATTCTTTACTCACACCCTACAGGCACCATCAGCCTTTCATCTGAAATCCATAGTGTCTTCAGCATAGGAAGTTAATTTGCCTACTCCATGGTGTTACCAAAGTCAAAATTGAGAGTTGGAAATGTTTTAGGAGTGTCTCACACAATCCTGAAAAACAAGTGAAAAGAATGTTTTTCATGCCCTTTTTGTGGCATTTTTTTGCTATTCAAGAGAACATTGTTAGTACAGATTAGAAAAATTGTTTAAACTTCATATGCTTATTTATATACCAATTTTTATTTGTTTTATATATTTTCTCAATCACTATAGCATCAGATAAAATGAAGTATCTAGGAATTAGCATAATCTAGTTAGTGAAAGACCTATAAAGTGAAAGCTTTACCCACTGAAGAGATTGGTAGAAAAAGATCATCGGAAAACCACAAAGATAGCCCATGTTCATGGATTTGTAGAAGTAATACCAGGACCTTGACCATTGAAGAAAAAGCTACTTACATATTTGCTGCTATGATAATAAAAATTTCATTGCATTATTTTCATTCAATCAAAATGCTTATATACAATATATTGTTGTTGTGATTTTCTCTCCTATGCCTCCTCTAAAATAATCTTCTCTTTCTTAATCACTCTGTCTCTCAAAATATGCACACACAAACACACACACACACACTCACACACACACACGCACTAATGAAAATCAAACTGGACAAGGAAAAACATTGTTCAATTTCCATGAGTTTGTGTGGTTTCTGAAGTTTCTGTTGACGTTGAATTCTAATTTTAAGCCATGATGGTCCAGCAAGATACAGAGGGTTATTCCAATTATTTTGGTATCTGTTGAAATTTGCTTTATTGCCAAGTATGTGGTTGATTTTAGAGAAGGTTCCATGTGGTACTGAGAAAAAGGTATGTTCTTTTTTGTTTGGGTGGAATGTTCTATAGATGTCTGTTAAACCCAATTCGGTCATAACTTCTGCTAGTTCCATTGTTTCTTTGTTAAGTTTCTGTCTGATGGACTTGTCCAGTGGTGAGAATGGGGTGTTGAAGTCTCCCACTCTAAGTGTGTGGGGTTTAATGTGTGATTTGAGTTCTAATAATGTTTCTTTTATGAACGTGAGTGCCTTTGTGTTTGGGACATATATGTTCAGAATTGAGACTTCTTCCTGATCTATTTTTCCTAGGATGAATATGAAATGACCTTCTTCATCTCTTTTGATTAATTTTAGTTTGAATTCAATTTTGTTAGATATTAGGATTGCTACACCCACCTGCTTCTTACTTCCATTTGATTGGAAAATGTTTTCCCAACCCTTACCCTTGAAGTAATGTCTGTCTTTGAATTTGAGGTGTGTTTCTTGTATGCAGCAGAAGGATGGATTCTGTCTTTGTATCCATTCTGTTAGCCTCTATCTTTTTATAGGTGAGTTAAGACTATTGATATTCAGGGATATTAATGACCATAAATTGCTGATTCTTATTTGCTTTGGATCTGTTTTAGGTGGTGTTTTTTTGTATGAGTATTTTCCCTATTTCTGACTTCTGATAAAGTAAGATTATCTATTGTTTTGAGTGTAGTTAACTTCCTTGGGTTGGAGTTTTCCATCTAGAACTTTCTTTAGGGCTGGAGTTGTGGAGACACATTGCATAAATCTGGTTTTGTCATGGAATATCTTCTTTACTCCAGCTATAGCGATTGAGATTTTTGCTGGGAATAGTAGTCTGGGCTGGAATATGTGGTCTCTTAGTGTTTGTAGATTATCTATCCAGGAAAGTGCCCATAGGAAGAAACTGGAGAATTGTCACACTAGAGAGTTAACAGAACACTGGAAAGCTCTAGAACAAAAAGAAGAAAACTTACCCAGGAGGAATAAATGCCTGGAAATAAAACATTGAGTGCTGAAATCAATAAAGTAGAAACAAACAAACAATATAAAGAATCAATGAAACAAAGAGTTGTGTCTTTGAGAAAATCAACAAGATAGACAAACCCGTATCCAACCTAAACAAAAGACAGAGAGAGAGACATGCTACTTAACAAAATCAGAAATGAAAAAGGGGACATAACAACAGACACTGGGGAAATCCAAAGAATAATCTGGTCATACTTTGAAAACCTCTACTCCACTAAATTGGAATATTTAAAGGAAATGGATGATTGTCTGGATATATATCACTTACAAAAATTAAATCAAGTAAAGATAAACAATTTAAACAGATCTATAACCCTTAAAGAAATAGAAGCAACCAAAACAGCCTTCCAACCAAAAAAAAGTTCAGGGCCAGATGGCTTCAGTGAATAATTCTACCAAAAATGCAAGGAAGAACTAATATCAATACTCCTCAAAATGTTCCACACAATACAAGCACAAGGGTCACTGCCAAACTCTTTTTACGAGGCTAAAATCACCTTAGTAACCAAACCAAACAAAGACACAAACAAGATAGGGAAGTGCAGACCAAGCTCCCTCATGTACATTGATGCAAAAATACCCAATAAAATGCTGGTAAACGGAATCCAAGAACACATCAGAAAAATCATACACCATGATCAAGTAGGCTTCATCCCAGGGATGCAGGCATGGTTCAATACATGAAAATCCATCAGTGTAATGCACCACATAAGCAATCTGAAAAAGAAAAACCACATGATTATCTCACTAGATGCTGAAAATATTTTGATAAAATTCAACACCCCTTCATGGTAAAGATCTTGGAGAGATCAGGGATAGCAGGAACATACCTAAACATAATAAAAAGCAATATACAGCAAACTGACAGCCAACATCCAACTAAACAGAGAGAAACTAAAGGCAATTCCTCTAAAATCAGGAACAAGACAAGGATGTCCACTCTCTCCATATCTCTTCAATATTGTACTTGAGGTTCTTGCTATGGCAATAAGAAAACAAAAGTAGATCAAGGGGATACAAATTGGAAAGGAAGAAGTCAAACTTTCACTATACGCTGATGATGATAGTCTACATAAGCGACCCAAAGAATTCTACCAGGGAACTCATACAGCTGATGAACACCTTCAGCAAAATGACAATATATAAAATTAACTAAAAAATTCAGTAGCCCTTGCAGAACTAAATAGAGAGTTTTCAATAGAGGAGTCTAAAATGGCTGAGAGGCACTTGAGAAAGTGCTCAACATCCTTAGCCATCCGGGAAATGCAAATCAAAACAACTCTGAGATACCATCTCACTCCTGTCAGAATGGCTAAAATCAAAAACACCAATGACAATTTATGCTGGAGAGGATGTGGTGAAAGGGGGACACTCCTCCATTGCTGGTGGGAGTGCCAACTGGTTCAGCCACTTTGGAAATCAGTATGGAGATTCCTCAGAAAAATGGGAATAAACCTACCACAAGACCCAGCAACTCCACTCTTAGGCATATATCCAAAAGATGCCCGTTCATACAACAAAGATGTCTGTTCCACTATGTTCATAGCAGCTTTATTTGTAATAGCCAGAACTTGGAAGCAACCTAGATGTCCCTCACCCGAAGAGTGGATAGAGAAAATGTGGTACATCTACACAATGGAGTACTATTCAGCAGAAAAAAATAATGGAATCATGAGATTCGCAGGCAAATGGATGACACTAGAAGAAACCATCCTGAGTGAGGTAACCCAGTCACAAAAAGAGAAACATGGCATGTACTCTCTCATATATGGATTTTAGACATAGATCTGGGGAGTGCCAGCCTACAATCCTATGGCCAGACAGTCTGGGAAACAGAAACTACATTTAGTGGCTGGTTAAGTACTGAGCTGAACTCAAGAAAGCCAGTATCAGAGAGGGAGGACTGATGATCAAAGGGATTAAGACTGGGCTGGTTTAACCCCCAGAAACAGCTGACCAGACAAAGGTTAACTCTTGAATCCCAGGCATCAGCCTGGGAATCCAGCATGGGACTGATCAAGACCCCCTGAATCTGGGTGTCAGTGAGGAGCCCTAGGTAATCTATTGAGCCTTGGGCAGCAGATCAGTACCCATACCAAGTATACACACGGACTTTGGACTCCCATAGAACAATATGAGGTGCACTCTCACTCTGAATTCTTGGGGAAGGGTCTAGGCCCTGCCCTATATGAAATGACAGACTATGGACACCCCCATGGAGGGCCTCACCCTCCCTGGGGGAATGAGGGGATAACGGGGGGGGGATTGAGGGAGGGCACGGGAGGAGGGGAGGGAAAAGGAGAGGGACCTGGAACTGACTTGTGAAGCAACCTTGTTTCTTATCTAAATTTAAAAAAAAAGAATAAAAAAAATCAAAAAAAAAAAGAAACCAATCAGCAAAAAAAAAAAAAAAAATTCAGTAGCCCTAATAGATAGACACAATAAATGGTATTAGAAAAAATTCAGAGAAACATCACACTTTACAATATCCACAAACAACATAAAATTTCTTGGGGGTAAATCTAAACAAGCAGGGGAAAGACCTATATAACAAGAACTTTGAGTCTTTAAAGAAAGAAATTAAAGAAGATACCAGAAAATGGAAAGATTTCCATGTACTTGGATAGGTAGGATCAATATAATAAAAATGGCAATCTTTCCAAAAGCAATCTACAGATTCAATGCAATCCCTATCAAAATACCGGCACACTTTTTCACAGACCTCAAAATGACAATCCTCAATTTTATCTGGAAAAACAAAAGACCCCGGATAGCCAAAACAACCCTATACAATAAAGGAACTTCAGGAGGCTTCATCATCCCTGCCTCCAAGCTCAATTATATAGCTATAGTCCTGAAAACATCTTGGTATTGGCGCAAAAACAGATAGATCAATGGAATCAAATAGAAGACCATGATATCAACCCACACACCTTTGAACACCTGATATTTGACATTGAAGATAAAACTATGCAATGAAAAAAAAAAGAAAGAAAGCATCTTCAACGAATGGTGCTGCAGTAATTTTGCTGGCACCTAGAAGACAGCAGATAGATCCATATCTATCACCATGCACAAACTTAAGTCCAAATGGATCAAAGACTTCAACATCAGTCCAGCCACACTGAACCTCTTAGAAGAGAAAGTTGAACAAATCGTTACAGGAGACCACTTCCTGAACATAACACTAGTATCACAGGCAATGAGATCGTCAGTTAATAAATGGGACCTCTTGAAACTTCTGTAAGGCAAAGGACACAGTCAACTCCACAAAATGACAGCCCACAGAATGGCAAAAGATATTCACTATCCCCACATCTTACAGAGGCCTGATCACCAAAATTTACAAAGAACTCAAGAACCAAGTCACCAGTCCAATTGAAATGTAGGGTACAGATCTAAATAGAGAATTCTCAATAGAGTAGTCTAAAATGGCTGAGAGACACTTGAGAAAGTGCTCAACATCCTTAGCCATCAGGGAATTGAAAATCAAAACAACTCTTAGATACCATCTCACTCCTGTCAGAATGACTGAAATCAAAAACACTAGTGACAGGTTATACAGGAGAGGATGTGGAGAAAGGAGAACACTCTTCCACTGCTGGTGGGAATGCCAACTTGTGCAGCCATTTTGGAGATTGATATGGAGATTACTCAGGAAAATGGAAATCAGTCTAAACAAGATCCAGCAATTCCACTCCTAGGCATATACCCAAAAGATGTACACTCATACAATAAGGACATCTGCTCAACTATGTTCATAGCAGCATTATTTGGAATGGCCAGAACCTGGAAGCAACCTAGATGCCTCTCAGTTGAAGAGTGGATAGAGAAAATATGATACATTTACACAATGGAGTACTACTCCGCAGAAAAAATGGAATTTTGAAAGTTGCAGGCAAATGAATGGCACTAGAAGAAACCATCCTGAGTGAGGTAACCTAGTCCCTGAGATGCAGGGAGGACCCTAAGAGAGATATGCATGGTAATCCAGAGAAAGGTTATGGGACTAGATCTCCTAATTGTATCGGGAGCAAGGAGAGGGAAAGGGAGAAGAAGATGGGACAAAGAGAGAATGAAAAGAGGAGGGGAAGAGGGACGCTGAGGAGCAGGAATGTTGAGCCAGGGTAAGAATAGAGGAGAGAAGAATGTGAGATATCATAATAGAGGGATTCATAGTTGGAGGAGAAATCTGGCACTAGTGAAATCTTCACAGATCTACAAGAATGACACCAACTGACATTAATGCTGCCTTTAATGACATCCCATGATAATGAGATTAATGACTACTTTATATGCCAACCTAGAACCCTCATCCAGTGGCTGACAGAAGCAGAGGCAGACACCCACATCCAGAAACCGAACTGAACTCCTGGATGCCAGTTTCAAAGAGGAGTGATGAGCAAAGGAATCAATATCAGGCTATCCAAACCCACAGAGGCAGCTGACAAGGGCAAACAAATGGACCCCAGACTGATGACTGAGACGCCATCATGGGACTGATCCAGACACACCCCTCCGAACCTGTGTGTCAGAAAAGAGGTCTTCTCAATCTATGGGACCTTGGAATGTAGATAAGTATGTATTCCTGGCATACAGAGATACTCTGAGAGCCCATTACACATGGAGGGATGCTCTCTCAGCTTGCACACATCAGGGAGGACCTGCTAGGGATGATATGACAGACTTTAAAAATTCCCCATGGAAGCCCTTACCCTTCCAGGGAAGTCGAGGGGTAATGGAGTGGGGTGGGATATTGGGAGGATTGGGGAGTTGGCAGAGAAGGGGAAGGAGAGAGAACTGAGAGTAAAAAAATGGTTCTCTCAAAACATGGCAAGTGAAGATTTCCTAAGAAAACAATTGATCAATAGAGAGGGTAATAGCATAAACACCTGTGACTTGATAGTGGGAAAGGAAGTAAAGTGATCTCTGGTAATGCAGAGGGAAAACATACAAACACAGCAAAAACTTTCTAAGGTCTATGGCCTCAGTAATCCTAGACAACTTGCTAGTTTCGAATAACAGGCATGATTCCCACCCTGTTGAGTTTTCTTATGTCTGACTAAATCTCTTGGTTGTTATCAATGTGAGTGGTACTTATATACATTTCTTGCTGTTTTCCTTTGCTCTGGTTCATAGATGCTGTAGCTGAATGGGACCATATAATTGTTTCTTTCCCTTGACTCTTCACTAATTTTTTTTAAAACATGGAATTGTTTTTCTTTCTTCCTTTTTAAGACTGATTTTTGCCATTAGAGAAACTGACATTATTTTTCAACTCTGTGTGTTTGGAAAGAAAATCCACATGTATAAATCTTACTTACATCTTTCCACCAAGAAAACCACTCATGTGTGTATGAGTGCATTGACTGCAACATACCAGATATTAGGTTAGAACCACCTTCTATCTTTAAAGTATGTGTGAGACTCTTCTATTTCTCAGTATTTATCTGGGTTTTCTCCTTTCAATGATTAAAATTCATATATCCAATTTACCTCTTTTGAGCTCTTTTACAAAGTAGAAAAGATATAAACTAATGGGATAGGTAGTTTTAATTTTGATAGTTTATAGAAGACGTATACTGACAAAATACATTTCACAGTGATCTGTCACATTTGATTGTGGGGTTTTATTTGAGTAAGAGCCTATTTTGGGGATTCTTTTCCTCCTACTGGGCCAGCCCATCAGGCCTTAATGTGCCTGTAATGTACCCATTCTTAATGTAGCATATTATGTCATATTTGCTTGATGCCCCTGGGAGTCCTACTACTTTTCTGAGAGATGTCGGGGGTATGCATCTGGGGAAGAGGATAAATGGGGGAGGAATAGACTTGGAATGGAGAGGGAGAGAAACATGCTGTCAGGATTGCCACACACACACTCCAGTGGTGTCTGCCTGACAAGCCTAAAAACTTGGTCTCAGGCCTAAGGCAAAGGTTTCATGGAAACTGGTCTCCTAGAGTTCCCTGGTATCCCATATCAATGATCTGTTCCAGATTTGTTCTAGCAATAACTGGTGGGTATTTCTGTATCCTATCTTTCTTGGTATTAATTTTTTAATTGTTTGAAGGTACAATAAAATTGAATGTTCCTCCTCTGGACACCTCTCATGTTCCAACTTCCTTGCCAGAAATAGAACTCACAAAATCAGGGGCTGATGGTGGGCTCCTACAGTAAATATGGAATTTCTCCAAATATTTAGGACAACAGCTGCAATTATACTGCAATTTATGATAATAGGTAGATAAATATAGGAAAAGAACCTGTGCTATATTGCACACTGAATTTCATGGAAAGGCTTGTTATAGCGAGACACCCCTTGGTTTCTATTAGCCAAGGCACACCAAAATAGTGTAACCAGAAAGTTAAAAAAAGCAGGCCAATGGTGGGTTAAGCATTAGACCAAGAATTGATTCTATGGCTGGGGCATATGCCCATAAGACAGGGGAAGTAATTTTAAGAATAGGGTGATCTCAGACAGAGCTGATGCCATCATGTTGTAACTACTGTCTGGCTACTGCCAGTTCTTATGTATTTGATTTTCTATTTTGAATTTTTAGTCTTATGATGTGCCTTATGTGTCAATTTTGCTGATTTCAATGTACCTTGACATATGTACAAAATTCACTTTTTTATTTCCTCATGTAATTATTATAAAAGTCTGATATATGCTTTGAGAAATCACACTCAGATTCGGCACTCTCTTAAGTTCTTCTCTGTTTTTCACTTACTGACTCTGCCCACCTGAGTACCAGACCCCTGGTTCTCCCCGGGTTGGGGGGTCCTGACTGGATCTGCCCACGGCACAGGATATAACATATGAGTTAATTAATAATTATAATAATTAACAATAATAATAATAATAATGATAACAATAGACCTGAAGTAAACAAAAAAGAAGCATATCTTTAAGATCTTCAGTAATTTTGACAATGTATTAAAAAACAATAACTTTTAAAAATCTTTTGTTTGTTTTGAGGTTATGATTTTATAACATTTTTAACTCTTTCTGTTATTTGCTTCTATTACTCCCCATCCTTCTTGTAAAGAATGAGTTCTTTTTTGATATAGCATGTGTATGTGTATTTGTGGATACATATATATTCCTGAATACAACCTATTTAGTTCATATATTGTCACCAATATGATGAGTTTCAGGCCTGACCATTTTGTCTTGAATAAAATTCAGTGTGTTTTTGGGAGGGTAGGCTATCTCTCTCTGCCTGTCTTTACTCAGTTATTGTAGTTATTTGTGTAGGGTTGAAGACTCATGGACTTTTCAGTTTGACATACTTGTTGGTATCCAATTTGTTCAGCTCATATTTGTGCAGTTATGTTAGGGAGACTTTATGAGTAGAGCTTGGGCTGTTACTAAGAGACACAATTCTCATAGCAAAATCTGTTCCTCTGGATTTTACTGCTGTCCCACCCCCCTCCTCACTCTACCCCACAATATTCCATGTGACTTAGTTGAAGGAATGTTTGGACTGGGCTCCATAAATTTGCATTTTAAACTCTTGTTCTTTTTTGTAGTGGTCCTCAGCAGCTGCAAAGAGAAGTTTCCTTGATGAGGGCTGAGGACTACGCTTACCTGGGAATGGAAGAACAAATGTATATAGATTTTGATAATGAAATATGCTACTTTATCAAATTAGTGGTTGTAGATTCCTCTCCAATAATCATGATTTAAGTATCAGGCATTGTAATCCTCTTGTTAAACATGTGTTAAGCCCAATTAAACAGAAGTTGATTTGTAGCAAGCTATGAGTTCCAGTATTTCAACCTCATGGCTATCATAACATGTTAGTTATTGATGGGACTCATAGGCCCCATTGCTGGATAGGGCTGTTGGGTTCCCTCCCCACCTTGGAAGGGTGCATGTTGTCTTCTGTTACCGTGAAGGCTAGTCCTTGTGGAAGGAACATTTAAGTCAGTTCCAGCACAGAGGCTCCCCCAAACGTACAGCTTTTGCTGCTGCCCTTGGTTGTCAATGCGCAGATGTGAAAGTTAAGCCATATTTCTGGATATGCCATGCCCCTGAGCAACTGCCAGAAAAATATTCATGTTTAAAAGGAGTTACTATTTATTTTCCATTTCTGTTACAAGGTGAATAGTGAACAATAAGAGGAAAACAGTTATGGTCAACAAAAAGCTCCCCTTCCTAGAGAAATGCTTCAGCTACCATTTCTAGCTACTAAAAAGCAAGAGTCCACCTCTGTTTATCCTCAAAGTTAATGGCTATTACTTGTTGACAGTTTTAACAGAATCACTTTGAAGAACCTTACTAGATTGCTCTGACAGTACCAGCAGGTGTTCTCACCCCCTGCTCAAGCAATCTATAAACCCAGCATGAGAGATCATGACAAAATCAGTTGTGAGATTCACACAATGAGTGAAATAGGCAGTAAGTCTGCATTTTTCATGAACTTGGAGGGGGGAGTATGGCACAGCAGTTAATCACAGCATGATAGCTTTAAAATGACTTGCTGATGAGTTCCCAAAAAAGTCCCAGTAAATCATGCAGGAGTCTGAAGAAACTATTTACTACATGTAATTCAGCATGTTTTCTGAAAAGGCCATTTATAAAGCATGGTGCCATTCTGAAGAAAGGTCTAGATTCTGCTTTAATCTGTAAATTTAAATTAGTTGGTAAGGAAATTGTGTATGATTATCAACTGCTTAGATTATTTTGGAAAAGAAAGTACATATTCTTAATCCACCAGAGAAAAACAACCACTGTATGAGTGTGTGTGTGTGTGTGTGTGTGTGTGTGTCTGTGCACATGTGTATATATGCTTATAACTTGGCAGCCTCAAACAAGGTAGGTGTTGATGTTTGAATGATGTTTTGTCTTTGGGATATTTCTACTATTCTTCTTTTTATATTTTTATTTTATTATTTTAATTTTAAATAGCTTGCTTCACATGTCAATCCCAGATCCCTCTCCCTCCCCTCCTCCCGCACCCCCACACAATCCCCCCAGCCTCCTACCCTATCGCCACTTCCTTCCACATAGGGGATATCTAGAATCTGTCATCTCACTCAGGGCAGGGTCCAGGCACTCCCCTAAGAATCCAAACTGAGAGAGCATCCTTCTTGTGTTATGGACACACAAAGTCCATTTGTAGGCCAGGGATAAACACTGATCCACTGCCCAGGGCCCCATAGGTTTCCCAGGCCTCCTCACTGACTCTCACATTCAGGCGGGTTGGATCAGTCCCATGCTGGCCTCCCAGATGCAGGTCTGGTGTCCAAGAACTCTCCCCTGTTCAGATCAGCTGTCTCTGCTGGTTTCTCCAGCCCATTATTTGCCCATTTTCCCATTGCTCCTCTCTCTCTGTCACTGGGTTCCATGGGTTCAGTTCAGTGTTTAACTGTGGGTGTTTGCCTCTGCTTCCATCAGTCACTGGATGAAAGCTCTAAGATGGTTATAGACATCAAGTTCATTATCAGGAATGAGCATTCAAGGTAGTTTCTCTACTATGCAGGTATAGGTGCCTTAGTTAGGTCACCAACTTCTTATGGGTTAGGCATAATATTAGACACAAAATAAGTTCAGTTTAATTTCAGAGATGTTTTTTAATTTTTGGTTGTGAACCTAGATTTTCATGGCTGAGCCATCTCTCCAGCCCTATATTTTTAAATTTATTGTGTATCCTAAAATATGCACAGTGCTCTGTGGCATATTAGTAAAACTGGGTTTTTCTATAACAATTACATTTGGATTCTATATGAAAGTTTTGATAAATTTTAAATTTATGACTAATTGAAAGAGAACTCATATTAATCAAATTATTCTTTTGTAAATTACAGTTTAACTGTTTATTTTGTGAATGGATTCAGGAACAAGTAGCAACTTACTGTTGAGTTTTAAGAAATAAATGAATTTTCAAATGAGATTTGAAAGAATATTATTCAGACTCAATTTTCAGAGTTGTTACAATTGATCATGAAGTATAGAAGTGATTTTCTTGGAATCAAAGTCATTGTTTGTATTAGAAGTAGTAAAATCCATGAAGTTGCAGATAAAATCTCCAGGGTTTCTCTCAAGTGGGAGCTCGTTATGCAAATGTCTGACATGTTAGTCAAATTCTCCAGGCTGACATTTTATTATCGTAGAATGGATAAGGTGGATAAAGTCTATCCCATTTCTTCTAAAGTTAATATCGCATAATCAGGATAAAGACTGTAAGTTCATGGAGAAGCAGTGACACTGCATGTACATGGTTCACTAGCTTAGGATTTATTCTGACAAAATAAAGCAGTATCATTTTATTAAACTCGATGAAGCATCACTGATCAGCCTCAACCTCAAACCACCCACAGATATTATAATTGCCTTGGCAGTCTTAGCCAATTAATATTACATTTTTACAAAATTAAAGTATTTAAACTGTACTTCATGCAGAGGACTGTTAAAATCACAGCACATTTTATTTTTAACAGTTACCATAGGAAACTTTTAGAATTGACTGTAGAAATGAGTCACTTAATTAGCATAGTATTTATTCCATCTCATTTCAGTCAAGCAGATTACATGTAAGTCATATCTATTGAGTGTACTCTCTTTGACAGTTAAAATGAAATAGTCTCAGAGTTTTCTCTAAGTCTACTGGGAAACAAAAACCTATACATCTCCAGAATCTTTTTAGGAGATTGTGAGAGAGCATGACTAGTTCACGAGCTCCTTTGCAGCTAAATTCTGAGTATTTCACAGATGGGTTGTAGTTGCCATTGTTTCAAACATCCTATGCACATCACAGTAGCACATTAAAGACAACAGCATGGGAATGCAGTAAAGTAATGTACATGTGCCGAACCACAGCTGTTAAGCCTTCTTCTTTTCAGTTTTTTGCTGGGCTTGTATTGGGTGATAATAGCTATGCTGTGTGTTAGTTTGGTGCTGACACATTATAACTTAATGCTTCCTTTTCACTACTTTATTTCATATAAATGAACGCATATAATATACTAAGAAAATAAAAAGGAGAGTTACATTGAGAAAATTAGAAAAGTATATAAATTATGCATTAAATTATTGTTAGTTTATTTTTTTCTTTTATTATCATGTGCATACACATGATTATGGGTTTCATTTTGTCATTTTCATACAATATATTATTATGTATTAACTCTCTATTCCTTTCTAGTTTTCTCATCTTATTTCACCATGCTGACTTTCTTAAGGTTCTCATTGCTCTCCCCCCACTCCCCTACAATAGGCCACCTCCTAATCCATTGGGTTTAATTAGGTTTACTTATGTAAGCATTGTAGGAGACATAGCTTAAAGGAATCATGTAGCAATGCTTAAAGCTGTGCTGTGATAATTGTCACATGGAACCCTCTTTCTACAGCTTTACTGTGTATAAATGTGTAAGAGGAATAAACTACAGTGTCAGACTCTTTTAGCATTTGCTTCAGCTCAGGGGAATTGTCTCCATGCCAGACATCAGACTTGCAGGGTCCCAGACAATTCATTAATGAGATATTACTTACAGGAGCATGGGTAATATAACTTTAGGCACCTCACTAAAGAAATGACTCCTCTTTCCCTAGACTCCATTAAATGCCAATAGTTCCTCTGGAACGGGCTTCAGCCCTGTAGGCCCTGCCTCTTGGCAGCCATTATGTATAAATCCTGAGGTAAAGGTGTGTCTCAATGAATCCTTTTCAAATATGTCTATGTGAATGAATACTTTTTCTTTTTGGACAGAGTTTCCCTGTGTAGCTCCAGCTGTCTTGGAATTCACTCTGAAAACCAGTCTATCCCAGAACTCAGAGATTCGCTTATTTCTGCCTCCAGTGTTCTGGGATTAAAGGCCTATGCCACCCTAATTAAAATTTAATGGAACATCCTGTGTAGGTGTTATTGATTGTTTTTATTCTTGTTATTTTTTGCCTCTTTGTGGGAGCCCCACCACTCAGGCCCCAATTAAATCACAAAGAGCTTTCTTGTGATAACCAGCCTTAGCTTGACTTCTTTCTACCCTGTTTTTCTTAAATTAAACTAACCCATCTATCTTTGACCTCTGTGCTTTTACCTTTTCTTATTTCTGAATATCTTATTTTCACTCTTATTCCATGGCTAGCTAGGTGAATGTTTGGCTGGGTAGCTGGTCCTTGATGTCTTCCTTTCCTTGTTCTTTCTTGCTCCTTTTTTCTCTTCCCAGATTTCTCCTCCTATTTATTCTCCCTGGCTGCCTGCTATACCTACCCTTTCTCCTGCCTTGCTATTGGACATTCAACTCTTTATTAGACCATCAGGTGTTCTAGACAGGCAAAGAATCAAAGCTTCAGAGATGTAAACAAACGACACATCAAAGAATGCAACATAACTTTGTATCTGTAAAACAAATGTTCCACAGCATAAACAAATATAACACACCTTAAAATAATATTCTACCACAGTAGACCTTGCAGAGCTACAGAGCATCTGTGAGGGCAACTGTAATGGAATTCCACAAAATTTTCTTTGCCTGTGAGTCTTGTAATCCTTAATCTGTGTTTAACTGATTCACAGTGGCTTGTGGAGCCCTATAAGGCCTGAGCACTTAAAATTCATGTACTCTCTGCATCTTGACCAGATTATGTCTCAGAGATACTCATTGTCCTCAGTAGAATACAAAACAAAAACAAAATAAATAAAAACCACTTCTGATTAAAATTGAGAGCAGCACTAATTTGTGGTTTTGAAGACTAATATTTAGAAGACAAATATTTGATAGCAATAAATGGCCAGTTTAGTAATGTAACAGTTCTATTTTCCCTACTGTAGCCGAAGACTACCACACTTATTGGATTTTGACTAGATTTTTGGAACCAAACCTATATTCTTTCCTGTGGAGTGTGTTTCAAATTCAATCATGAAGCACTTGACTACCCCTATAACATTCACTCCATTACTTAATCAGTTTGATCAAATTGCCTGAAGGTTGGTATTGAAACATGCAGGGAGTGTCCACAGCTGGGTACAGCAGGTTGCTATTGTGGAACAAGGTTCACAGCTGGTTAAGCTCTTGATATCCTTTCCATCGTGGCATCCTATATTGCACTGCTGTTACTCTGCAAGCTAGCAAGCAAGAAGATAGCTTCTAACACAATTTCAACTTAATTTTCCTATGTGCTACAACCAAAGAGCGTAGTGGACAAATAAACAATGACAATATCCTATATTAATTAGGGAGTGTTCAGGGACTCCTTTGACCAACAACTTCTCAATCTACCTATTTCAGTAATTTGAGTAGTTACATTATGGTGAGAATACAATAAATGTTATATTGAATTTTCTTCATTTAATGAAGTAATGTTTATGATATGATTCAACACTTCAAAAGTATAAATATATGTATTTTAGTATGTTTATAATTGAAGTAGAGTCATGATTCTTATTTTGACATTTAATCAGCTCAGAGGCACTAGGAAAAATATTTTTAGCTCTACACAATTTAACTTAGCATCTAAGGTTTCATTTAATTTAAAATTTGAAAAGTAGTAATTAAAATGACATAATAAATGTTGAATCCTTAGAATAAAATTATAACATTATTTTAATATAGTTAAAAGACATCATTTGAGTTGAGATAAAGACAAAACTCACAAATTAGACATGAGTCTATAATTGGTGCCAACAATTTATTCAATTAGTATATATAAGGTAATGGGGGTCTAAACAAAGGAAAGTAATGAAATGTACAAAAAGAAGTTCACAGGGTATATTTTATGAAAGCAAATATTAAGATAATCTGCAAAAGGAGAAGAAAGTGCTAATTCAAAAGAGCTGATCTGTTGAGGGTAAGGAGTCCAGTTCACCTATGTAACATTTGTAATACAAACTGTACAGCAAACAGACTATGTAGAGGATCCAATGGGAAGTTTTAAATGATTTTTGCCTTGTGAACTCTGCTAAACTATCAATTACTTCAACCTATTTCTAAAAGATTGATGTCATTTGATGGCAAAAATTGTCAGACATACACAAAGAGAACATTATTGCTTTGAGTGTTTTTGAAATGAGTTCTATTATCAAGATAATGAGTGAATCCTAGCAAAACATACTCTGACCTCAGACATGTGTGAGTCATCCCATACGGAAATCATTCATTTAGGACATAGGCAATAAAATCAGAAAGGTTGCTAGAATATCTTCTAAAAAGAATGTGGACTAGAAGACTGTGTCTAAAGAAGTTGTTAAATACATATACCGTGGATGTATTATAATCACATGAAAAGTTTGAAAATGCTCACTTGTAGAAATCCTTCTAATTGTGAGACCTTATAGTATCCTGATCTGCAAACAACTTATGTGTGTATATGTACATTATATTACTCTTGACAGAAAAGTTCAATATTTTCAGATTATTAAGAAAAAATTGAAAGAAAATGAGAAATGCACAAGGGATGAAACACTTGTGCTTAAAGGAAAACACATTCACTGCACATTTGCATGTATATTCTTTCAAGACAAATTGAACAAAGCATGGGTGCAGTAAAGAATAGAATATCTTTGGGTCATAAAATTTATATAGATCATGGATTTTGTGCTACTGTAATAGAGGTTGATATTTTAAATTAGTGACATTATACTGTATTATTTATTTGTCAATATTTTAAGAAATATGTAAGTTTGATATAATTTAACGCATGGACACTATAAATAATGAAATTAAATGTAACTATAAAGCTGAACTCTACTCAAGGATTAATCGACAAGACACCATCAGACTTCTTGAAATTAAAATGATTACATAATTCATATTAATATTTTTATAATTCAAAATGTATAAATCAAAATATGTGTATCAAAATGTATTCAAGTAACTTTTGGTACATTCATCATAAAATTAGAAGATGTTTGCAGAAAAATATGTAAAAATCACATTGTCTCATTTACTTAACTCTAGATAAAAAGAATGCATATAGCAAATAAACAGGGTATGTAAATGTGATTACAAAAAAGTGTTCAAATTTGCACTGTATCTGATTATATGAAGCCTACTAAATTGATAGTCTAATTTATTTTGTTAATAGTTTAAAAAATGCAGTTCTTCCAGTTTGGGTCTGAGATTTTAAACTACATATATGAGAAACTCTACATGTGATCATGAAAAAAAATGCCTTAGTTAAAGCTATTACTGTCTTTTTCTGTAAATCAGAGATATATTTGAATGTACATTGGTAAAATCACTGTGCATGATCAGAAAGGAAAACAAAACAACTTTAATTAACTGGTATTTGGTTTTAATTAAAACTGATTTATTATTTATTGTACATATACTGACTTTGGTGTAATACTTTGTCACAAATTTCCTTAACATGTTGACATGTAGAAAAGTGTAAGACTCTTGAAAATGGCCCATTTTCAACTTCTCTTTTAATATAGTGTAGGAAATCTAGAGAGCACAGCTACAGCCGGCCCTGGATTTCACACCCACAGCCTAAATCCAGCTGAGTTCCTTTTCAGTATATAGTAGGCTGTATACTTTCTACTGCTCAAGTAGAAAGGTGATTTCTCTCTACATTTTTCTTTGTAGTAAATCTTCAGCCAGACTCATTCTTATTGTTAACTTCATACATTACCATCTGTCATTGTATAAAATGACACAGATAGCTATGCTCTTGCGAGATGAAAATTGTTTTCAATTGACTCCAAAGCAACCTGCATAACCCTGAAACTCAATTGGGTAAGTATATATTTCTCCCATGTTTTACAATAGCACAACTAATATTTCCTTTATGTTTTCATTTTTAAATCTATCCTAAGACTCCATTAAATAAATAAATATATATGTTATAAGAAATTATTTTACTACACTATTTGTATCTACTGAGGTATTCTTTACTCTGTGTTAAAGAAATCATACTACAGAAGCTTCAATTAATTTTTTAAAAATTAAAAACATATTCTTGAGAATAGAACACAGATATAACAAAGAGCATGTTATGAATTTTAACAATTTTAAATCCCAAGGAGTAATATGGCTGTTTTCTTTATCAATTCATATTATATAGTAATCACATTATAAAGATATTCAAGTAAACGTTTAGTAAATAAACACACCATAGACTAGTTAATGAATCTTCAAATTACTTTTTTAATTGAAAACTTTTTTTCATACAACATATTCTGATTATTGTTTCTTTTCCCCAAACTTTGTCTCCATATCTGCACCCTTCCAAAAGTACTCTCTTTCTTGCTCTCTCTTACTAGAAAACAAATAGTCACCTAAAAGATTAACAAAATAAGATAAAATAAAATAAACAAACCAGAATATGACAAAAGGAGCAGAAGTCAAAAGAAGAGTCCTTAAAAGGGGTGGGGCACATGAAACACATATAGACACAGAGATACACATGTTCACTACACAGTGATTCCATAAAAACACAAAACTAGAAACCATGATGTATAAGGCAAAAGACATGTGATATTAAAAGGAAATGCCTGAGCAAAACATTATGAGCCAAAAAGAAATATATTAGATAAATAAATAAATGAATAAACATATGCCCTTCATTTTTTCAATTGGAATAAAGTTATACATCCCAAATAATACCACAAATAAGGGACTCTGACACACACATCATTGCAAAATCTTGTCTCTAACACATACACTCACACATTAACACACATAAACATGAACAGAGAGAGAGACTGTGTGATAGAAACTCTGATACTTTTGTAAAAGAGTAGAAATTAAGGATCCAATTAAAAAGTGGGGTACAGAATTAAATAGAGAATTCTGAATAGCGGAATCTAAAATGACTGAGTGTCACAAAGGAAAGTGCTGGACATCTTTAGCCATCAGGGAAATGCAGATCAAAACAACTCTGAGATACCATCTTCCTCTTGCCAGAATGGCTAAAATCAAAAACATCAATAATAATTTATGCTGAAGAGGATGTGAAGAAAGGGGAAAACTCCTGCACTGCTGGTGGGAGTGCCAAGTCCTACAACCACTTTGGAAATCAGCATGGAGATTCCTCAGGAAAATGAGAATCAGTCAACTACAAGATTCAGCAATTCCACTCTTAGGCATATACCTAAAAGATGCCCATTCATACAACAGCGACGTCTGTTCCACTATGCTCATAAAAGCATTATTTGTAATAACCAGAACCTGGAAGCAACCTAGATGCCCCTCAACTTAAGAGTGGATAGAGAAAATGTGGTATATTTACACAATGAAGTACTACGCAGTCGAAAAAAATGGAATTTTGAATTTTCTAGGCAAATGTATAGCACTATAAGAAACCATTCTGAGTAAGGTAACCCAGTCACAAAAAGACAAACATGGTATGTACTCACTCATATATGGATTTTAGACATCAATTGTAGGAGTGCCAGCTTACAATTCCACATCCAGAGAGTCTGGAAAACAGGGAGGACCCTAAGAGACATATCCATGGTGCCACAGAGAAGAGGAATGGGACAAGATCTCCCGATTGGACTGGGAGCATGGGGAGAGAGAAGAGGGAACAGGGGAAAAGTGAGGGGGAGAGAAGAAAGGAAGAGGAGAACATAGGGGAGCAGGAAGTTTGAGTCAGGAAAAATAGAGGAGAGTAGGATGAGAGATATCATAACAGAGGGAGTCATTATAGATTTGAGAAGAGATCTGGCACTATGGAAATATCCAGAGATCTACAAGGACTAGACCAACTGGCAATGTAAGCAATAGTGGAGAGGCTACCTTAAATGTCTTTTCCCCATAAGGAGATTGACAACTGCCTTGTATGCCATCAAAGAGCCTTCATCCAGTGGCTAAGGGAAGCAGAGGCAGACACCCACAGCTAAACACTGAACTGAACTTCTGGAAACCAGTTGCAGAGAAGGAGTGATGAGCAAAGTGGTCAAGACCAGGTAGGTAAAACTCACAGAAACAGCTGACCTGAACAAGGGACCTCAGACTGATACTTGAGAGGGCAGCATGGGACTAATCCAGAAACCCTGATGTTGGTGTCAGTGAGGATGACTCTGCAATCTTTGGGGCCTTGGTACTAGATCAGTATTTTTCCCTAGAATCTAAATGGACGTTGGGAGCCCATTCCACATGGAGGGATGCTTTCTCAGCCTGGACACATTGAGGAGGGCCTAGACCCTGCCCTGGATGATATGACAGACGTTGGAGATTCCCCATGAAGGGCTTCACCCTCCCTGGAGAGTGGAGTGGTGGTTGGGCAGAAGTTTCAGGGGTGTTGGTAGGTGGTAGAGGACAAGGGGAGGGAAAGGGATGGGATTGACCTGTGAAGCAAGATCATTTCTAACTTAAATTGAAAAAATAAAAAGAATTCAATATATGTTGGTAACAATGAAATAGAAATGACAATTTAAAGAAAGAAGCACTTCTCAGGAAAAATAGTAAACCTGTGAAGATTTAAAGAAATGGGTGAATAATATTATTATGCATTAGGGTCACTAAACAAAATTATAACTACTTGAGACAGCCACAAAATGGTGAGAACAATATATATATATATACATATATATATGTATTTTATTTCACTGTTAATTTTGTCTTCTTCACAAGTATAAGTGATGTGAATTTGAAGAAACAAAGTCATTTCTCACACTTGATGGTTTATTATTATCTTCAATAAGTTAGTAATAAAATGTAAACATGAATCCCCAAAACTAGTTACAATGCACTGAAATGGTTAGTTGGCAACAAATGAGCAATATTTGAAATAACCTCTGTGGAAAATCATTAAATTGAAGAAAATTGTTTCAAATTACAATAAAAGTTATTTTAATAAAATGGTTGATAGTTTTCAGTTAAGATAATTTAAGCATATAAAATATTTATTTTAATTCATCTATGATTGTAGAATTATTTGATAATTAAGATGAATGAATATTTTTTGTGAACATTCTATATTGTGTAAGGATAAAAAGAAAGCAATCATATGTGCAGGAAAATGCAAGAAAAGAGATAAAACATTACATGGTGAGTTTACTTCTGGGTCCACCTTCAGGAATGTTATTTGGCAATTTATAAATCTATTAAAGTAAGATTGCTAGTGATGGTGTGTGAAATAAATTAAGCTTATTCCATGAAGTATAATGAATTAGTTTATTTCATGGTAGTTTTAGGTACACCAGAAAGATAATGAAAACATAAATTTTATTATTCAGCCAGAATCATCTTTATTATTCTTGACTTGATACTAACTATAACAATGACGTTCTATAGTCTAAAGTCAATCTTGTGTAATGATCTGTTTGCATCAGCCTGTTCAATATGATTACAACAGATGTAATTTGATTGCCATTTTCCTTTTATAGTTACAGAGAAGAATAAGTGCACTTGTAAGCAAAATATATTAAAAGAGAATATTAATATGCACATGTGCAAATGAAAGGGTCATAGCATGAGGTACCTTTTGACAACAGAAATGACACTAGGGAGAAGCAGAATATTTCCTATATAATTATAGTGAACTATAAACACAACTTTAATGTCATTTATACCTTCTGGCCACACATTGCTTTTTGCATTTACCCTTTACACCATTTTATGAATCAGGAAAAAACTGTCATTCACTTAATAACTTTTCTGATAAAACACTGCTGAGAACAATTTTAGCTAAAGCTTCACTTGAATATCCAATAAAATTTGAGTATCACCAAGATGGCAAGTGCTGAGTCATGATCCTCAATTCAATAGTTAATAGTACAGAGAGTAAAATGAATTGTGTGATTAATAAGGATTATTAAGGAAGATAGATTTGTAGACAAATAGAATAAATTATGACAGTTTCTGAGGATTCTTGTCAGGGCACTATGTGGTAATGCATTCTACTCAAACAAAAATGGGTGAGTGTGGATATTTATGACAAATAGGAGTACTTCCTTAGATAGTAAAGCAGAAATGTGTGGCTGGAGCTAGGTTTGTTATGAGTTTACTCAGCATGCACAAAGCCCTGGGTACTACCCCTAGCACTTAAGTAACTGGGTATGACCATGGACATTTGTAATCCTAGCACTGTAGAGTTGATGGGAGGAGAACCAGATATTTAAAAGTCATCAGTGGGTACAGACTGGGTTGGAGACCATCCTGGCATATGTGGCATGCTATCTCCACAACAATAAAAATAATAAGATAACTTAAAGGCAAGCAAAATTAGAAAATGAAATCAAGAAGATGGAGATGCTGGCAGGTGATTGCTGAGAGAATAGCAGACAAGCTTACAAAATTATGTGTTCAACATGGACATCCAGAGAAACAGAGACAGGTACACCTGAAGTCACTCGTTAACTGTGAGCTTGCAGGTCAAGCAAGCTATGGAAGATATAAAATCAAGATGTGGCACACAGCTGGGAACTGTCTGGGCCTTTCTAAATTCCCTTTGCTTCTGCTGAGTGACCTTGGGAGCCACCTTCTACAGCCTTTGTACTAATGTGTTTTCTTTCTGATACTTGGTTGTCCTGAGTTTTCTGCTTGTGGATAGTGGTATAACCCTAATTTATTTGGCATAAGAAATGTTAATATACAGACATGTCACATTAGAATCTTTTGTTTCAAGTAGAGAAAAGATGGCCCAGTGGATAAAAGGAAATGCCAGACTATTCTGACAATCTGAGCTTGATGTTAGGAACCAAAAGAGGAATGACTCCCCCCAAAATTTATTGTCCTCCAGCAGTCCTTCAAAAGCACACGTGCGCGCGCACATGCACATGTGCACTGCACACAGACAGAGATGGTTTTAAAAGTATAGTTATTTTAAGCTTCAACTGCATGTGTGAAAGACTGGTTGCAAAATGTTTGAAATCTTGCTAGGTAGGTATTGCAATGTGATCTGTGAGCCCTAAATACTTTGAAAATCTCTATGTTAAAAGAGAAGCATTTAAGTCCAGGTGAATCCTTAACAAAGACCTTTAACTCTGTTTCCCACAGATCTGGAGGCAGGGAATCACTGATCCAGGGAGCCTCAGCACGTGCTTTGGTGAGCCATTTTCAAGTTATAGATGACCTTTTTTTTTTTTTTTACTGCATCTTCCATTGCAGAGAGAGAATCAGAAAATTGTAGGTTCTGTTTGAGAAGGCATTAAAAGGGGCAGACTTCTCATGTCTTAATTACCTCCCAAATCTACAATCTGCTTCCATGAGCACATTAGTGGTGAACATTTCACAAGAGAGATATTAGCATATATGAAAACTTTCATCCAATAACAGAAGGGTGCATTTTAAATATATGCGGACATCAGTAAAAATGTATAAGTACTTGTCACAGAAGTGTTCCCATTAATTTGGTGCCATTCCCAAATACATCATTAAATTCTCAGTTCATTTTTGACAAAATTGATCACTATATATTCATGTTTTTTATTCTGGAGAAATCTTCCTGCATCACTTTTATTTCATTTTTCTATACAAGGGGACACACACAGATGTATGCATTTTTGTATACATTTATCATATATATCATATATCAGGTATCTTTTGCACTTTTATTGGGAGTACTGACATGTCTAAATTGTTTCCCATTACTGAATTTCTCTTATACTATAATGTTGCAAATGAAGCTCTAAGCAAAAAATGATAGATGTCAGCTCTTCACTTGGGAAGGATATAACTAGAGAGTCGATTTATATGTTTCTAATGATCCTTATCAGAACTACTTAGCACAATTGGGACAAAGAAAGTTAAGAATGAAAAACCAATCTGCTATACTCTTACCATGCAAGTTTGGATAAGAGTAGAGTTCAAGTGCTTCCCAAGCCTAGTTAATTTGTGTGAAGTCTTGGCTTAAAGAAATGAAATCTTGTGGAAATATTTACTGTTACAGCTTCGAGTTTCAGTCTTCAGTTTCTGAAAGCAGATTCTTTGTGGAGTTGAGCCTCACAATGTCCCATTCCAATCTGACGAAACTCTAACAGTTGATAATCACTGGATAGGAAAAGTCAAAATTTTTCCATATTTTTTAGTTAACTTTTTAGGCATGTCACATTCAGTTCCCTCTCTCTCTCATCCTCCCCCACCCACAATCTTCCCAACCCCTCACCCCCTCTCCATCCCCCGTCCACTCCCCAGGGAGGGCAAGGGTCTCCATGAGGGATTTCCAGAGTCCTTCACATCATCCCGGGAATGGCCCAGGTTCTCCCTCATGTGTCCAGGCTGAGAGAGCATCCTTACACATGGTATGGGCTCCCAGAGTCCCTCTGTATGCCAGGAATAAATACTACTCCACTCTCCAAGGCCCCACAGATTGTCAAGGTCTCCTCTCTGTCACCCAGGTTCTGTGGGAGGATGTTGGGATCATTCCCATGCTGGCCCACCCAATCATCAGTCTGGGGTCCATGTGATGCCCCTTGTTTGGGTCAGCTGCCACTGTGGGACTCGCCAGCCAGATCCAGATTCCCTTGGTCATCACTCATCTTTGCAAGTGGGTTCCAGGCATTCAATTCGGTTCACAGCTGTGGGTGTCTGCCTCTGTCTCCATCAGCCACTGGATAATAGTTCTAGGAAGGCATATAAGGCAGTCATCATTCTCACCATCATGGGAGGGCATTTAAGGTAGCCTTAATGCCAGATGGTGTCATTCCTGTAGATTTGTGAAGATCTCACTAGTGCCAGATCTCTTGTCCAACTTATAATGGCTCCCTCTTTTATAGTATCTCTCATCCGTTTCTCCTCTATTCTTACCCTGGCTCAACCTTCCTGCTTTCCCATGTCGTCCTCTCTTCTCCTCTTCTCTCCTTCTCTTTCTCCCTTCTCCTTCTGGTCTTCCCTTCTCCCCCTCCCCAATCTAATTAGGAGATCACATCCCATAACCCTTCTCTGGGTTGTCACACATACCTCTCTTAGGGTCCTCCCCGCACCCCAGACTCTCTGGTGGTGGAATTATAAGCTGGCAATCCCCTGATCCATGTCTAAAATCCATATATGAGTGAGTACTTACCACCTTTGTCTTTTTGTGACTGGGTTACCTCACTCAGGATGGTTTCTTCTAGTGCCATCCATTTGCCTGCAAATTTCAAGATTCCATTTTTTTTTCTGCTGAGTAATATAACTTTGTGTAAATGTGCCACATTTTCTCTATCCACTCTAAAGTTGTGGGGCACCTAGGTTCTTTCCAGGTTCTGGCTATTATAAATAATGCTGCTGTGAACATAGTTGAGCAGATGTCATTGTTGTATGAGGGTACATTTTTGGAGTATACGCTTAAGTGTGAAATTGCTGGATCTTGCAGTAGACTGATTTCCATTTTTCTGAGAAATCTCTACACTCATCTCCAAAGTGTCTTTACAAGTTGGTATTCCCACCAGCAATGGAGGAGTGTTCCCTTTTCTCTACATAAACTGTCATTAGTGTTTTTGATTTTAGCCATTTTGACAGGAGTGAGATAGTATCTAAGTGTTGGTTTGATTTGCATTTCCCTAATGGCTAAAGATGTTGAGCACTTTCTCAAGTGTTTCTTGGCCATTTTGGACTCCTCTATTAACAATTCTCTGTGGGGAGCCGCCCCCACATTCTCCGTTACAAGATGGCGCTGACACCCGTTGTCAATTGGAGTAAACAACCTTGGTGCGAATGTGCCTGCTACTTTTCCATTCCTTACTCTCTGCCTCTCCCGTGGCATCATATGGGCTGACGAACAGGAGCCAGTCAGGAGATGACATGTCCGAGGTGGGGACTGCTGAGCTATATAAGGGTTGGGCTTTTCGCTCCCCGGGTCGCCGCTCTGTAAGCTTATGCTCTCCCTCTCAAGACGCATTAAAGCTGTTCTGCAGAAGGATCCTAAGTGTGCCGCATCGTTCTTGCTGGCGAGATGGTAGCACGGGACAATTCTCCATTTAGTTCTGTACCCCATTTTTAAACTGGATCCTTTGGTGTTCTGGAAACTTGTGTCTTGAGTTCTTTGTAAATTTTGTAGATCAGACCTCTGTCAGATGTGCGGTTTGTGAATATCTTTTCCCATTCTGTGGGATGTCGTTTTTTTCTTATTTACTGTGTCCTTTGCCCTGCAGAATCTCCTCAGTTTCAGGAGGTCCCATTTATTAATTGTCAATCTCAGTGTCTGTGCTACTGATGTTATTTTCAGGAAGCAGTCTCCTGTACCAATACGTTCATGGGTACTTCCCACTTTCTCCTCTAAGAGATTCAGTGTGGCTGGATTTATGTTGAGATCTTTGATCCATTTGGACTTAGGTTTTGTGCATGGTGATATATATGGATGTATCTGTTGTCTTTTACACTTGGTATTGGCACAAAAGCAGACAGGTTGACCAATGGAATTGAACCGAAGACCCTGATATTAACCCACACACCTTTGAGCACCTAATCTTTGACAAAGAAGCTAAAACTATACAATGGAAAACAGATAGCATCTTCAACAAATGGTGCTGGAGTAACTGGATGCTGGAATGAAAATTCAATTTTTTGAGGGATCCAAGCACTGAAAGTGGACACCCATACTCCAGATCCACATATATGCAGGCAATATTAAATAGACCCCAGTGAGAAAGAAAGACAGATATATAGAGAGAACACATACACATCAGGTTGGGAGGCAAAAGCAGTGGAAAACAGCAGTTTTGTTTGTGGTTCATACATTTAATCCCATCATTTGACATGTAGAAATGGGCTGATCTCTGTGGTGTTGAAACATTCTTAGTCTACATAGTGAGTTGTGGACTAGCCTGAAATATATAGTCTTAAATATATAAAGAACATTATAACAAGCTGACCTGTCATGAAAATGAAGTAAAAGTAGATCTGAAAGCTGGATTAGTTCTGCCCTGAGGTGGTCTCTTGATCAAGAAGCTTAATCTAAGTCATAGCTGCACTTTTGAACAGTGAAGAGAACAAACAATTTCAGTCAAGGAGGACTAAGGCAAAAGATTGATGTGGTGCTGAGGCACCTCTGGAGAACCATTTCAAAAAAGAACTACAGTACCAAGTGTTCCATGAGCAGAATCTCACACCCTGACAGCAAACACTTAAGCCTGTCTTTCCTAGGCTTCAGTCCACACCACTGAGTAGTGTTGCATTGTCTTCCTCATAACAGAATTACATGAAAGTATGTAGGGAGAATCAACCAGGAGTATATCAGTGAGAAATGAGGAAAAAGGGATACACAGTGGGAAAACTATCATAGGAGACCTTCCTTAAGGGAGCGGTAACTCAGAAACTTGTGTGGTAAGGCAAGAAAATGGAATCTATTGTCTATGCATGTTTTAAAAATTCACAAAACATGAATTCAATATAATTTTGAAAGACTTTCCTGGATGTAAGCCCAGATCAGGATCTTCTATATGTGACACATAACATAATTGTGTTCGTCAATTGCCTATGAAAAGACTGGAGGAGATAAAATCTGACAGCCATGCATCTGCATCCTAAAAGCATCTCTTGACACCCAAGACGGAATGCAAAATGCTGTGTTCAGTGTAATAAATCTTTATTTATCAAATGGAACATATCAAGCTTTTGTTTACTAGCTGGTGAACAGTATATTTTATAAAAAACCTGGAAGATTGATTATTCCAGATTTGGAGATCTGGAAGATTAAAATATTCCAGATCTCCAAACATTCACTAAAAACATTTTGGGGTTCTTAATTTTCTAACATAAGTTTGGTTATGCCTGCTCCTATGAGATCATTGCATCACCCAGAATTCAGGAAACAAAGAACACGGTTGTCCCTCATATGCTTGCAATTCCAGTATTGAAAGCTACCAAGATAAGAATTTGGTAGAGATCAGTCTTACTGAAAACTTGAGGTCTTAGTTATTAAAGAAACCTAACTTCAAAAAGCAAAGAAGTGGACAGAAAGACACCTGCAGCTTTCTGTATCTTTCTTCAAACAACTGGAGAGTTATTATCACATACCGTCTTTCAGAGGAACCAAGTATTATTTCCAGTATCCATGTGCGATGGTTTATGACTGCCTGTACCTCCATTCTACAGCAGCTGACACCTCTAGCCTCCTTGGGTATCTGATCTCATGTACACATATACCCCCTCAAATACATTCATAAAAATGAAAAACTAAAATAAGGTCTTCCCCTGAAATCAGAATGGTGAATACTACAAATGTCATCATAGAACCTTCATCTAGTAATTGATGGAACCAGATGCAGAGACCCACAAGCAAAAACCAGGCCAAGCCCGGGGTCTAGTCAAAGAGATGGAGAAGGGAATACATGAGCAAGGGGGTTCATGATTATAATGAAGGAATCAACAGACAACCAGGCTAGTAGAAACTCATGAACTTTAGACAGTTGTGGAGATCCCATGGGACCAAATTTGGCCCTCTCTATATAGGAGACAGCCTTTAAGCTAGGGCTACTCTCTCAGCCTAGATATATGGGAGATGGCCTAGGACCTCCCCTAAATGTTGTGACAGACTTTGATGATCTCTCATTAAAGGTCTAATCCTCTCTGGGGAGTGGATAGAGTTGGGATGGGGGAGGGTCCGAGTGGGGCATGGGAGGATGGGAGGGAGAGAGAACTGGGATTGATATGTAAAATAAGATTGTTTCTAAATTAAATAAAAAATAAATGATTTAGTAAAGAAAAAAAAATAAAAAGCTTGGGTTATCTGAGGGACTCCTGGCAATAGGACCAGGATCTATCCTTGGTACATTAGCTAGCATGTTGGTGCCCATTCTCTATGAGGCCATGACATGCTCAACCTTACCACAGTGGAGAGGAGCTTGGTCCTGCCCCAACTTAATGTGCCAGACTTTGTCAATACCCCTTACCTGTTGGGAGGAGTGTGTAGGGGGAAGCCTGAGGTGAGGGGGGTGTAGGAGTAGTTGGACACAGAACTTTGGTTGGAATGTAAAATGAAATTAAAAAAATAAATTTAATTAAAAATAAAAAGAACTAAATAAAGATCACATTAATTTGATTTGCCACTGATGCTTACTTGCATCCTAACAGCCAATTATATAATCGATAAAGTTTAAAAAATTAAGTGTCTTCAAACAATGCTTCACTTGCTCCAATGACTTCAGAATTATTGATCAAAAAGTTAACTTGTTGAGTGTTTGTTATTTTAAAATCATCTTTCATCTAACTAATGTGGCCTGGCTGAGGAGATAAAAAAATTCTGTGGTTTGGCATCTACTTGCTCATTACCCATCACTCAGTTTCTTTATTAGCTAGTTTGATTAAGTCACCAACATGAGGTGGACACATAAGAAACTCTGTCCTAATCATTATAATGTAGCAGACTTGACATCCTTATAAGAATTATGAACTAATGAAGAAAGCACAGTCTTATATCTCTTACTAAGCTATACTTCAGTAAGTATTGCTGATTACATCTAAGACTCTCATTTATTATGGATGGAAAAACTTTCTGTGTGTAGAGTTATGCAAATAAATGAATATGAACTTCCCCATGCAAAGATAAACACTCATTGTCATAACAGCATTAAATGAGGTTTGAATGCTTCTGAATTGCATGTTAGCTGCAATGCTATTTTTCTTTCTGCTTTTGGCTTTCATTATCCTGTGCTTACACATCAAATTCCTGACAGAAGGTTTTTGAAGGGCTGCACTTCACAGAGAATTGGATCAATGGACAGTTCATGAATATTGTTAATCTTTCAGGATTCCCAGTTTTGTTCATGTCAATCTTTTATCAATGAGTATAATTACATTATATTCTACAACAAACTTTTATAACACTTATTGTAAAGAAAATATGTCTCTGCTTGTGGCTATGTTTTGTAAACATTAGTTTCATGTTGTTTTGGTAACTATTGATAAAGCATATGCTTATCTCACAGAATCACTATTTTAATGACACTATATTTACCTATATATATGTGAGCCCAAGGACTTGCTGATAAGACGGACTACAAAATATTTAGTGTTTTATTTTGCAAGTTTCCAGTGGTTCTTCAGAGTGCAATGTATTGTGTTTGTGATGTATATCTGAGTTCTTCAAGGTCTCTTATGAGCAGTTATTATTTTGATGCTCACAACAATATTGCAGGATGGAAGCCAATGGTTAGAAATACAATGATAAAAAATGGATGCAAACGCCCAAACTGAAAGCTGTATATCTGAATTCTTAAAGGCCCTTATGAGCTATGATTAATGCATTGTTCACAACCATGCTGGAGGTAGGAACTCTTAACATTTCAAAAATGAAAAAACAAAAACAA
Organism: Mesocricetus auratus; assembly: GCF_017639785.1. Taxonomy (NCBI): domain Eukaryota; kingdom Metazoa; phylum Chordata; class Mammalia; order Rodentia; family Cricetidae; genus Mesocricetus; species Mesocricetus auratus. The sequence continues at coordinate 22,171,108 of NW_024429202.1, forward strand.
AATGTCAAAAATAAAAGCAGACAAGGAAATCCATGTTGAATTCCTCCTCAGAATTCCAGGACACAATGAATATTGAAAATGTAACTTTCCTATTGAAAGTTACACAAACTCCTACCAAACTACTTACTATTAAAACTTAACGCCTGTAACCTCTATGTCAGAGTAATTCTTTGAGGTTACAATCAATCCTCAATATAATTAATATAATTTAATCTTCCCAATGAAAGCCTAAGTAAATGTCATTGATATACAAATTTCTTCATTTCAAAAGCACTCAATACTAAAACGCTCAACTGATGCAGTATTTCCTTGAAATTGCTAAGCTAATGGACTCTTCCTCTATTGCTATTTCTTTAGGAATTTCAATAATTGGGATGTATTCTTAGCTTCTGATGTACCATAATTCTGAATCAGAATAAAAAGAAAAAATGGAAGAAATTCATGTCCTGCTGCATGCCCCAAAATATTCAGAGAGACTTTGTTCCCAAAGCATGTGATTTGAGGTCAAATAATTTTGGAAAATTTTGACTCTCATCAGGAATGCACCTGCCATCATATTTTTGTGCTCCAGCTGCAAGAAAGGAGAAGGAGAAGTAATAAAGTTACCATTTACAGAAATAGGAGCAGCATGACCCATAGTGTTCTTGTCAGTGGAGTATATATTTTACAGTACAAGAAACTAATAATATAACTAAAAACAATGAAAATAATTATCTCAAAATATTCATTCTAGTCCAAGAAGCTTTCTGATTCTTTTCTTTAATTTCCATTTAGTTTACTTATTCTTTATATTGCGCCAATTTTGACAGAATCTTAAAAGAAGCCTTATTTCTCTATCCAGGGTTTTGTGCATGTACCTGCAACACCAAGACTAGTGTGACTGGAACACTGTGAATGAAGAAAGAATAGTGTGATATCAGAGATTTAGGAAGATGCCAGATATTATAGGGTCTTATGAAATTTATTAAGGTGTGTGATTTTTGAATGCTAGAAAAGGTCATGGAGGTGTTTGCAACAGAACAATGAATTAGCTTCTCTGAACAGATTTCTGTGACTGATGATAAGTAGATGTCAGGGAATCCATTGCTTAACTGCAGGTTTTGCTGAGCGTCCCATTGCCTACAGACATATTTGTGAATCTGTATGGGTTTGTTCTCTGCATCCCACTTTTTTTTGAAGAGTAAATGGGTAAATTATTGTAAAATACCTCACAATGATGACTGGAAAAAAATGAAGGCTAAATACAAATATCTAGTAGATAATTTTAAATTGTAGTTTTTGTTCCTATAAGTATAGAATAATTCTATTTAATTTAAATACGCATTTATACCTGCCAAATTATACTAGAAACTTGGAACTGTCCAACAATCAAATAATGCTTCTATTATTCTTATCTCTAGCCACTTTTAGTTGTCTTTTAAAATGTTTGCTTTTTCCTTCTATTTAAAGCTCCAACACACTTCCTCAGGAAAAGGATATTCTCATAATTGTCAACCTCTATTAAATACTTTGCTACAAGTTGTTGAAATACATTTTGTTACTCTTTTTAACAATGCTTTAAATTGGTTCCTATTTTTTATTACCAGCAAATTAATGAGGGCATTGGCACACTGAAATGAATATGTGAATTTTTCAATTTTATGCAGCTACCAAGAACAATACAGGGGATTTGAGTCATACTAAGATTGTAGGAACCTCGCTCAGTTATCATTCACTTCTAAATTCATAGGTGAAACTCTGTGAGCATCATCATCTTCAGCTGAGTTCCTGCTCCAGCAAAGTCCAACCTTACCTGGAATTTCCATGGCCCTTGATTCCTACATTATTCATCCTCTGTTTCTTTAGCTCTCTGGCTCCATTGGCTCTTCCCATAAATATTCAAGAATGTTCTTATCCTTGGCATATATAAATATCTCTCCCAATAGCAATCCTCTCAGTTTTATATTAACATATTTATTATCAAAGAAAGTCTATTATTTTTAAACTGGTGATTTTTTTCTTTCAAATGAATATTTAGTTCCTTACCCAAGAATAAACACATTCATATGTGTGTGCCTCATGGCAGGTGAAGACCAAATTCCTTCCACGCCAATTCGATCTTACTTATCTTTCTATTGGGAACTATTCTTCCAGCTTGCTGTATAGTCCCTAATAGAAATGAGTATAATCAGAAAGAAACATGGGTAGATTCTTTAAAATCAGTTACACAGCACTCATTCACACGCACACATTTAACTGCTATCATTGCTGCTGGCCCACATTTTTTCTATCATACTGGCAACTATTTCCCTCCTCCTCTCTTAGATGTCACTCATGCCCATTGTCCTCTTTCCCCACCCTCAAAGTGCATTCCTCCTCCGTTTCTGTTCAAGAAAGATCTGGTGTCTCATGGATATAAACAAAATATGGTACATCAAATTTCATTAAGACTAAACACATCCCCATGGTTTGAGCCTGGAAAAGGTGACCTAGCATAGGTGTAGGGTTCCAAAAGCCAGAATAAGAATCAAAAATAGCCTCTGCTCACACTCTTAGGAGTGCCACAAAAAGACCAAGACACACAACTTTAATATATATGCAGAGGGACTAGCTTGGCCCCATGTAGGTTCCCTGGAGGTCATTTCAGTCTCTTTGAACTTGTATAGGTCCAAGTTAATTAATTCTGTGTGTTTTCTTGTGATGTCCTTTGTCAACAGAAGTTTCTGTCCTGCCTGGTCCCACATCCATTTAGTCACAAATAAACACACAGGGGCTTGTATGAATTATGAACTGATTGACCACAGATTGGCTAGCTCTCTCTTAATTATTAATGCATTTCTATTATCCTATGTATCCCCACATGGTCTTGGCTTCCTGGAGAATATCTGGACTTCTTCCTTTCTTGGTTGCTGCATGGAGTCTCCCTTCCGAACTCACTCTCTGTGTATTCTCCCTGAATTCTCCTAGTCTGGTAGTCCTACCTATACTTCCTGCTGACTACATCCTGCATGTCCATTGGCCAAAACAGCTTTATACATCAACCAATAAGAGAAACATATTCACAATATAGTGAAGGAAATCCCCCATAAGTCTTTTACCCTCCTTTTTCCTATAATCCTTTATCCTTCTCTTCTGCACAATTCCCCTAATGTTTGACTGAAGTTCTGCATTGTTTCCATCACTTACTGGATGAAGGCTCTCTGATGACAATTGTGCTAGGAACCTGTCTGTAGGTATAGCAGAATATCATTAGGCATTATTACATTTTTCTCCAGTCAGTTTGGTTCCATCCTGTGTCTCTGGATAATGTATTTTTACCTCTGTTACTGAGCACAGCACCTTCTCGCACCATGGAAACTATGGTAGAGATAAAGTTACCAGGTATGTGCCAGGTTACAGTTTCTATGTTCTGTGACTCAAGTAGTAATTATGGCTACATCAGAATATTTCATATTTTCAAGCTCTAGAGAGTAGCAAATAACATTAGCAATAGGCTGTAGTGACTAGAGGGTCTATAGAATCTCATCGGGCAACATCTTGAAAAGAAAAGAATCCTTGCTATCATTGAACGATTTTTTTTGTTAGCCTGTGGTGTCTAGTAGGGTAATTTTTGTCACATTATGGGAAACTATATTTTTACTATATGTACATAAGTTTGAGTGTGTGTGTGTCTCTTTCTCTCTCTCTCTGTGTGTGTGTGTGTGTGTGTGTCTTAAGAACCTTCTACAGTAGTAGATTCCAAGGATATTTTAAGGGTTTTTCTAGTTGCACATTTCCCTCCTTTCCTCAACTAAAATGCCCTCCCATTCTGTAGCTGAGATTAACCTTTTCTATACTATTTATCCTAAGATTTTTATACCACACTTTTCTATCACAATTTAATGTGCAAGCTTCGCTGCTCCAACATGATTCTTACTAATGTTTAGATATGTATGGGTATTACAAATGAAATATTCATATCTGAAGATTCAAGACTAAAATTAATAATGAGAAAAAATATGCAGTTTCTTTTACTAAGTCTAAGTTCCCTAATTCTGTATATTGTCACCAGTTCCACCCATTTCCTCATGAGTTTTGTTTTTAATATCTAGGTAATGTTTTAATGTTTAAATATACTTCATTTTCATTATCCATTTGTCAGTTGATAGATATTGTGTTTGGATAGATTTTATTCAGGCTGATATCAGATAGAGTTATCTGAGTAGGGGTATCCTCAATTGAGACAATGCCCACTTTAATTGGCATGTAGGCAAACTTACTGGACACAGCCTTGATTAATGATTTATGTGGAAGGCTCTATCCCTTTGAGAGTGTTGTTATCCATATGCAGGTGGTACTGGGATATATGACAAAGCAAACTGAACAAATTAGGGAGAACAGGAAAGTTAACAATTTTCTAAGATCTTTGCCTTAGTTCCTGCTTCTAAATAGCTGTTTGAGACATTAGCCTGACTTCATTATGAACTATAAACTTTAAGACAGATAAACCATTTCCTCCCAAAGGTTACTTGGTCAATTTTTTGTCACAGAAATAGAAAGCTAAACAGTACATGAATTGATATCAGAAGTAGGCTATGACTATTAAGGAATACAGGAGGACTTTGGAAATTTCGGTTGGAAAACACATTAAGTGTTCAGAGTTTAGTGAGTTATTGGAACGTTCAAGACATTGCTGAGATTAGTATAAGATGATGGAGTTCTTCCTAGCTTGAAGCATTGCAGAGAGAAGCAAAAATCCTATCCTTAGAGTCATAGATGTGTTCTTTTGTATTGAGAATCTGCACCTAACTTCTTGGGTAGGAGTCAGGAAGAAAGGCTGGTAGAAGGTTTCTGAGGTGAGGAAGACTATGATGAAAATGTATTGTATAACATTTTTCTTTTTCAAATTATCAATTACTTTCTATGGAGATATTGTAAAATATCTCTCAAAGCGTATGTAGCTTCTTTTTTATTTAATTTAAACTAGGAACAAATTTTCTTCTCATGTCAATCCCAGCTCCCTCTCCCTCCCCTCCTCTCCTGTTCCCCTTCAACCCTCCCCCAACCCCTCCCCCAAGCCCCACTCTGCTATCCATGCATAAAATTGTTAAAGAATACAAACATTTTAAAGTAGAATATAATAAAATAAAAAAAAGTCTTGGCGTTTTGTCAGTTAGACTAAAGAATCAGTCATGATTTGCAATAGACTAGCACCCTTGAGGCAAAACTTTATGGAAGCATTTTATCAGGGTCAACCCACAGAGCTGTGATCCAAAGGTGCTAAGAAGACTTCACATACTAGCTACAGAACTTGATAATGCTTAATAATGATTTCTTAGATAGTACTTGTTTTATGATGTGAAAAAATCCTGGAGAAAAGCTGAGGCTAGAGGATTAGAGAAGTTTTTGATGAAGGTGGAGCCAATTTGCAATAGAATTTAAAAAGATTGTGGAATAATCGCCAAGGTCACGAAAAATCTTTGCTTCTGTCTACAGTAAAACCCAGTATGTTGTCGATGGCAGATATAAAGAAATGGAACTGTTCTAACCCTTTGGAGCTCAGAAGATGAATGGGCCCTTGATGAGCACATTGAGCCACAATATTTACAACCCAGCATCACAGTGTGTGGTATACTGAAAAATGTGAAAGATCTTAGTGTTACTCATGAGACAACAGGATCATGCTATACTCTCCAAGTGGAACTCACAGTGTTAAGCTTAAAACATTTACATCTCTATTCATCTTTACAACAGCAGTTTGAGTGAGAAATAAAACCTGTGTTTTACCTATTATAGCAAACACTGTGGATATATTAAGTGGTTTCTTACTGAGATCCCAATGCAGAAACAGAATGCTGTGAAGCAGACTAATAGAATTCTTAATGTTTGATCTCCTTATTCTTCCATATAATATATTTCTGTTCAAGTGGTCTTAGGAATACTAAAGTAGGGAATAAGCTCTGGAAAGTAAATAGGAGTCTAGATCTTCTCAACAGGGGGCTGTTATCCTTCCTGCACCAATCTTACTGGTTTTAAAGTACCAGGTCCTTTTAGACCAGTTTGAGTTTATAGCAGCTACTCCTGTCTGTGTTGAAATACTTATAAATTCTGCCACTAACCTCCTGATGTTCTTGACAGGCCACCAATACTTTATAGGTAACAAACAGTGACATTTGCATTTTGTCATGTGAGTTCTCAAAGAAAATGAGAGTGCTCTCACTTTTGTTTCCTTAAGCATAAAAACTACACCATGACCAAGATCTTACTTTTCTTCATTACAACTGTTTTCCATTAATAATGTGGTATATTGGGCAACCTATTTTTAAAAAGGTTGGCCTTTGTAAATGAGTATTGAGCATTTGAAATTTCATGATGAACATACTAACCCTCTTGGCTCTTATTTAATCTCCTTAATCTTCTTACTTTTTCAGACTCAACTTTGAGATTATTTCTGTTTTTCTTTTTTTTCCCCAGTGAACTATGTTTTTGTTGCCCAGAATTGGGGCACATTCTCCTGTGTGGTCTGCCTAGCAAGGATTATATTACAAAACAAATCAAGAAAAATAAAACAACTAACTTTATGTTCCAAGCAGTTGTCAATAATCACCACTCAGTTTGTGGTGTGACTACCTATGTACCTTGGCACACTGAAAAGAATGGAATAATTAAATGCACATTTGATCTCAGCCAAAAGGCATATAAGTGATTGAATAATTAAATCTGACTAAGGTTGTCAGTTTTCCAATATGTCTTATAAAACATAGGTCACTTGCACATATTTCTAATATTAAGAGATTAAAACAAGCCAGAATTACACTCTTATAGAAGGAGAAACAAATGAAGACTGGTTAGCATATTTTATATTTAAGAGATAAAAAGGAAAATGCATTTGTAGAAATAAATAAATTGGAAAATGTACATTGCTCAATATTATACCATGCTACATTTTACACACACAAGAAATTAATAAATAGAGAATACATGGTCCTGTCAATGTTTGTTCTTTTATAAGAATAATGCATGAATGATTATCTTTAAAATTCACTGGCAGTGTCTATTGTGCTTCTAGATGATCTTTTTAATTTTTTAATCCAGTAGCCAGCTGAGAATACACAATACCAAGACAACAGGTTTGCATTATAACTAAGGAAGAAATCAAGCATCAATACCTAAGATTGCCCCCCTTTTCATTCTTAGAGTTATGGACAATTACTTTTTTATAATTATATTAAAAATCATCATTGTGGCAGTAGCCATACTCCTCCAACATCTTGTTCTCCATTAAAATCAATGAACGTGGGTTAGATCAATCTTAATCAATTAACTATCAGCGAGAACCAGGTTAACATCATACTTTACTCCCTCAGAGTTGCCTCCTCAGGAGAGATTCTGTTATCAGCAAGACTCACAGTGGCATAGAATCACTGCATCTCCATCAGGAAAGTTAAGAGATGCCCTTTCCCTTAGAACGTCATTTCAGTAATAATAGAGTCTGAGCTTTGTGAGAGTAAGTAACTAGGATCATAATATACCAAGCCTCAGATTTTGGCCACATTCCTAGTTCAAACATGGATTCAATCTCATGGAGTGGGTCTTAAGTACAATTGAAAAAGGAAAAAGTGGCAGGTATCACTCCTAACATGTTTGTCTCTACTGTAATGCCTTATCTTGCAGACAGGTTGCTCTTTATGGGTCACTGGATTGATATTAATTAATATCTTTCTCCTTAGGCAACATGAAGAGTTAACTGATGTCTTTAAAATGGCAAAGAAACCTTCAAAATTTGTTCAATATCCTTAGCCATCAGGAACATAAAGATTAGGTCTGCTTTGAAAGTTCATTATACTACAATCAGAATGGACTAGATCAATACAACAGATGACGTGTACTGGTGAAAATGCAAGGAAATGGGATGTCTTCCCTGCTGGCTTGGAGTTCAGCCATTATGGAAATCAATGTGGAGGTTCCTCAAGAAGGAGGAAATGGGTATTAGCTTTTAAGCTTTAATTATATATCTTTCATTTGTAATATCTGCAGAGATTATGAGAGGAGAGAACCAAGTGGAAGGAGACCTAAGGAAGATAATTTGGAATTGTGGAATAAGGGATAAAGGAGAAATTAAAACAAGAGGACTAAAGGGTTTGGGATTGGAGAACATTATAAAGGAGGGGTAATTGGCAGGGATAATTAACAATAAAGACCTTTTGAAAAGCCATGTGGAAACCTACTGTAGAGACTTCCCAAAATATATACATATATAACAAGATCATAAATATGATCTTTATCTAATGGGCAAGATAATACCTCATGTAGATAGCAAATTCTTCCAAATAAAACTCTTAATACTAGGAATGGGTAGCATTTTCCTTTTACTTCTTGCTCAAAAGTTTTCCATAATCACCATATAAAAATTACGGGCTAGTGCTGTTGGTTACCATACACAACCTGATGGAGGACACTATATACATATATCATACAACATGTAAAATCGAACTGCTTCTCAATGGGAAGCTTCACCCCTCTTGCCTAGAAATCATAGTGGTGGAACTTGCTAAGTAAGCTAAAAAATGAGGCAAAGAATCAACAGTCACGTCCCTCACCCCAGCTCCCTGTCAAGAAGCATGTCAGCTATCATATCAACCTGCATGCAAAGTATGCCTGGTACTTTTCAACATTACTCCAGGTTGAAGTTTACAACAAGAATAAATGGTGAAGTTTTTTTTCTTCTGAGAACAAATTCATGAAGTAGGCCTGCTAGATCATGATGTGTTTAGACCTAAGAGAGAAAACAGAACTCACTCTGTAGATCAGGCTGGCCTCAAAATCACAGAGATCCACCTGCCTCTGTTTCCCAAGTGCTGGGATTAAAGGTGTGAGCCAACAAAACCTGGCTGTGACTTATATTTTCATTTTTGCTAGTGTTGCATTGTTTTTGTTACTATTTCTCTAGGATATGTCTTCAACATTAAAATAATAACCCCTCCAGTATTGGGCTTTTTTGATCACTTCTTCTCTGAGTGTCTAGAGACTTTTCTGGTTCCATATGATTTTTGGTTGGCCTTTTCTAAATCTTCAAGGAATGCTTTGGATAGTTAATTGGAAATGCATGCATCTGTAGATTGCTTTTGGAAGGATGGTCATTTTCAGAACTTTAATTCTGCAAATGCACAAACATGGAATTCTTCTAAATTTTTAAATGTCTTCGGTAATCCCTTTTCACAAATATATAGGTTTTCATTGTGGTGGTCTTTCTTCTCCATGGCAAGATTTATTACAAGCTGTTGTACTACTATGTTTGAACATATTGTAAATTAGAATGCAGGCAGTGATTTCTTCCTCAGTGTTTGTTCGTAGTGTGAAGAAAGGCTTCTGTTTTGTAAGTTGATAAGTGTCCTGAACTTTGCTGACATTCCTGATTGTTTCTACAAATTTTCTGGTTCAAGTTTGGGGATCATTTACAAATAATTTCATATCATCTGTAAATTGGGATAGCTGATTTCTTTTCCTATTTGTATCCATTTAATTTTCTTCTCTTGCCTTTTGACTTGAGTTAGTACATTAAGCAACAGGTGGAAGGAGTGGAAATAGGAAACAGCCAAGAATTACTCCTTATTTTGACAGTGTTCCATTTTGATTTTCTTCAGTTAGGATACTACTGAGTCTGTGTTTGTTTTACATAACTAGTACTGTGTTGGGGAATGTTTCTTCCAGTCTTCTATCTCTATGTGTTTTATCATGTAACTTGGTTGGATTTAGTCAAAAGCACTTCTGCATCTATTGAACATGATCATGTGATTTTTGCTTTTCAGATTATTTAAGTTTTATTGAATTTATTGATTCAGCAGCAGTCTCCTTATTTGTGTTTATCATAGATGAGCCCCTAATTTATTATTGAATACAATTAAAAAACCTGAAAGCATATATATGTACAGAAGCAACACCAAATGGACTCAAGTTATACTTATTTATTTATTCACATGTATAACCATAATAATAAAATGAAAAGGACAAAGAATTTGAGATAGAACAGGAGGCATAGATAATCAGATGGAGGGAAAATACAGGGAGTTTAAAAAACTTTTAGAAGTTAATTGCAGTTTTAGCAATGTATGCAGTAGCTATGAAGAATCTACTAGTGTAAGAGTCTCATATTTACTGTATATTGAAGCACAAGGAATTAAAGCAGTTTGTGATAGATTACGTGTGACTGAAACAAGGCAAAACATGACAAGCACTGTGGAATGACTGCAAGTTGGTGTCATTTTTGCATAGAGTTCCTACTCCTCCTTACCTCAGTCCCACAGTTTCAACACTGAGTAGCGTCAGCCCTTCATTCTTGGCTAATAACTGGTAAGACTGTGAATTTTCATAATTCTCTGGCTCTTTTTGCTGAAAATTGCCAATGTGTGTCTGATTCCATTGACCTGGCCAATTCCATATGCTGTCCTAACTCTAGCATGGAAGCTTGGTACCACAGGAGCAATGTATCTGTGCTCAGTAATATTGCTTCAACATGGGGTTGCTTTGCTTAGACTTAATATGAGTTGTTCCATTGTATAGCAAGTTACTGAAGAGTTTCTCAACATAACGTGTGGATTCCATTTATTAAGTGCAAATTCATAAAGTGAAATTTGAATGTTGAATGATGACAATCCCAAATGTACCACAGCTTATAGTCAATGCTGCCTCAGGAAGCACAGGAGCAAATGCATGTACTGTTGTTAGCAGAACATCAGTGCTGCACTACAAATCAAGAAGAGGAGTTATGCTACTTTACTATATGGTTGCTATGACAACTCTCCAACATGGGACGTTGCTGATTTTAATACCAATGACTTGATTTCTGGTCTCTAGTGTTTTCAGTTTTCCCCAGGCTATAGCTGCTAAATATTTTTTCAATGCTTCCTAGAAACACAAAATTACTCAAGGGAATATTTCCAGTGTAGATGGCTAAGGTCACAAGAAGAACTGAAAATTGTACATATGCAACCATCTGGGTTTCTGTTTGTTTGCTTATGAAGATTGCAACCAAACTTGCTAATTGTTTTTTACATGAGTGTAAACTCATGACTAATATGGGTTACCATAAATGCCGAAAATAAATTTGGTTTTCTCTATAGGCCTAGGACCACAGAAGAACATTAACAGTATAAATTTTTGTTTATTTGTTGTATTATATAGTGCATATTTAAGAGGAATAACTTTAAATTTTCTCAAGTTACTACATCAAGCATGTTAAAGTGGAAGGTTTCTAGTTTGTTCATTTTATTGCAGTAAGTAAAATATCTTAACACAGAAGTGCTGGTAATTATTCCCAGCTAGTCCAGATCAATAAATTCTTTAAACAAAACTTATTGCTAATTCTCAGTATTACGACACTACTGAAGACTTGGCAAAAGCTAACCTAGGCTTTGGGAAGGGCCTTGTCAATCATATATTTTGTGAGGTTCCTGAGATTGGCAATTATTTGCTACAAAATACTGAAGAGACAGCTCAAATCATGCCACAAGTGATATAGAAAGGAATTGCACGAGTGTCCTTTAAAACCTTAAAAATATGTAACTGTATATACTTTTGAACATTGGTTTTCTGACCCTTGGTTTCAAGCTCAGACTAATATTTGAATTTGTGCACTGAAAATGAATCTATAGTACATGAATCAGTTGACCTATCAAATAAAAGGACTAGTTGTAACTTGTTTAAAATATTGCCTGGTGGAACATAGAACAGGTGTAATGGTGTGGGTCTTTGTCAGACCTCAGCACTACAATCAGATAATTACTAAGACATATCAAATATATTAATAAAAATACTTTGATGAGCTAAAGGTCAGATTGAGGACAGCAGAGCTTCATTTGCTGACAGCATAGAGGAAATGTTATAGCTAATGTTTGGCCTTTTATTAAGGGAACAGATTTTACTGCCCATCAACTGAGTATGTGTCAAGAGTCAGTCAAACACACTTTCACAGCATTGTGTGGTGTCATATGCCTGTACTTTCAACACTCTGGATGCAGAGGCAAGAGGAATATCTTAAGTTCAAGTTCAAGGCTTCGCTGGTTTGCAGAATGAGTACTACATTACCAGGGGTTATAGACTGAGGTTTTTGTCTCCAAAAATAGTGAATAAAATTCAAGCAAGTCTTCTTAAGCTTTTACTAAGTGATGAATTGTCTAAATGGCCAAGAAAGAGGGAACTGAGGGCTGACTAGAAACTGCTGGAGGTTTTTGATTCCTCTGTTATACTGCTCTTTGCTGCAAGTATTGATCACACCCATCACTTTAAATTTTAGTCTGTGAATCTGGCTGTAATTCTTTGGGATGCATTTGTTAGATACTTTTGGCTTGCCTGTTGTGAAAACGTCATTTCCTGTCAAGCAGTGGGGTCTTATAGCTGTATCCAGAAAAAAGAAGCAATAAAATAAAGAACACACAGAAATTGAGAGGAGGGAGGGGGTTTCTAAATGGGGAACTTTTCCTATAGCCTAATTTAAAGAGAATTTCTGATTGACTTTATTGTTGGCAGCTATATGTTAAAGTAGAAGCCTGGATTAACGTTTTTGCTTAGTTTACTGGAATATTTTATCCCAAGAGGAGAATCTTTGTTTCATTTGGTCTAAAAGGAGCTTAAATAAATTCTACTTGTTTCAGGTCAGTTGCTGATGACAAACAAGAGAAATAATTCTACCCACATCTAGCTTGTTGAACCAAAAATTTGCTTCATAACCCAAATTACCAATCTAAAATGAGTGATGATGATGGATGCTGCATCCCTGGAACTCCCTGCACACTTTTGCACATTCTCATTAACCAGACTGGGTGGCCAAAATCTCTTAAGTATTCTTGAGAAGACAGATAGTTTCCTACTTGAGTTGAGTAAACTAATTTCCCTATTGCTAGAAATATCAAAGTATAATAAAGGGAAAACACAGTTAGGTATTTTTTTCTATCATGTTAGAATTAGAAGCTCTGAAGATGCAGTTATAACTAGGCATGGTGGCATCTGCTTCTTGTAAACCCAACCCACAGGTATTTAAGATGTGGATCTCTAGAGCTGAGCTGGTTGGACAGTCTGTCTTGCCTATTTGACAGTTCCCAGGACTCAGTAAGACACCCTAAGAATTGACAAGGAAGATAGGACAGGGAAGATAGGACTCTAGTTTCCATATTCCTATTTCCCCAGATACTCTTTGTGTCTGTCTGTCTATCCATTTTCTGCCTGTCTGTCTACCTCTGTCTCTCTCTGTCATTGTCTCTTTCTGTCTCTCTCTCTGTCTCTCTGTCTCTCTGTCTCTCTCTCTCTCTCTCTCTCTCTCTCTCTCTCTCTCTCTCTCTCTCTCTCTCTCTCTCTCTCTCTCTCTCCCACACATACCACACACACAAAATTATAAGCCTCTTGTAAGTCAGCAATGTACACTTTGCATTTACTATTCATTGCAGTAATTTAGAAAGAGTCATTCAGAAAGTACTATTTCTGAGTCAGCCAATTTCCACCAACATATTACATATACTTATGCAAACATTTTAACTTATTATACATACTTATGAAAACATTTTAAATCTTATATGAGAGTTTTATTGTTGGATACACAATATATGCTAAATATATCCTTTGGTTAAAATATTCGCTGTGAAAAAAATCATTATTTAGGCAACTATTAATACCAAGAATATAATAAACAATAATGCTACATTTTGAAACGATTTGATTGTTACAATATGTCATTCTTAATTTAATTTCATTTTAAATTGTGTTGTTTTTCTGGTACACTAAAATTTAATGTCCCACTACTTTCTACAAGTTAATACTGTAGGGAAATGGCAAATGACAGAAATACCAATAAAATGAAGAAAAATTTCAGAATGCATTATATTTTACAGCACACCTGCACACCAAGTTACTAAAAATATGTGGAAACACATAGAAATTAAAAATTAAATGAAATACATATTCAGTAGGTTTCAGAAAAGATTGTATTATGTGTAGAATATGCAAAGTGCATAATAAAAATCAACTTGTCTTTTGGATACAAAGAGAAATTCTGAAAAATGCATGAAGATGTATAACTTTGATACTCATATTTCAAAACTTAATAATAATTCCCCCAAATCTATCACTATTTCATTATTCATTCTTAGTTATAAATAGTAAAATTATAATATCTTATACAATTTACTGCAAAATCTAGAATATATAGATATTTTGCAATTTTAACTTTATCAGAAGAGTTTCCTGTGGAATTTGAATAACTTATTCTGATGTAATATAATATGATGTGAAATGTTAGATTTATATTTAATTATTGATGGAGGTTGTTATAAGAAATAAATTTCTAAGTGTTGAGAAAAATACAATATAGTACTACATTATGATAGAATTGTTATGAATGTTGTACCTATGACATATGGTACTGAAAAGACCTTAAAAGAAAGTTAAAATAGATTTTCTTCAATTTGTGCACAACCCTATAAAGAATAAAAATAAATGGAATTGAAATTAATTCATTAATTTTGTTTAATATGGGATATGAATAATTTATTACATATACCATAAAGGAGTAAAATTTAAAACTAACCTTATAATTGACATTTTAATCAGCCTTATATAAGATGGTTGAAGTAGTTGATAGTATTAATTTAGCTAATCAAACAAATTAATTTCTATCAAAGTAAAGAAAATCCCACAAGAATTATTAATTCATTAGTTTTCCTAAAGTTACATGCTTATGTAAACTTTCAGATATAATTAATGTCATAAATTGGAATAATGTTATACAATTTTAAATTATTTTATTAGACATCATATAACTTTAATTTGATACAACAATAAAAATACTTTTTCTTTAGATAGCATGAGTTTTTGGTATTTCTATATTACTTAACCCTATTAGTATGTTCATGGGACAGAAATTATTATTACTTTCACTTTCCAGGTAGAAACTAATGCCATTAATTTAATCAGCATAGATCAGCAAAAACAAATCACAGAGAGATTCCTGTAATTCTCAAATCCTGGGTCCCTGAACCCTGTACCTAGCACTAGTGTGGGATAATTTGAGACTGATGTCACTCTCTACCCTGACTATATCATCCTTTTACATTAAGTCTTTTCATCTCTCTTATGTTGAAAGGATATTCTTCCATCAGTTACTGGGTAAAGGCTGTCTGATGACAATTAGGGTAGTCACCATCCTAATTATAGAAGAAGTCCAGTTCAGGCACCCTCTATTCCTAGGATTCCTTGGGCTCTCTCTGGCACCAGGTTTCTCCCTAACTCAGAAATGTCCCCTCATCAAGATGATTCTTTCCTTAGTCAACCCCTCATTCTTGCACCCAAACTGCCTCCCTTGCCTACCCAATCCAGTCTACTCCTTCAAGTTCCCAACCCCCATCGATCCCAACTCAGCTGCCAGTTTACACAAGAAATCTCTTCTATTTCTCCCTTCTGAGGCAAATCCATGCATCCCTCTTTGGGTCCATCTCTGTTATTAAGCCTCTCTGGGGCTATGGATTTTAGGGTGGCTATTATGTACTTTACTCATAACATCCACTTATGAGTGAGTACAAATCATGTTTGTATTTCTGGGTCTAGGTTAACTCACTTAGAATGATTTCTTTCTAGTTCTATCCATTTGCCTGCAAATTTAATGAGGCTCCTTTTTTATAGCTAAGTATTATTCCATTATGTAAATGTACCACATTGTAATTATTCATTCTTGTTTGAGGAGCATCTATACTGTTTCCAAGTTCTGGCTATAAGAAATAACGCTGCTATGAATATAGTTGAGCAAGTGAACTTCTGGTATGACTGGACATCTTTTGTGTATATGCTCAAGATTGGTATAGCTTGCTCTTGAGGTAGATAGATACCTTTTTTCAGAGAAACCATCATATTCATTTCCAAAGTGACTGTAATAGTTTGCACTCCCTCCAGTACTGAAGAAGTGTTCCTCTGACTTCACATGATCTCTAACATAAACTGTCCTCAGTGTTTTTTATCTTACCTGAGTCAATCTGATTTGTATTTTCCCTGATGAATAAGGATGTTGAGAAATTCCTAAATGTATTTCAGCCATTTGAATTTCTTTTGTTGAGAATTCTGTTTAGATCTATATCCCATTTATTGATTGGATTATTTGGTATTTTGTTGTCTAGTGTCTTGATTTCTTTATATATTTTGAGATCATCCCTCTGTCAGATGTTAGATTGGTGAATATGTGTTACCCTTATGTAGGCTGCCATATTGTTTTATTGACAGTGTTGTTTGCCTTATGGAAGCTCCTCAGTTTTAGAAGCTCCCATTTATTAATTGTCAATCTCAGCATGTGTGCTAGTGGTGGTATATTTAAGAAGTAGACTCCTGTGCCATGAATTGATGGCTAGTTCCCACTTTCTCTTCTAATCAGGTTTGTTCAGTGTACCTGGATTTAAGTTGAGGCCATTGATCCACTTGGACTTGATTTTTTGCCAGGCGATAGATATGGAAATTTTTGGGTTCTTCTACATATAGTTATGCCAGCATCATTTGCTGAAGATGCTTTCTCTTCTCCATTTTGTAACATTCGCTTGTTTGTCAAAAATCAGGTGGTCATAGGTGTGTGGATTTAAGCCAGGGTCTTCATTTTTATTTCATTGAGACACATGTCTGTATTCATGCCAATGCCAAGCCGGTTTGTTTGTTTGGTTGTTGTTGTTGTTTTATGTATAGCTCTATAGTAGAGTTTGAAATCAGGAATGGTGAAACCTCTGTAAATTCCTGTATTGTACAGATCTGTTTTGGCTATCTTGGGCTATTTTGTTTATCCATATGAAACTGAGTATTTTCTTTGGAGGTCCGTGTAGAATTGTGTTGAGATTTTTGATGGGGATTGTGTTGAACTTGTAGATTGCTTTTGCAATACTGAAATATTCACTATATTAATCCTACCTATCCAAGAGCATGGGAGATCTTTGATTTTCTAATATCTTCTTCAATTTATTACATCATCCACATCCAAATACTGGGCAGAGTTCAGGGAGTCTTCCTGGATTAAGGGAGGAAGGATTGTCCCAACTCATTGAGGGGGGCATCAAGATCATGACAGAGGAAGCCACATAAACAGCTGACCTGAGCTAGAAGGAACATATTGACACTGGACCAGTTAGGCAGTCTGCATGGGACCAATCTAGACCCTACGTATGTATGTGACAGTTGTATAACTTTGTTTGTTTAAAAGACTCCTAGTAGTGTGATCAAGACCTTTCCCTGTTGCTGAGCTGGCTTTTGGTTTCCTATGTTGGGTAACCTAGCTCAACATCTATGCTGTGTAGGAGCTAGGTCCTAACTCAACTTGATGTGCCATGTTTTGCTGAAGCCCATGGGAGTACTGACACTTTCTCTATGGAGTTGGGAGGAGACTGGATAGGAAGGGAGGGAGATGGGAGTCAGAGAAGAAAAATGGGAGCAGAGGAGGGAAGAGAAAACTGTGGTCAGTTTGCAACCTAAGTAAAAAAAAATGTGTCTTAGTTACTATTCTGTTGTGAAGAGATGTCCATGACAAAGGCAACTCTCATAATGAATAGACAGTATTTAATTGGGGCCTTGTTTATGTTTTCACATTAGTCAGTTATCATCATGGCAAGAAGAAGACAGGCATGGTGCTGGAGCAATAGATGCCAATTTAGGGAATAGCTAGGCCACATGTGTGCTTTTGAAAATTCAAAAGCAAATCCAAGCCTCACATCTCTTCTAAATATAGCATGCCTCCTAACAATTTGCAAACAGTTGATCAACTGGGTACTATATGTCTAGAACATGAATTCTCTAAAACTAAACTTGTTTTCTCTATTTCATATTTATAATTCTCTCAACTTCCCCTTACCCTTCTGTAACTTCTTCCTTCCTTCCCTCTCTTTCTTCCCTCCTTCATTCTTTCCCTTCTTTCTTTACTCTTCTATATTTCCTTCAATCTTTCCTTTCCTTTTGTCCATGTTTTTCTTCTGCCCTTGTTTAACTGAAAATGCCTGCCTTTTTAGGATGTAGTCCAGAGAGGCCTTTAATTCACAATACCATTGCCTTATCTTCTGATACCAGGATTTTAGACAAGACTATATATAGGACAGTTTGAACTTTCAAGATATATGTTCAACATGAACTTCTTTTGGTGACAGAAGTAATAGACTACTATGTTGAAATATTTTAGTAATTTAAAACACTGAAAATGAAAAATGCCACATAGAATCCTCTTAGTTTAGGAGCTGATGCAGATTTGCTTCTCAATAAAACACAAAGTCATGTTCTCCTGCCTTATAAAATTATCTACCATGCAGTAAAATAGTTTTACTGTTTTCTCTATTTTCTTCATAAATATGCATAAATACTGATGCTTCTACAATGTTATTTGTGTGTCATATTTATTCTTTTCACTGTTTACATAAAATTAGTGGGTACATTATTTCTGTCACACAAGAAAGTGTTTTAGTAGCTGCAAGGATTAACCCTGACCTTTCTTTAAACACTTGCTTTACTCCTTGTAAGTAGCAGCATTTGCATGAGAAATGTTGTTTTCATGCATAAAAGTCAATCTATAAATAAAATATCTTCTCCTTTTCATGGATAGGCTTTTCAGTCAATAGGTGACATACATGGTATAAGGCTTTAATGAGAATTTGTCTTATGCCAGAAGGATGCTAGGAATTTTAAGATGCCTCATTTAATTTAATGATTCTAACACCTATCTACTTTAAACACAACTTTCTTCTTTCCCTTCTTTCCTATTCCATAATTGCTTTACTAACTTATTATTTTTTCTTCCCTTCCTTTCATTATTCTATAAATATTTTCTAACTTAATTGTGTAATAGGGTATATAAACATACTCCTATAAAAATAGAGACATAAATTACAATAAATTTATTAGGGCATATTTATTTTAGAGAAAGAATGACTAACAACAAATAATAATATCAAAGGTTATTGGATGAACTAGAACACTTCTCACAGAAACACTATCATATGAAGAATATATCATGGTACTACAGAAACAAGATCTCAAAAGGGATGAGATCATCACAATGGAACACTACGTTTTTAAACCTCAATAATGTACTCATAAGATATATGTGATTTGGGTTAATTATTCTGTACTATGACCTCATCTTAGTCATTTTAATAAAAAGCAAAATTCTTAATTTTTTTCAAAATATCAGTGATAAGTTTAGGCCACAGGTTTCTAGAAGACTCCTTGAATTATGAAAACTACCTAAGATGAGCATTAAAGAAATGAGAGTCTTAGAAATAGAAAACAAATCCAGATAGGAAATAATCTGTTATGTTCTCAGGTAAATGGGGTGCATGTTTTAGTCTGCTTTATGCTATACAGTACCTGTTGTCATTATTTTTCTTTTGTGGTCGTAGAGATTGAAGTTAGGGTCATGAATGCAAGGGATGAGTTCTCTAAAATGATCTGCATCCTCAGGCTCTATTGTTTAACTACTAGCATAAACTTGATGTGGATAGTAATTCATCTGTCTATCACAAACAAATATGTCGCAGTTCATAATGAATTATTTAATATTTGTCATGAAAATATTGTGAGTAGATAAAAGATCACATATAATGATATAAAAAATAAGCAGCTGTGCTATTTTCCTGTAGTGCTTTTAAGTAATGCCATACATAATATATTCTTGCTGCAAAAAATAAAAATGAAAGAATAGTCTAGATACGGTTTGTCAATTTTAGATGCATTACTGCTGGAATTGATTTGTACTCTCTGTACGTAAGAAGTTAAAAGCATCCTTAAGGAATTGGTAAGAAAATATATTTTATTCACAAATAAAAACATGACTTTTAAAGTGGCTTAAGCACATCAAAGATATCTTATGAAGTTCAGCCTCAAAGAGTGCAACAGGCAGATGCAGCATATCACGTGTGGCATCAGACATTGCTGCCTGACTTTCAATGGAATAGGAAGGCATTAAATTAAATGTTTTCTCTATTTAAAACTATATTGCAATAGAATGATGTGAGTGTTTACATAGGGAACAGTTTCACATTGTGCTTCCATTCAACTGAGAGGATAGCAAAAATGTACTTCAATATTTTATAAAACTAGACAAAACTTGTGGACAGAAACCAATAAAAATAAATTCCCATAAAGGATTGAGAAGAATGACAATAGATTATTCATGTAATCTGGAATGGAAGGGAGAGTGATTTTTTTCATAGGAAGCTTAGATTAAAATTAAATTTTGAATATCAAAATTTAGATTCCACTAGAGAATATATTCTACACAGATAAACCTCTGATCAGGAGTTACTTGTGACTGAGAATAGGTAACTGCTTTTAAATCGTAGGGCAAAGTGTAAACAGTGATTCTGAAACAAAGATCTAGGATATTTGAGATAGCATCTGGATTAAATATGTGCCCATAGCAGAGCATAAAAAAGAAAGTCTCTAAAGGGAACCAAAGAATGCAACAAACAATATAGTATTTGTGTTTGTATTAGAAGAAAACGAAAGGTATAAACAATAGTGTAGGCTTCTGATTTAAGAAACTAGAGACCAGTACAATTTGGTGTAAAGAAAAATAGAAAAAGAAATTATTGATGTACAAAATTAAATTATTCATATGAAGTAGATGGGGCCTTAGATTATAGCTTAGTGACAGAATATGTTTACTATGTTCAAAACCCATGTTCAGTCCTATCACTTGCAAAATAAAACTCATAGCCAGACAATGAATAAACAAGACAAATATGATAACAATTAATCTTAAAGAGATCAATATTATTGATAAAGGCTTTTAATAGCAATAATGATGGTATGATGGTATTACAATGAGTCAAAATAATTGAAATCCCAATATTTGAAAATAAATCAAATAGATTGTCTAATGAAGGGCATAAACAACAAAACTTATGTAAAATAAGTTAATATTAAAGATTTATACCTATGCAAGAATTAGATTATAATCCACTTTCATTTCCTCACAGAGATCGCCTCCTTACATGTACAAAGTATTCATTTAGTAACTGATAATTCAGAAGATTTCTGAGAAAAGAGAAGCAAAAGAACCACCTCCTAAGTCCTTTCCTGCAGCTGTTACCGTTCAACTGCTTAACTAGACCAAGATTATAAAAAGATCTACATATGTTATCCTCTATAAGCATTCAAACAAAATTCCATCACAGAACCATCACCTTCAATCACTACCTAATAGAAAGTAGATAAATCATGAAAATACTTCATTTTGCACAACAATGCTGAATTTCCATTTTACAATGACCACTATTTTAATTCAATATTTTCTTTTACCATTTTAAAACACATACTTCAAATCCAAGATAAAGCCATTGTGTAAGGATTTCAGATTAGTCTTTAGAGACAAATAGTGGAGTATCAATTCTATCATCTATGTCCTGAATATATTAGTGATGCATTATTCCAGAAAACAAATTTATGCACAATTCATTCCTGTGCTCAAGCAATAGTTAATGCTGAAATACTAAGATAACACTATTTACAATAGCAATTAATAGTATGTGTACATAACTAGGCATAGATTTTTGAAAGGTATATAAAATTATAAATGAAGATATATAACTTACAAATTAATATCAATAAGGAGATACTTTATATCTGTAAATTGAAAGCCTCAGTGTCATTGTCATGCTGATTATCCCCAATCAACTTTTATACCCAAATACATAAAATTAAAATTCAATGATGAAATCCATAACTCCATTTAAAATCTACATAGACACCAAATCATGTAATATGTTACAGATGGGAAATCGATATATCAAGTTGTTTATATAATTTTTATACAATTTAAGAACTCAAATATAAGAGAAATATTACCATTTACATAGGTAAGCTCAGGAGTTCCAAATGTGCTACTCATTGAGCAAACATTCAGAAATTCTACTGGCAGAAGGAAAAATGAGTCTGGCTTCTTACAAAAAAATGCTAAAAATTTCCAAATAATACAACACAGAAACACAATAAGAAGAATCATTTTAGAATAAATATCCTAACACTCAAACTACAGTATGACAGGTATAGTGAAAAATTTTGGTTATCTTCAAAGCCATCAGATGGAACAGCAACTTATTTTTTTCTTTAAAGAAAATAATTTTCCATTCTGAGTTTTCAATCAGGCCCCCAACACGTTACTGTGGTCTAATTGCGAGAAAAATAAAAGTCTGCCAATTCACAACCATTGAGCATTATATCCAGTTCAAATTTTGGCGTTTGTAAAAGTATCAGTGTCATCAAAATCATGTAAGGCAATGAAATATAGTTGATATGAATTTAAGGATACATGATTATCATATTACTCCAGAAGTTAGACACAATACTGGAAAGAAAATAAAGATATTTGATACAACATAAACAAAATATTAAGTGATGAGTCATATAAAACAAACTGGTTAAAATAGTATTGGTTCGCTCTGTCATTCCATGCATTCCATTAATATAATAAAGTGTGATGTGCTGTATGCAAGAGCATTCTGTATTCCCTGCAAATCTCAAACTCTTCAAGAGTTAATAAGCATAAAAAAGTTAATGCCATTTCATCAATCATATTTATGCAGATATTTGGGAATAATAGATTTAGATACCCAACCCTATTTTGATGAGTGATAAAAATTGATCAATTTTATGGCGAGTGATATATTCAGTTTTATTAGATTCCATAACATTGCCTATAGTCTTCTTATTTCTAACATTTAATGCTTAGAAACAATTTGAATGTCTCTGTAGATGAGCCTATAGATCAATGGTTCTTCAAGGGTTGCATATCAGACTTACATTGTGATTCAAAACAGTAGCAAAATTACAATTATGAAGTAGTGTTGCAATAATTTCAAGGTTATAAGTCACCAGAGCATAAGAAATTGTATTAAGGATACAGAATTAGAAAGTTTGAGAACCATACCTGTAAGTTGCAACATGAACTTACATTAAGTTAAACAGAACCAATCAATAAATTATATATACCCCATCATGTAACACTTGATTTATACTTAACAATTTTATATGAATAATGTATCTAAATCCTTCCTGTCCTCTAACTCCCTCATGTCCCTATCCCAAATAAATGAATAAATGACCTCTTCTTCAAATATCATTGCTGCATGAATGTACATAAATACATTTATTTACTATTACATATATAACTTAGTACAGTTATCTGTGCTATATGTACATGTGTCCAGAGAAAAACAAAAGATTATTAAAAGATAGAATATTATATACAAAATATTTACAATATGTTCCTGTCACTGTACACATTTAGTTGAACTTCTTGAATGTACATCAGGAATATTTAGAACGTCAATGAGACATGAAAATTCAGTGTTTACCATGTGTCAGGTAGATTTATTGACTAAAACAAAATTGGCACTCAGACTGAATGATGTACATAATAGTGGAGGCACTGTATTAATTCAGACAAGACATACAAGTGAATAAATTGTACCTAAACCAATGCAAAAAATAAGTGACTATAAGTAATTTGAATTACAACTTAGCAACATGGAAGTCATTTCCTAGAGCAAAACACAGAGCTCAACATACTTCCTCAGGACGTGTGAGGGGATTAGTAAGGACTCATTTTGTAAATTTATTTATTGAAAAAAAGTGTTGACTTACAATGTATTCTGATCACAGTTTTCCTGAAGACTCTCAGATCCTCCTGAACGGAGTCTCCATCTCTCTACTCAGCCATCACCAAGTCTCTCTCTCTCTCACTCTTTCTCTCTCTAGAGAGCCAACAGCAGTCAAACAAGAATAAAACCAATATTAAAATTGAGAAAAACCCCGCAAGAAACCCACACAGATACATTCACACAATACCTTTTTAAACATAAATTTGAAAACAATAATATACAATCAAAAAATCACTGAGGAACAAAAATCCAAACAAAGCAATATGAGACAAAAGATCCACAGAAATACCATTGAGATTGTTTTGTGCTAGAAATGGAGTCTACAGGTAAGCATGGCTAATAAATCCATTGTAGAAAACTTTGACTCTGACTTGAGAAGGAAACTCCTAGTCCAAAGTAGGAAGTAACTGACTCTGATTTGACACTAAAACTGTTACTCCTTCTTAGGACAAGGAGCCTATGTCAACTTTCACAGCACTGGGAACTGCTTTGTCTTGAGCAGTTTCATTCCATATGTAAATACCACAGTCTCTGTAGTTTCATTTAAAATGGGGCATTGGTACTTCATAATAACCTCTTGATGGTGATGATTTCAAAGAATATTATTTTATCATAATACCAAAAATTAGTAATATTGAAGGTGTATAACAACATTGCTCATTAAATTTTTGTTATTTGAATGAGTGGTATTTTGTTTTGTGATATGCTAGTATAACACACATTTGTCCCCTGTTTGGTATTGTGTTTTTTTTTCCTGTGTTATTCAATTTCTTCACTATCATTCATGCAATAATCTTTCAGCAAATTTTAATTTTTTATCAATTTTTCCAACTTTTTCCAACATTTGAGACAATTTTTACTTCCATTTAATTTCTTTAGCACACTAAAAATCATGTCTTCTTGATTTCCTCTCCATTAACAATATTTTCTTATAACATAATTTGTTTTTGACTAGAACCACTTTTCCAATTTAGGAATGTGCATCATAATTTTGCATAACAAATTCTGGTTGAAATTTGGCACTGTGCAGGCAGGAGACAACAAGCATGAAGTTGCTGCTCCCTTTAGTTGTACTAAAGTTCAAATTTCATGAGAACTCAACAGCTGTCTGCAGGAAAGGTGTATCTCTAGTAGAAGGCAAAATACATCGGAAAGTATACCACTACTGTAATATTTAAAACTTTTAAATAGTCATGAATGGGTATGTGTAATGGAAAGACTCATTTTCAGGTTCAAATATATTTATTACGAGTCCCATATAGTGTTTGTTTTCATTTATTTTAGCTATCTAAATGTCAATGAAAGGTCATCATTTTACTCTATTCACTTTTTAAAATGTTGGCAATATCATATTACATGCATTGTACTATGATGAGATGTCATTGTTTTAATAGAACAATATGTTTATGGTAACCAGCATGTATGCTATAAACAATACAAAGGAAGACAGTTTCAGCATTTACCCTGATTTATGATTCTGGGCTTTTATTATAAAGACCCATTAGAACATGTGCTACAATTTATATTTAATATTTATAATCCTATATATCTCTGTGTTTTTTTCCTAATATATCTGATGTTTTACAATTTCACAAATCCAATGCCTTTAGTCAGTTTATCTTTAGAAACATAAATGCAGCAAAATCAGGGAATCAGAGAGCCACATAAGAAATCCAGGGTAATACAAACTCCTATCTCTTGTCAGTTTGGACTAGTTACACAGACCTGATGCCATATCAATGCTGACATTGTTTCTTCCTAGTATTTGTACATGTAAAAGAATTGGTTACTGTTTTCTTAAAGTAATACTCCATAAAGTTTTTGAGTAGTTTGCAAGGTAGCTAATGGGAAAGAACACGCATGAAGGCAAAGTAGTTGTAACGTACATTTCTGATGTACTGCCCAAAATATTTGACATACACCTGACCATGACAGGACACGAGGAGACAGGCAGATGTTTCAAGATGCTGGCAATCCTATGGAAAGTCCTGGATGCCATTAACTAGATGTGGTTGCCTGTGGTGAGGCCATGACGCCTCAAATGAGCAACATTATGAGGGTCTGATTCTTCTCAACAAAGCAGAAACTATTGCTGAGGATGATGAAGTGCAGTTTAGGATCTGGAACCCATCTTACAATGTGTCACTTTCCCCAATAAAGCCTTATCCTTGCTACAGCAACATCATTAAGGATTGCAGATACACAGAACTTATTGAGGACCAGTTACCCTCTTACAAGAGCGTGAAGGACACTATTTGCCAGACCACTTCCTTGCCGGAATGAAGAAATTCCCCCACCCCCTTATCAAAGTGGGGAAGAGGGTCCTGGTTGTAGTCGATGACAACAGCCTTCCAGATGTCATCAAGCATCTGGAGGGGTTCTCGGAAGAGGCGGTCCTGGAGGCGAACCCGACAATTGGCATTCTATCATTTATGAGTTGGACAAGCACATTAAGCTCATCAAACCAGTACAGTTGCTGGGATATAAAGAAACACTGCATAAACCATGGAAGCTGTGGCCACTCACGGCAAGGTGAAGTGAAGGCGAGCAGGCCAACTCCTTCTGTAATAACACCCTTGCTGCCTGTTTTTGCCTCCTGTACACTTCCTCCAACACCTCTCAAAATGACTATGTCTTTAGGATTCTAAGTGTAATCTGTAGCTGGAGATGGTCACCTGGGGCTCCCATTTTTTTCATTTTAGTATTTTATCCCCTGCACCCACTCCCTTCATAGAATCTTGTCAGGAAAACACCTCTAGGTGTGCAGGTTGTTGGCACAGATACAGGGATGAACTCCTCTTATAAGTAGGGTTTAGAGGTAGTAATTGTAGTTTTTCTCAGCCCTTTTTCTACTACGGGTCTACATAGGAGACAACAGGGAGAAACCATGCTGTGATATGATCAATGAGGAGAAGCAACAGCCTATCATTCACTTTTCTACAGTAGGATAAGTGGGGACTGTAACCATTCCAGTGGAAGGTGAAAATAACTTGCATGGTGATTTAAAAGAGATTGTTTTCTCTTTGGCCCCAGAAGGCTGGGATCAACCCTGTCAAGTATCTGTGTTTTTACTCTAACAAAAACAAACAAAAGACAGACAGACCAAAATACAAATGAAAAAAACGACACAAAAGAATATATACGTGTGTATGTGCTATAATGTGTGTCTGTATAATGACACACACATACACATACACACTCACCCAATCAGCTCACAAAAGACCCAGTGGAGACTGAAATAGTCCCATGTGATCACTAGCAAATAAAACATTCTTCGTATCAAATAGGATAAAGTCATTTTTACCAAGTGGCAGGAGTGTGACTTGCTGTGTTAGGTTCCCTCTCCTCTGCTGCTACAAGCCACTCGATCACACAGTAATTGTACAGCTGTCGCATCATGAGACAACTCAGATGAATGAAGGATTCTTCTGATGGATAGAGACAGTACAAAAGCTGTAATTTGTGTTACAATTTTGTAAATGAATTGGTTGTTTCTTGCTGTAGATTCTTCCTGCAGGTTATTCCTTTCTGTACCAAAGTTGGGATTCACTTTCCACAGTTTGGTACTTTCTGATCATTTGCTGGGAGCAAATTTCTCCCATGTGTTTGGAGTTTATGGCTAACACTCCCTAGTTATGTGTAAAGTCTCTTCTCCATTAACAGGTCATAGTTTACATGTGTGACCTGCTTGCCACTATTAGGTCCTTGTTCCCCGGTGCATTGCTATTGCAAAGATCTGCCTTCCTGTGATTATCCTTCCTGACAGGCATTTGGTAAGTGTTTAGGGCCCAAGTAAAAACATCCCATATAAGCCATTCCCAGATATCCAAGGATATAGGATTACTATCTGCCCAAATTTGTTGATTCATAGCTGTATAGATGTATAGAAAAAAGTCAGCATGCCCTATTCTCTAACTGGCAGATAGAGAAGTGATAACCTAAACTAACCCTGAACTAAGAGATTCTCAAGCTTTTGTTTTATAACTCAAGATTTTAGCTCAGAGATTTACTGCTCCCTCATGGTTCCCCTGGGCATATAAATATAAAGGTAATCATCCCATTTGCTCATCCTCAGGGAAAAGTAAACTTTCCTGAAGGCCTGTGCTGCCACTGAAGCTAGAGCACTGGAAGGTGCCAGGTTTTGTTTCTGGTGCAAATTAAACTTAGACCCTCACTTTGACCTACAGCAGTAAGCAATTGATGCTATAAGTCTCCACTAGAAGTTTTAGTTTATTGCTCTGTGTGTAAAACTTATCTGACTTGCTGACCCTGAGAAACTCAAGCCTCGTATTGCAAGAACAATTACTTTTGCAAACATATATATATATATATATATATATATATACATATACATACACACATACATACATATATATATATCCTGGGGAGAAACAGAGAGGCAGAATACAGAAACAAACAAAGAAAAGGAGAAACAGAAAGAGAAGAAGAGTATAGACACATGGATAGAAAGATCATATTATAAGTGGATTCCTTTTCCTCTCAGATTTTAGTTCCTTATTGGTAGATCCTTTTGTTTCATCCTCAACAAAAACTCTAGAAGTTGGACTTCTAAAGTTTTCAATGCTCTTCATTATTTTGCATATTTATTTGTTTGTTTTATAGAATTAAAGAGTGCTTTGATCACTTCCTAGTATTGAGTTTCGATCTATTAGGCCCATCTATGAGGGCTCACAAATAATTTTTCTGTAGAACTACTAAATGTCTTTCCAGATCAATAGGTGTCAATCTTTAGTCTCTTAAAATCTTTGCTCTCTTCCACATTTTTCACTGATCCTTAAGTGTGGGTGTTGCATTGCATATGTAACAGTTGCAGGTTGGTGTAACCCAAAAATATAAGACTCAGCGACTAAAAGAGGGGTTCCCTTTTGGTGGGTGCTAGCAAGTCCAATAATCTGGTGGTTCTTCTCTTCCTTGTCCTCGTTCTGGTCCCGTGGGTGGATTGTTTTAAAGTTTATTTTATACAGAGTTCTGTATTTCTATGGTGTCTGTAGTAATATTTCAATGTTCTTTGCTTGTTCTGTAATTTAAGGTCACCTATTTTAGTTAGATGTATAACAGTCCATAAATCTTCACAAATAGCTGTCTTCTTAGTTTCTTCATCTCCTCAAAATACTTTCTTTAATTCTATGTCATTGATTTCTACTCTGATCTCTACTACTTCAACTTACCAGTTGTAATTGGGTTTAGTTTGTTCTTTATTCCAAATTTTGAGTTCTATCATTAAGTCATTGATTTGTGCTTTCTTACTTCTTAATGTAGGGATTAGAGATGTAATATTCACTTGTAAGTTTTCTTTAATTTTTTCCAGAGCTAATATTGTGATTTGCTCTCATTTAAATTCAGGAATTTTTTCTTTTTTATTTCTTTTTTTTTTTTTTTTTGGCTTACGAGACAGGGTTTCTCTGTATTGTATTGGAGGCTGTCGGTCCAGCCCGGCCTCAAACTCACAGAGATCCACCTGCCTCTGCCTCTCGAGTGCTGGGATTAAAGGCGTGTGCCACCACCGCCTGGCGTTTTTTAATTTCTATTTTGACATATTTATCATACTTAATGTGATACTTAATTCTCAGGAGTTCACAGAGTCTCAACAGATAATTTTGCTATTTATTTTAAGGCTTATTGCACTGTGATAGGATATAAAGCAAAGGAACTATTTTGTTTTACTTATTTATTTTGTATTCATTAAGTTTCTTTTGTATATCAGTATGTGCTCAATTTCAAATATATCCATGGGTTGCTGAAAAACTATACATATGCATTTTTGGGTGTGTATTTTTGGGTGATCTTATGTCCATTTGATGTATGGTATTGTTTAATTGTGATACTTCTCTGTTCATTTTTGCTCCTATGCCTGTGTATTTGTGATAGTGCAATATTAAAATGACTTATTTTTCTGAATTGGAGGTTAATCTGTGTCTTGATTTCAAGCAGGATGTTTATACGTTTATAATTACAGTGTCTTCTTGGTTACTTTTTCACTTGATTCCTGGTGACCAAGAAAGCATGGCAATGTTGCAAACAGGTGGGTCTGTTGGATCAATAAGGAAACTACAGCACCTGACCAATGCTTGGGGCTCTGATGACGACTTGGACAGGTCAAAGTCTTTGCTATTCATCACGCTATGTTGGAATACATTTTGTGTGTTAGGGTGTTAAGGCCAGGGGATTTGACACATCAGGATTAAGTGAGGATTTCCTGGCATATAGGATATGAGGCAAGGGTTGGTCTTGGTAACTGAGGATGAGGCCTATGTGTAGCAGCACACCTGGGGAGCACATCAGACTGAGAAAGCCCATAGGATGAGATTATTCAAAAAGGAATGAATAATTGGTAATTGATAAACAAGTGACAAACAAACCCTCGCTCTATATAGCTAAGTGGACACTAACAGAAATAAATTTCAAGGAATTATATGGATATTGATATATTTTGGATTATAAATACTAAAATGGATGCCATAAGTAGTCATACTGTTCCCCCTATTTGCCCTTAGCAGATTAAATTAGGAAACAACTTTGTGGTTTCCTCAGGTTTTAGAGATGTTAATGACTGTTTCTGAAACTCCTTTCATTGACTATCTAAAATCATCACCATAGCAGATGATCAGCTCCTTTTGGCTGCAGTGAGAAAGGAAAGGAAGACTAAAACACAACACCAATTATACTGGACCAGGCTTAAGTAAGAACTGAAGGGCTGCTTTACTTAAGACATTTTGAAAGGATGGATGGATGTCTTCAATAAGCCATTCAGGGTCTCCAATTCACTTAAGCCAATTTCAAGGAGTAATTTTACACTCTAAAGCAGTCAAGTACCAAGGTCATCACAAAAGTTAATCCTTGCAATATTCACTGAACATATTGCTGTACTTAAGAACATGGTCTCATTTAACTCCCCTGACATTGGTGACGTTGAGGCAACTCAAATAATTAAAACTAATGGCGATGAAGAGAAAAGAAAGAAAGCACTCAATTTGTTGATTTTCATAAGTAATAGAACATTTTAATTAAGAATTTCTAAAGCATACATTTTTATCTTATCCAAATAGGTTTAAAGAGTACTCGACATTTAAATATCTTATTTGTACCAGAATAAATGTGTGCTTTAATCATCGTTCATGTCACCCACTAAATCTCAGGAGTTTCTTTGCATTGGTTTGTTTATTTGTCAACATTTTTGATAATATATCCTGAAAACAACTAGAAATGATTTATGTCATTCCATTGTGAACACTGTTAAAATACCTGAATGTCACCTATTTTTATGCTCAAAATGTTGTACTGTATAGACAGGTGAGATGACACAACAAGGAATGTTATTTATCAGAAAGCCTAAATATTTGAGCTCAGTTTATAGGACATATATGGTAGAAGGAGAGAACCAAACCCCCCAAAAGCTGTCCTGTGACTTACATTTTTGTTGTGTAATATATATGCACACAAAAAACTATATCTTTTTTATAAAGAAATACTGTAGCACACCATTTTAAGTAATATATTGAAAAATCTCAGATGATGCTTACACATATGTTATTAGCATAGAACCTGACAAGACTCACTCTATCAGTTTGAGAGAGTTGCCATAAAAAACCTACCATTGGGCAAATAGCTTCAACAACAGAAAATCATAAGGTCTTGAAAGTCAAACATCAATGTATTGGCCAGATAATTTTTTATGAGGTTTCTGTATGGCTTAAGGATCACGTTTTGTTACTCTTTGTCTTTATAGCTCCTTGACATAGCTGTGTCCAAATTCCCTCTTTGTGTAAGAATGTTCACCAAAGAAATGAAGATCCATCCAACTGTCTTAATTGGGTCTTAAATACTTTTTGTAAATATACTTTTACCACAATATAAAATTAATCCACTGGGTAGCAGGGATTAGGGCATCCACATATAGATTCAAAGAATAAATATAGTACACAAAACTTAAGAAAAAACTAAAATAGGAACTAAACTATTGAATATTCTGCTACAAATTTAGTTTCATGTTTATATATTATCTATGGAATAACTAATTATATTTTATTGTATTGAGTGCTGTTTGTAGGTGAATGAAGAAAAATATTCTCCTTACAAAGCAAAATGTCAGGATATAAGACATTTGAAAGTCAGTCTGCTTGTGAATTGAATTAAGAGTTCAATGACATGAGAAAGACAATCATATTACCAAATTGTATGTAACAATTTAATTGTAATATTTGTCAGCTTGACCTGCCTCGTGATTTCTCAGTCATATTCATCTACTGATGATATTATATGATGACTATGTATATAAAGGATAAATAGACTATGTTACAATATGTGATACAAAAGAGCCATAATAGTATGTGCAAGATATATTTGTAAATTTTAATATAATATCAAGGGAAGAAGAACAGAATTGATGAGTTTTATCTAGCTTCTGAAAATTCAGTCAACCATTTCTCCTTTCTGTTGAGGTATGATGACAAAACAGTACATATCAAAACATGTCACTCTGTAGATTAACACTGTCTTGTTAGCACTATATGCTAATGCATAAAGTAATAAAATCTGTCATCAAAACAGACAATGATTAATAGTGTAGTACAGGTTTGAAATTCCAAGAGCTGATGTCATATATAAAAATTAACTTGTCTCAACTTGTATATCATGATGTAACGATATTCACTAGTTGAATTTAGAAATTAGCAAAAAAATTGTAAAATTAACTATAAAACATTAGCAAGTTAACTGATGTCCAAAGTGAGCTCTTTAGATAAAATATAAATGTCTTCAATTTTGCTGGAAATTAATATAGTCATTTTCATATGCAGAAATTTTCAGAGGTAATTAAACAGTGTCAAATATATAACTGTTTTAATATGAACTACAATATAGTACTGAGAAAAAATTTCATTACAAATATGATGGATGCAAAAACAGTTTATTTGGTCATTCATTAAAATTCTTTATTATCATAAATGTTAGTTTTATACTAAAATATTTATTTTATCATTTTTTCTTTTTTTCGAGACAGGATTTCTCTGTGGCTTTGGAGGCTGTAGAGGATCTAGCTCTTGTAGACCAGGGTGGTCTGGAACTCACAGAGATTTGCCTGCCTCTGCTTCCCAAGTGCTGGGATTAAAGACCTGCGCATCACCTGGTCTTATCATTTATTTTTATTACTGCATGTATATGATGTGTATATATATATGAAGAAGGTGCTTGCATGCCATAATGTTCGTTTGGTGGACACAGCATACCTTGAGGAAGTAGTTTTTTTCTGAATATTCAAATGTTGACCCTCAATTTTCTCAGCAACCTCAACAGTTTCAAAAGTTCAATTTCATAATTAGGTTCTGATCCTAAACTAGTTGTGAATGAGTTCAATTAGCTAATGTTTCCAGAATTATATTTATAACTCTTACAAATATAAAGATAATGTTGATAGCAGCTTATATTTGTGCCATCTTTCTGTTCTTCATTTAGGAGCACACACAAAATATTATGAAGTCCATGATCAGTTGGTCAGCTATTCCTGAGCATGAAGCTTTTCCTGGAGAGGTTGATATACCTAGTGTTGTTCTATTGAAGAAAACTGATTTTCCCTGTCTCAGTAGGTATGGGTGATAGTTAAGTTGTTAAGATAGTGGTTAGATATTCATCCATACATACATACATACATATATCTATATATTATCAAATAATATATGACAAAATAAAAGAATAAAACACTTCGGAGATGAACAACACAAACCAGCAGAAGGAAAAGAGACTGAGGCAAGACACAAGAATTCCGAGCTCCACTAGTTTGCTCATTCAAGAATTCTTTAAAAGCAATAAACTGAAAGCCGTTATACACCATGCAAACACAGTGTATCTGCTGCAGAATTTTGTAGACATTATGCATGCTCTTTCACTTAAGTGAGTTCATCAGAGTTTTTCCCATGTCTATTTGGGGGGTCTTGTTACATGGTACCACACTTCTCTGACTCTAATTCTCTTTCTATTTCCTCTTCTGCAGGGCTCCCTGATCATTGGGGAGAATGATTTAATTTCACAAGTTAAATAATTATAATTGGTAATATTACATTGAAAGGGAGAATATTTGAAAATACTTGATTAATAGTATTGCTACAGAAAGCAATAACTGCATTCAGTTATATTTATCTCTAATAATGCAATGTTTTATTTTTCTGGAATGAATACTTTTCATATCCTTTCATAACATTTAATAAAATATTTGCACTTTCTCCAAGGTTGCGTTTATGACTTACAACTTGGAGTTTATTAATATAGATTCTTAAAACTTTTCTGTATAATACCATATGTAATTGAAGAGGTTTTGATGGAACACATGGAAGCTAATGATAATGTCAAAGAAAATCTATTAAATATAAGACAATTAAAAGCTTGGTCAGATCGCCTGGGAACTGCACAGAGCTCCCAATCCCGGTGGGAGCCAAGCACCCCAGACTCCAGGTCTTCTCTCCCACCAAGGAGACCAGGAAACCAGAAGAGGCTGGGAGTCTAGGGAAGCAGCTGTTCCTCCAGCAGCATCAGGTAAACAGGCCGGCTTCCCGGCCTGTGTTCCAGTGCCTGCAGATCGCCTGGGAATTGCACAGAGCTCCCAATCCTGGCAGGAGCCAAGGACCCCAGACTCCAGGTCTTCTCTCCCACCAACGAGACCAGGAAACCAGAGGAGCCAGGGAGACCAGGGGAGTAGCTGTTCTGGATCAGGTACAACAGGACCCAGAATAGGGTCCAGGGGACCAGGTAGGAGGCTAAGTGCCCCAGATTCCTGTTCTTCTTCTCCACCCATGGGACCAGCACTTTGACAAGGAATGGAAGAACCAGCAGATTATTGGACTTGCTAGCACCCACCAAAAGGGAACTCTGGTCCCCAGAACAGTAAGGGGCTCTTTCTGCACCCACTAGAAGAAGAGATGGGAAAGAGACAATACAAAAACACACTCAGCAACAGAAAAACAAATATGACACCGCCAGATTCTAGAGACTCCACACCACCAAGACCCCAACATTCCAATGCGAATGAAGCAGAAGAGAACGACCTTAAAAGCACTTTCATGAAGATGATAGAGGCCCTAAAAGAGGATATAGGAAAATCCATCAAAGAAATGGAAGAAAAAACAAACCAAAAAAGGCAGGAAATGGAAGAAGAAACAAAGCAAAAAATGCAAGAAATGGAAGAAAAAACAAAGCAAAAAATGAAAAAAATGGAAGATGAAACAAACCAAAAAAGGCAGGAAATGGAGGAAAGAACAAACCAAAAAATTCATAAAAGGCAACAAATGGATGAAAAGATAAACAGAAAATTGCAAGAAGCAATGCAAACACTGCAATGTTTGAAAACTGAAATAGAGACATTAAAAAAAACACAATCTGAAGAAAGGCAGAAAATAGAAAAGCTGGACAAACAGTCAGGCACTACCATTACAAGCATTACCAACAGAATAGAAGAGATGGAAGAGAGAATCTCAAGTGTTGAAGATACACTAGGAGAAATGGATTTATCAACCAAAGAAAACCCTAAATCCAACAAATCCTTAACACAAAACATCCAGGAAATATGGGACACCATGAAAAGACCAAACCTAACAATAATAGGTATAGAAGAAGGAGAAGAAATCCACCTCAAAGGGGCAGAAGGCATATTCAACAAAATCATAGAAGAAAACTTTCCCAACCTTAAGAAAGACATGCCAATGAAGGTACAAGAAGCCTACAGAACACCAAATAGAGTGGACCACAAAAAAAAATCCCCTCGCCACATAATAAACAAGACTCCAAACATACAGAATAAAGAAAGAATATTAAGAGCAGCTAAGGAAAAAGGTCAAGTAACATATAAAGGCAGACCTATCAGAATTACACCTGATTTCTCCATGGAAACTCTGAAAGCCAGAAGGTCCTTGATAGATATTCTACCTACACTGAAAGACCATGGATGCCAGCCCAGACTACTATACCCAGCAAAGCTCTCAATCACTATAGATGGAGAAAACAAGATATTCCATGACAAAACTAGATTCAAGCAATATGTGTCCACTAACCCACCGCTACAGAAAATTTTGGAAGGAAAACTCCAACTGAAGGAAGCTAACTACAACCAGAAAAACATAAGCATTAGAGAATCCCTCTCTACCAACAGCCAAAAGAACAAAGGGGTGAAATTCCACACATAATTCCAACAACAGCAACCATTGCAATTCAAGAAGGATGAGCAATCAATGGTCATTAATATCCTTCAATATTAATGGCCTTAACTCACCCATAAAAAGAACAGGCTAGCAGAAAGGATTCGAAGACAGAAGCCTTCCTTCTGCTGCATACAAGAAACACACCTCACACTCAAAGACAGACATTAACTGAGAGTTAAAGGTTGGGAATTTTTTTTCAATCAAATGGACCCAAGAAACAAGCAGGGGTAGCAATCCTAATATCTAACAAAATAGACTTTAAAATAAAATCAATCAAAAGAGATGAAGGAGGTCATTACATACTCATCACAGGTGAAACCCACGAATATGAAGTGTCTATCCTGAACATCTATGCCCCAAATACAAAGGCACCCACATTCGTTAAAGAAACATTATTAGAACTTAAATCTCATCTAAAGCCCCACACAGTTATAGTGGGAGATTTCAACACACCACTCTCACCACTAGACCGGAATACCAGACAGAAACTCAACAAAGAAGCAAAGGGTCTAATAGAAGTAATGACCCAACTGGGATTAACAGATATCTATAGAACATTTCATCCACATAAAAAAGAATATACCTTCTTCTCACCACCACATGGAACCTTCTCAAAAATCGACCACATACTTGGCAACATATCAAACCTTAGCAGCTACAAAAAATTGGAATAACTCCATGCATCTTATCAGACCACCATGCTTTAAAATTAGAATTCAACAACAACACAAACTGCAGAAAACTTACAAACTAATGGAAATTGAATAATGCTCAACTGCACCATCCCTGGGTCAAAGAGGAAATACAAAAAGAAATTAAAGACTTCCTCGAATTCAATGAGAATGAAGACACAGCATACCCAAACCTATGGGACACTTTGAAAGCAGTGCTACGGGGGAAGTTCATAGCACTAAGTGCTCACCTGAAGAAACAGGAGAACAGTTATACCAGAGAATTAACATCACAGCTGAAAACTCTAGAACACAAAGAAGTAAACTCCCCCAGGAGGAGTAGACGCCAGGAAATAATCAAATTGAGGGCTGAAATCAATAAAGTAGAAACCAGGAAAACAATACAAAGAATCAATGCAATGAAGAGTTGGTTCTTTGAGAAAATCAACAAGATAGACAAACCTTTGTCCAAACTTACCAAAAAGCAGAGAGTGAACACGCAAATTAACAAAATCAGAAATGAAAAGGGGGACATAACAACAGACTCTGAGGAAATCCAGAGAATCATTAGGTCATACTTTGAAAACCTGTACTCCACAAAATTTGAAAATTTAACGAAAATGGATGACTTTCTGGATAGCTATCACTTGCCAAAACTAAATCAAGAAAAGATAAGCAATTTAAATAGACCTATAACCCCTATGGAAATAGAAATCATCAAAAGTCTCCCAACCAAAAAAAGTCCAGGTCCAGATGGCCTCAGTGCAGAATTCTACCAGAAATTCAAAGAACAGCTTATACCAATTCCTCTCAAAGTGTTCCACACAATAGAAGCAGAAGGGTCTTTGCCAAACACTTTCTATGAGGCTTCAATAACCTTGATCCCCAAGCCACACAAAGATACAACTAAGAAAGAGAACTTCAGACTAATATCCCTCATGAACATTGATGCAAAAATACTCAATAAAATACTGGCAAATCGCATCCAAGAACACATCAAAACAATCATTCACCACGATCAAGTAGGTTTCATCCCAGGGATGCAGGGATGGTTCAACATACGAAAATCCATCAACGTAATCCACCATATAAACAAGCTGAAAAACAAAAATCACATGATCATCTCACTAGATGCTGTAAAAGCTTTGACAAAATCCAACACCCCTTCATGTTAATGGCCTTGGAGAGATCTGGGATAACAGGGACATACTTAAACATAATACAAGCTATATACAGTAAACCAACAACCAACATCAAACTAAATGGACAGAAACTCAACGCAATTCCTCTAAAATCAGGAACAAAACAAGGTTGTCCACTCTCTCCATACCTTTTCAACATGGTACTTGAAGTTCTAGCTATTGCCATACGACAACAAAGGGGGATTAAGGGGATACAAATTTGGAAGGAAGAGGTCAAACTTTCACTGTTTGCAGACGATATGATAGTTTACATAAATGACCCAAAGAACTCTACCAGGGAACTCTTACAGCTGATTAACACCTTCAGCAAAGTGGCAGGCTACAAGATCAACTCAAGAAAATCAGTAGCCCTACTTTATACAGATGATAAAAGGGCTGAAAAAGAAATCAGAGAAACATCACCCTTTACAA
Source organism: Mesocricetus auratus (assembly GCF_017639785.1). Taxonomy (NCBI): domain Eukaryota; kingdom Metazoa; phylum Chordata; class Mammalia; order Rodentia; family Cricetidae; genus Mesocricetus; species Mesocricetus auratus. The sequence continues at coordinate 22,209,210 of NW_024429202.1, forward strand.
TTGCCACAAACAAAATAAAATACCTTGGGGTAACGCTAACCAAACAAGTGAAAGACCTGTATTGTAAGAACTTTGAATCTTTAAAGAAAGAAATTAAAGAAGCCCTCAGAAAATGGAAAGATCTTCCATGCTCTTGGATAGGTAGGATCAATATAGTAAAAATGGCAATCCTGCCAAAAGCAATCTACAGATTCAATGCAATCCCTATTAAAATCCCAGCACAATTCTTCACAGACCTTGAAAGAACAATAATCAATTTTGTATGGAAAAACAAAAGACCCAGGATAGACAAAACAACCCTGTTCAACAAGGCAATATCCGGAGGAATCACCATCCCTGACCTCAAGCTCTATTATAAAGCTATAGTCCTGAAAACAGCTTGGTATTGGCACAAAAATAGACAGGTAGACCAATGGAATTGAATTGAAAACCCGGGTATTAACCCACACACGTACGAACATCTGATCTTTGACAAAGAAGCTAAAAATATACAATGGAATAAAGAAAGCATCTTCAACAAATGGTGCTGGCATAACTGGAGACTGGCATGTAGAAGAATGCGGATCGATCCATGTTTATCACCATGCACAAAACTTAAGTCCAAATGGATCAAAGACCTCAACATAAATCCAGCCACACTGAACCTCTTGGAAGAGAAAGTGGGTGGTATCCTTGAACAAATTGGTACAGGAGAAGGCTTCCTGAACGTAACACAAGTAGCATTGACAGTGAGATCAAGAATTAATAAATGGGACCTACTGAAACTGAGAAGCTTCTGTAAGGCAAAGGACACAGTCAACAAGACAAAAAGGCAGCCCACAGAATGGGAAAAAATATTCACTAATCCCACATCTGACAGAGGGTTGATCTCCAAAATTTAGAAAGAACTCAAGAAGCAAGTCTCCAAAACATCAAAGGACCCAATTAAAAAGTGGCCTGCAGAACTAAATAGAGAGTTTTCAATAGAGGAATCTAAAGTGGCTGAGAGGCACTTGAGAAAGTGCTCAACATTCTTAGCCATCCGGGAAATGCAAATCAAAACAACTCTGAGATACCATCTCACTCCTGTCAGAATGGCTAAAATCAAAAACACCAATGATAATTTATGCTGGAGAGGATGTGGTGAAAGGGTGATACTCCTCCATTGCTGATGGGAGTGCCAACCTGTTCAGCCACTTTGGAAATCAATATGGAGATTCCTCAGAAAAATGGGAATAAACCTACCACAAGACCCAGCAACTCCACTCTTAGGCATATATCCAAAAGATGCCCATTCATACAACAAAGATGTCTGTTCCACTATGTTCATATCAGCTTTATTTGTAATATCCAGAACTTGGAAGCAACCTAAATGTCCCTCAATTGAAGAGTGGATAGAGAAAATGTGGTACATTTACACAATGGAGTACTATTCAGCAGAAAAAAACAGTGGAATCATGAGATTCGCAGGCAAATGGATGCCACTAGAAGAAACCATTCTGAGTGAGGTAACCCAGTCACAAAAAGAGAAACATGGCATGTACTCTCTCATATATGGATTTTAGACATAGATCTGGGGAGTGCCAGCCTACAATCCTATGGCCAGAGAGTCTGGGAAAGAGAAACTTCATTTAGTGGCTGATTGAAGAAGAGGCAGACTCCCTTGGTTAAGTACTGAGCTGAACTCAAGAAAGCCAGTAACAGAGAGGGAGGACTGATGATCAAAGGGATTAAGACTGGGCTGGTTTAACCCCCCAGAAACAGCTGACCAGACAAATGTTAACTCTTGAATCCCAGGCATCAGCCTGGGAATCCAGCATGGGACTGATCAAGACCCCCTGAATCTGGGTGTCAGTGAGGAGCCCTAGGTAATCTATTGAGCCTTGGGCAGCAGATCAGTACCCATCCCAAGTATACACACAGACTTTGGACTCCCATAGAACAATGTGAGGTACACTCTCACCCTGAACTCTTGGGGAAGGGTCTAGGCCCTGCCCTATATGAAATGACAGACTATGGACACCCCCATGGAGGGCCTCACTCTCCCTGGGGGAATGAGGGGATAACGGGGGGGGGAGTTGGGGGTAGGGCATGGGAGGAGGGGAGGGAAAGGGAGAGGGACCTGGAACTGACTTGTGAAGCAACCTTGTGTCTTATCTAAATTTAAACTGGAAAAAAAACTAATTAAAAAAAACAGCTATGTCAGTGACACCATTTGGCAAACTAAGCAGTAGTGGAGAAATTACTTTAAATGCCCCTCTCTGATAATGATTGTGACAACTATCTTACATAGCATCCTAGAACCTCCATCCAGTGACAGAAGGAAGCAGAGACAGACACCCACAGCTAAACACTGATCTGAACTACTGGACATAGAGGGAGGAGTGATGAGCAAAGGGGTCAAGACTGGGCTGGTGAAACCCAGGGAAACAGCTGACCGTAACAAAGGGGAGATCTTGAACCCCAGAATGATGGCTGAGAGGCCAGTATGGCACAAATCAAGACCCCCTGAATGTGGGTATCAGTGAAGAGACCTAGCCAATCTATGGGGCTTTGGGTAGTAGATCAGTATTTATCCCTGTCACACAAATGGGCTTTGGTTGCCCATCCCACAATGAGGGATGCTCTCTCAATCTGGACACATGAGGGAGGGTCTTACCTTCCCTGGTGAATGGAGTGGGAATTGGGTAGGGAGCTGGGGGGGGACTGGTGGGGGAGAGTGGCATGGAGAGGAGAGAGAGGGAGCTGGGATTGACATGAGAAGCAAGCTTGTTTTTAATTTAAATATATAATAAAATTGGCAAAAAAAATTGAGGGAAAATAATCATCAGAACAATGCATTGTTACAACAATTGATCATGAGAATCCTATGCCCACCTTTGGGTATATACAATTGTCATTTTTTCATAAGCATGCACATGTCTCTCTATGTGTGTGATTAAATATTTATAGAAACACAATAAAACCCATTTCCTTTAAAAAAAAAAAACTTGGTCAGTGAGATGGCTCAGTAGATTGAGGAGATTGCTACTTAAGCCTGATGATGTGAGTTCTATAGAAGAGTGACTCAACAAATTTGTCCTCCACTATGAGGTACACATATATCCTGCATTATCCTCCCACACAAACTTCATGCATATATTCAAAACCACTGACAATAAATGTTGTATATTTTTGCTTATTAATTTTAAAAGAATTTATCGTGAAGCTAAATTTTATATGGGATGTGTGTATCAAATATATATATTTTAAATCCTCATTTTTATTCTATGTAGCAACTCTAATCTTGAGAATAATTTCCCAGTCCTTAAAAAAGTCATTCCTGATTCCTTTGAATATTAGTGAAACTTAAGTGATGTAGACTTCTTCAGTATATTATCATTGTGTTCTCTTCATGAATTTGCCTACAAAATATGAATATCTCAAACAATAGTATTCATTCCAAAATATGGCTGTAAAGCTTAAAATGTTATATATTTTGTATGCATTTTGAAATTTTCTGTATTAATGTTGATGACTACAATAACATTGGTAATACAATAACATTTTTTAAAAACTTCATGTTTTAGGGTGCTTAATTTACTAAGTTGTAAATTTTTCTGGATATTTTTTTTCAAGAGGCAACTAAATATTGGAAAATTTACTAAATGTAATAATCACAAGGAGAGCACTAGAATCAAAATAATTTGTTTTTAAGAAGAAAGATATTTCTGACAATTGTGTGCTGTTGGAAAGCAGAATTACGAAGTTCCCTCAAGTGCTTACCAACTCCATCTGTAGGTTGATCACAAACCTATGTCATTCTTTTGTAAATATTTTACATAACTGCAAGTTCAAATATAGTTTTTGCTTGAATTATGCTATTAGCACAAGAAGAATTAAGTGTACCTTACAATAAATTCTAATCATATTTTCTGCTTCATATTTTTCTGAATTCAAAATGACATTGCAGTCTTCATCTTTAAATGGGATACTTATATCACACCCCTTTTCCTAAGACTCAGGGACTCCTGCAGTACAGAAAGCAGAAAAATTGTAAGAGCAAAAAAGGCCATTGACATCTGCAGTAAGACAGATTTTTCTAGATACTATAAGACTGATGTACCGATGAACTCACAGCAACTATGATGGCATGCTCAAGACTTACATGTAAAATCAATTCAACCAAAATCCCAATTTTTCATCAGCCACACAGCTGAGAAGTGGTAGGCAATTAATGGCTTCTGAGGTAGAAAGAGTCAGGGTCTGCTTTGTTTTGTTTGTTTTAGAATACAGTTCTTGAGATCCTTTCCATAGTCCAATGCACAGTATTATATCCATCCAATCTCTCCCCATATGGTTTAGGGAACCCTACAGTAGTGGAGAAAGAAAGAGAAGAAAGAGCCAGAGGTGTTGTAGGACACCAAGGAAACAAGGTCCACCAAAACTATGGGCTCATGGCACACATAAAATCACTGAAATGTAGGCAGCATGAAGAGAGATTGCATGAGTCTGCAACAGATGGGGTCTTGTAGCTGAGTGGGCATGTGGATGCATATCAGTGTAACTTGCTAACTTTATATATGGTATGAATCTAGATAGCTGGATATATACGGAGTTTATACTTCAGTGCATCATGTAAAAGTCTCACATGCCTTGTATTTAATGGTTTACCACACCATATTTTGAAAAGTTACTAAGTAAAATTTCATTACTTTGAATTTTATTTAGAAATTGAGAATTTATATATCACCATATGTTAGAGATATCTTGGGAGAGAGTTTAATAAACTGTATCAATCACAAATTTCAAGAAGAACACCAAAAGTAATTGAATAATATAATTAAAATAAAAATTCATGAAGAGATGGAGAATGGTGTACTGGGTAACATTGTGTATATAACATCATGATGGTCTAAATTTTGAGCCCAGAACTCATTGAAAAGCAAATGTTGTCATTCAAATGCCTTTAATCATAATGTTTTATGGGATGATGCCTTGTTTTAAAAACTTACAACATAACTCCACATCCAATGAGAGACTTTTCTTCAGTAAATAAATAAAGAAAATTGAACATACCCTTCTGACTTCCCCAGTCATGAACACACAAAATAAATGAGCCCTTGGAAAAATAAGTTCTTGAATTTTTAGACACCTCATATACTCTGACATACATTATGAGTCACAATAATTACTTGTGGTCAGACAGAAATCTTGTACATTATATTGTAAAAATAAAAATAAAAATTCCATCTAAAACATTATGAAAATACAATTTTCATTGCAACCCCAAATTTGTAAAGTGTTCTATAGGGTTAAATGTTCACTAAAAATAATTCAGCATAATTTTATAACTTAAAGTAATTTAAATTCTCTGAGCAATTAATGAAAATGTTAAAATAAATCCTGATACATATTTCCAATTTTAACATTAATTTTCAAATGTGACTATGTTGAAAAACACATGACTGTCAAATGAAAATTTGTGGTCTATAATGAAGCTACAAAGTACAACTTTGCTTGTATACAGAAGTTTCTGTCTTGCTCAGTCCCAGGGTCATTTAGTCTCAAATAAACAAACAGAGGTTATATTAATTATAAACTGTTTGACTTATTGCCCAGGCTTCTTATTGGCTTGCTTTTTCTTAATTATTACCCCATTTCTATTAATATGTGTATCAATACATGATCTTGTCTTACCAGTGATGCCCAGACCACTTGATTTCTCAGCAGCTAGATGGCACCTTCCTGACTCCCTGGCTGCCTTTCTCTATCCCTATTTTGATTTCCACATGGCTAAATCCTGTCTGTCTATTAAACAAAACATCTTGGTTAATCAAACAATAAGAGAAATATATATTCACATAACAGCAAAAGACAATCCCATCATTTGCTTTCATGATTAAGCAATTTGTATTTGCTAGACATGCTGGAATCTCTCCACCCAACTTGTGGGACTTAAAGAATAATTTGACATGACATTGAGGAGGTAACTTATTTTCAGAGTACAATGACTTTCAGTATAGTTTTGGACAGGAAACAAGATATTCATTCTGACTAGCAGAAACAGTAGCACTTAATTTTTAGTTTAAATCCAAGGGTAGGGGAAGAATTGCCAATACAAAATAGAGTATTCTATTTGCATAATCCGCACCATGGGCAGAATTTATGGAGAACAGAATAATGCCCCTGGAATGAATAGCTGGCAGGAGCTAAATCAGGTATCTTATTAGTATTATTATTATTATTATTTTTGCTTTCAGCGATTGAACTTTAATCCTATTTTGAGAGTCATTTTAAAGAGAAGTTTGAAGATTAATCTCAGTCAATTCACCCTTAGCCCTAGCCCCTGACATGTGAGGAATTAAACTAGTCCTTTCTCTGTAAGTGATGCTAATACGTATTAGTTACACATGCTGATAACTCAAGGCTCAGATGTTAAAAAATAAGGAATAGAACTATGTAGCAAATATCTATAAAAATTAACCAAATTCACCTTAAAAATCACAGAGCTGTCCTCAACATGGGATAAAGAGTTTTGTTTATGTATTATTTATTACTTAAAACAAATTTTAATTTTAAATATATTCTGTGAAAATTCTTATAAAATTTAAACATATGATTGTATTCTTTCCCTCTAAGACCTTGCAGATCCTCTTCCCACTTCTTGTGAACCTGAGTTCTTACTCAAGTAAATAAACACAGATAATGCCAATAAAACCAACAAAATAAAATAAAACCACTCCCCAAATGAAAATTTTAAATAAAATGCCAAACTGTAACCAAATTAAAGAACTTAAAAGACTGTGAAATCATTATATGTTGGTCAATTATACCTTAACATGAGACCTTTCCTGAAGTGGTTGATATATTCAGTGTCACTTTATTGGGGAAAACTGATTTTCTCTCTCACAAAAAAGGTATAAGTGACAATTAAGTTGCATTAATGAATTCAGACATTCAATATTTTCATACAACAAAACGAAATTTAGCAATGTAAAACAAAAACTATCACATTAAAGTTGGACAAGACAAATTAAGAGAAGCAAAGATCTAAAGAGATTTAATGTAGTATAATGTGGATTATTATTATTGTTATTGATTAATACACCTGATTTTGTAGGATTTTCCATTGTGATTATCTGGCCAAAATCATCAACAACATTGATAGTCATCCTCATTGCAAATAATGTATATCCATATTGAAAATCAAGAGTTTAGATCAGTGATAATCTGATAGACTTTAGATCCAACTACTAAGAAAACTGACTTCCTTCACTAGCCTACTCCAGCCAGATATGGAAATGAGGTTTTCACAGTGCTTCTTATTTTGCTTCTAATGTGTGTAATTTTCTAGAAGCTGATTGGTCAAACAATGCTCAGCAATTCAATGTGTTCTTCATTCCACACATATTGTCCTACCATAAATTATATGGGTACAAAAAGTGTGCTGGTGTGCTGTGTGGTTTATATATATTTATATATACATATATGTATAACATTATTTTATGAAATGTAATAAGTAGTAATCATCAGATTTCAGGGTGATAATGTAATTAGCGCCTATGATATATAGTATAAATTGATAATTCACTGAGAGGTCTTTTATGTTGTATGAAGCACAACATAGGTGACTGTTAAAAGTGTAAAATAAGTAGCAATTACATGTTCATGACTAAAAGTTAGTAGTCATTTCTGTATTGTTCACTAAATAGAATAGTTATTTTAACTATGTATATATTTTTAAAGCAAAAATGAAAAAGTTAATCTCTTCAAAATAGGACTACAACTTGGGTTATTTTAAATTTTTGCTATTGCTCATGGGATGCACATAGTTCTTTTACTTTAGTTTGCTCAGGGAAAAATCAATTAAACAATTGACAAGACAGAAGGGTTAGGAGCATTTTTTCATGTACACATAACATCACAGGCACTAAAGCCCATGCAACTAACTCATTTTGCCAATTCTAAATTGCCTTCTTAATATTGAATTGCACAGTCTATGCAGACATCATTTTTAAATATCTGTGTAATCTATGCTACTCCTTCATCTTATTGCTTTTCATCCATTAACTTTTAGAAGAAGTTGTCATTTTGATAGCATATGCTTTGTTTGCTGGTTTTAATGGTATTATGCCTTTATCAGGAAACACCTGCATTTTAGGAAAGGACACTGATTTTTTCCTGTTAATCTTTTGAAATGATACGTGACTTTAGTCTATATTCTTAAAATTCTTATGCATTATCAAATATGTAATTTGATATTTCTTTATATAACAATCCAGGTGCCAGTGAAAGAGGATCTGAACAGGGCTGAATCATTCGCACGAAGTCAGAAGAAGGTTCTAATGTGTCCAAACTATTAAGAAATAATTTTAGTTTCACATTGGCCATCAAAAGTGGGGTAGTGAATTTTGCACCATGCTATGACTTTGCTGGGCAAAGAACTAATTTTGAATTATTTGGTTATGAACAGGATACTGTGGAATGGGAAGTGACTCGCTTTTCCACCTCTTATATACAGAATGCAATACCTTTGGCTGGCTACCTAGAAAACAAAACTTAAGTCACCACTTTAGCAATGATTCTAGAACCCCAGTATCAGACTGAGAGTCTTTCTATATCCTGTTGTTTCCAGTGAACGTCCTTATATCTACACCAGCATCAGAGACCTGAGGATGATTAGCAGTCATGGAGTCTTACCACTACTGAGATCTTTGTGTGGTTTGTTTTGCTACTGAACAGATTCCCTAGACAAAGTTAGTCTCCAGGCTTCTCAGTGATAATCTCATAGTCTGAGCAGTAACCCTTGGGATCATCCTAATAGAAATGTCACTGAAACATTGGACCTTCTTGCTGCCCAAAATATTCTTCAATGTGAGGTCTGCCACTGGAGTATTGCTGATTTTCCAAGTGCTTTGCTCTTTGTAATAACAAACCGCTCGTTCCTCAGCAGCTAACAAGTACCAATTTCTCCATTAATAGGAATGTGATTGTGTTTCTATTCCTCTTGCCATCTGAAACTTGGTCTAGACAGGACTTTCATGGGTAATAAAAGTTAATGAAAATAAACCATGAATTTCAAGGAGAGAAAGAAGACACATGTTGGGGAGGATAAATTAACCACTAAGCTGGGCTCATGGGAACTCATAGAGTCTTAACAAAAAAAAATGGATCCTGCATGTAACCAACCTAAGACCTCTACATATATGTGAGAGTTGTGTAGCTCGACCTACTTGTGGGACTCCTAACAGTTGGAGCAGTAGCTATCCCTGAAGCTTTGCCTGGCTTTTTGGATCCCATTCCTCATAATGCCCAACCTTAATACAAAGGGAGGTGCTTAGTCCTATTGCATCTTGATATGCCATATTTGGTTCATACCCATGGGATGTCTGCCTGTTTCTGAACAGGAACAGAAGAGGAGTGAATTGGGGAGGTGGTGTGGTGGTGGGTAGGAGAAGGGAGGGAAAGAAAGAGGGGAAACTGTGATCAGGACAATAAATAAATAAGTAAATAAATAAATACATTTAAGTAAAATATATCCTTTAAATAATATTAACTTAGGTTGAGAAGAGTTTGCCATTTATCTGGTCTCCAAGTCAAAATGCCTTTAAGGTATTTAGCTGTTTGTTGCAGTTCTTCACAGAGCCAGGGGTCTAGGCTTTCCTCAGAAAGATATCTTTGAGGCATTTTGAGACAAATATAATTAATTCTGAAATTGGAGGGTAGATGTCTCTATCCTAATTTTAAAAACATTTTTTTCCATAATGTTAAACTGCTGGTAGCCAGTTCTTAATATAATTCTTATCACTATACTCAATATTTTCCCTCCCAGGTACTTGTTCAGCCATGTTCTTAGCCACTATATTCATAGAAAGTGGGGAATGGAAACAACTGAAACTTCTTTCACATGACTGGTAATGAAAATGTGGAACATACAGTGAAATATTATGCAGCTGGAATGCCATAAATAAGTGAGCAGGTAAATGGACGAAATCAAAACTATACATAGCAAATAATCTCACACCTAGAAAACCAAATTATATATGTTCTTTTTTATTTGGAGATCTTTGTTCACAATTTTTAGTTTTTGAAATATGATTATTATTATAACTTCATGTACCTTTATAGAGAAAGTAAAAATAGATCATGTCTTTCAAGGAGATTTGGCTCTAGAAAAGGGAATAGTTGTACACAAGAGCTGTGAAGGGGAAATGGCTAAAACCTACAGAGGCAAAATTTTAACTGAGGAGAGAGTGACAGAACAGTGCAGGGTGGGAAGACGTAAATAACAACACAAGGTTATATACAACATAGGGTATAATTGTTTTAGGTTTGCCTAAAATTATGTATGACATATATGTAATGATGTAAAGTTACTTAATGATATAAATGGTATAACAGCTTCAAGATTGTTAGGCTAAAAATATTTTATTGATTATTTATCCATGATTTAGGTGTTATATTATTTTGTGATTTTGAAGTTTTTCTAATAATTTTCCATTACATGTAAAATATTATTAATATATATTTTATTCCTATGCTGAGGTTATCATAAGCACATTTGGTAACTCCAACCTGAACTGTTTAGTTCCTTTGAAGTTGTTATTTTAGATGCTTTTTGATAAATCATAATTATATTATAGTTTTTCCTTGGATAAAACCTTCTATATAACATTTAATAACAAAAGAGCATTCAGTTTTTTAAAAACATGTTAAATTAGAAGCAGTCACTTGTTCAAAAGTATATTAACCATATATTTTGCATTGATTTTTCAAATGAAGATAATCTTTGTTCATAACTTCTTGGAAATCTGAGTATCAGATACCATTCATGAGCTGGTTTTCCTGCACTGAAGTACAGAAATACAGTTCCCTAGTCCATGAGACATACACTGCAGATTATCAGACACAACAAATATTTACAAGATTCTGAGGATTCATATACCATATTAAGTGACAATGGTTTATGCAGGATTTGTGAAAAATTTGGCCAGAATTTTCCTTTATATTCACATAGACTATTAATCAATGTTCTCTTGAGAAATAATTTAATTTCATACATTATTAAATAAAAAGTAACTGGAGTGTATTATCAGAATGTTTTTGATGAAAGAATTACATTAATATATTACTGTTAGTATAATTTTCAGTTCCTGACATATTTGGGAGTAGCCATTTGAAAGGAAATTTTCTAACTCTGTATTTGATGTTGATGTTTGAGGTGCAATATGTTCAAATTTTCTACAAAGTGTTAAAAACAGGAGATATTATATCTATTTTATTTGCAAAATTAGTAATTCATATTTTTCACTTTTTATTTGAGCAATATTTTAGTATTTAATAAGAATAATTGAAAATTTTAATTAATCAAATGTCACAGTCAATTTTCTCTATTGATTCTATCCTTCTTATTTATTATTTTTCTCATTTCTGCTTACTATAAGTTAATTTATTGTTATTTTAGCATGGAGGTTGATTCTTTGGCTTATTAAATCATATTTGCCTTTATTGATTTTCATAGTCATTTGTTATTTATATTATCATTTCAATGGTATATATCTTATGATTGTTGCTTTGACATACATTTTTGTATAGTGAATATTCTCAATCTGTTATTTTTTTTCATTTCACACTTATAACCAACCTTCTTGTATTTTTAATATAAGCATTTTCATCATATTCAGGAAATTTTAGAACTTTAGTGCTACAATGATTTGGCTGACTGCCTATATAATAGATTCAATACGCTTATACCAGGTACTGAAGATTTATTCGTTTCATATTGTCTCTCATCTTATCATTCCCTATTCTTACTAGATAGTTATTGACCACTAATCATTTAGTTCACATGTGTTGTATAGTCCTACCATTTATTAGTAACTTTACAAGAACTTAGAGCATGATATTTATTTAATGTGTTCTCTATACCACCACCCTCGCCCAACTTCTTTGTCTCTCTCCTTGCCCAATTTCCAGAATTTTCTTTGTTTTCACTTAAAAAGTAGTCTGTCAGTGACTCTAAATAGAACAGTTCAAGTACAAAGATAAAATTTTTTGGCAAACTAAAGTATAAGCAATTAGGCATAAAAATCATTCAAAAGTGGTTCTGACTGTCTTCTTGTTAATTATGCAAAAATAAAACACAAATATATCTCTGAAGCAGCTACAGTAAGTGAACTGATGCCTACAGAGAAGTTGGAGAAAAGTTTAATTGAGTTGTTATGATAAACATGCTTTATTGACGCATATAACTTTACATAGTATGGCCAGATTGGTTTTCCAAGAATGTCTTTTCAAAAACTACTTGAGATCCCAAAATACTATCATGATGTTTTTCTTCTAAGAAATTCTGTAGTCTTCAAGCGATTCCGTAGGAAGGTAAGAGAGAAATCAATACATCTTCCCTGCTTAAGTGAAATGAATGATGCAAGAAATGCTGCATGAAAATGGCCAAAAGTGTTGTCACTAGAAGTAGTCAAGTAATGTAGGATCATGATAGCTTTCAAATACCTGGTGTTTTATTCAATTAGTATTATTTCAGGTTTCTAATTGGTAAGTAGATCAATGCTAAAGTTTTGTTCATTCTTTTAAAGATTTATTCATTATTATTTTATAAATGTGTTTGTGTTGCCTGCATGTATAGCTATGCACCATATGCACACATTGTTCACATAGAGTAAAAGAGGATGTTGGATCCCATGGAGTTATAGATGTTGTTAACTTAGGTGTTGGGAATGAAATGTATAATCTCTGAGGCATCTCTCCATTATCCTCGTTCTTTAATTTTTTATATGAAATAGTCCATATGGAGTACTAGGAAAAATTGCAGATTCATTGTGAAAAACTATTTTTAAATATTTCTATATCTGATTGTCTTGTGTAATACCTCTTAATTAGATAGTAGTTTCTTTAATAAAGCTGATATGATCATATCTAGTGTAATTTTCTCTTTATAACCCCATGTTGCTGTAACACTCTTCTATATGCAATTATAAACATACCAAATTATTTTCTTAAACCATCCACCTTCTCTAACCAAATATTTCTCATGATTTTATCATTAAAAGACATAAACGTTCACAATTTCTCCCTTTTTTCTAGTTTATAGTCTCATTCAGTGTCTTCGGCAAGCTCCATTTTTTTTGTTACTCCTGATTATTTTTAAGTACTGACTAAAAGTATCATCAACTAAAACTTATAGTACAGTATGTGTCATATATATGAAATAGAATAAATATGTGAAACTAAGAGTAAAAGAGGCAATGGAGTAGTCTATATTGTAAAATAATTTCTAAGTGTCTCAATTCTCTTCTGACTAACATAATTGAAATAAAGTATCATTACTTCAATAGTACAATATTTCATCACAGGGTTCTATTAGTTCTATTATTAAAACTGAATGCAAAAGAAAAGAAACTCAACACTCTTTTACTGGAATTTTAGAAAAGTGAATGAATTATGTCATCTCCTATATACAAAACTACAGTCTTGCTACAAATGACCACCAGGAACCTTGAAAACCTTGTTTTATTTTTTCAGATTATGTTTAGTTTTAATACATTGAAAATTATGTGACTTCTCTCTTTGTTTTCAATGTTAAGAAATGTAGTCACTATCTTTAGCCTTCCACACTGGAGACTCTGATGCCTCCATTTGAGGCAGTTGAATGGGTCATCAATGCTGACAGATGTTCTATACATCACAGAAATACTACTTATATAATTGTGATAATTTTCCACTTCTCGTTTGTAAGTTTGAGTGATTTAAAAATCACTTGCAAATTGCTTGGGAAAATGACTGATGTTTGCCTTGTATTATGTATTTTCTGGTGGCTAAGTGTAAAGCCTTTTAATGAGTTTTTGAATTCTGTTGAAGTCTGCATATTTTCCATTCTTTGCTCAACTACACAGGTGTGACAATTTACAGAACTCAACGATGGAACATTTCCCTAATTATTCCATCTTGGGAATTTGAAATGTGTTTTATGGGAAAATGTCATAAACCTATTTTTCAGAAGCATGAACATCTTTGAACATATGGCTTCAAATATTATTTACTATAAAACTTGAAAGTGAAATTCTAGAAAACTGAACTTGCAAAAAGTTTTACCTTTATTTGTAGGAAACTGTATTATTCTATTGTAATATTGATATGTTCAACATTTTAAATATGGTCCATGAAACATCATGGACTTTGAACAGAAAACTCTTTATATAGCTAAGGTATTTGGCCCCATAGCTTATTTATTTAAGTATTGTGATCAGATTCCAAATGTTTGCAAACCTCCTGCTGATGGCCAGCCCACCTGAATGACCTAGTCAGTTCTATATTGCATAGTTTCAACAGCAGTTTTACAAACCCTTACTAAGGAAATCATTTTCATATTAAATGCAAAAATAAAGTGTAAATATTTGCTACTAGGTAACCCATTTGAACTCAAACTGTGCCAAAGTTTAATTTGTTCCTTAAGTATAAACATAACTATATATATAATATGACATAGAAATAGTTGTATATGAATTAAGGTGGATATGTAAGGATAAGCAAGTAAGGTATACATTTTGTCACCTATGTTTCTATTTAAATCTACTCAATCCTGAATGTTCATCTGGTAAAAGAGCACCGATAACAACGTTGACCCAGGGAATGGAATCTTGGAGCACCTCTCAGAGTTCCATTTTCTGAAACAGATGCCTTGCAAACATAAATGAGCTGAACTGCTGTTTGTTTTTATGCCAACTTTCATTTCAGGGCTTGTATGCGTGTAAATGGCCTTTCCCTGTTTCCATCAGGCCCTTATGCTTGCAAGTTACAAAAGTAACTCCAATCTAATAGCAGTCCTCACCTTTTACTCCTCTCAAAGTCACTGAATTCCCTTAGCTGACTTTACAGTTGTCTAGTAAAAATTCTGTCTAATGTTGTGGGCATTAAAGCACTGACATAGCTTTATAAAAACATGTATTCTTTCCTATGATAATCATCAATTGGATATTATTTTCTAAATAGAATATACATATCACTTCTCTCATTCAAGGAATGTTTACTTTTACTTCAAATTTAATTTTAAAATTTAAATTAAGTGACACATAAAACTGTGAGAAAGTACATTTAAAATAGATGTGATATTTTGAATAAACAATTCTCTACTTGTCATCAGACATTTGAATACTTATTCTTCAACTGGTGTAACTCCTCTGTGATGATTTAGTTGTTGTTTTCTAAACTGGAGGAAGTGTGTTGTTAGGAGTGGGCCTTGGGAGTTTAATGACTTGTGTTATTTCTAGTTCTCTTTCTGCTTTGTGGTTACAGTTCAGTATGTGAACCTCAGCTTCCTCTTCAAGTTCCTTCTTGCCTTCCTCTTGGTAACATGTTTTCCCACGTGGATGCACTCTTATCTCTATGGAATCCTAATCTAAATTCCTGTTCCTTCTGTAAATTGTCTTGTTCTTGGTGTTGTTCAAATAGAAAACTAACTGATAAAATGGAATAAAGTATAGAGATTGGATTTTAAATATAATTTATTTTAAAAATTAATACAGACATACATCTCTGTTCAAACATCATTCATTTTATTGTGACAAAACACTTAAGTATAAAGTACATTCTTGTCATCTGTAATCAGACTACTATATGAGATCATATCTGAGATTCTTGCTTCTAACACTTCTAACAGCCAGTTAATTTCTTTTAATGAATCTTACTATTATCATCTGCTTTGAGATCAACAACTTTTTCGATTGTACAAATGTTTAAGAATATGTAGCACATGCTATATTGTATTGGTTTACTATCACGTCATATAATTATTTCTACTTATATCCAAGGTGTTGTAAATGATAGAATTTCTCCTTTTTATAATATTGTATATATCACATATATTTCTACACACATACATACATACACATATATATGTGTATGTGTGTGCATGCATGTGTTCCAAATTATTTTAGTCATTTATTATTTGGTGGACACAATTTGACTCAATTTGTTTGATACTGTGATCATTTTCAAGAGAATATTCAAGTGTATATTTCTCTTGATATTTGTCTTGCTCAGTGGCATCTGGAACACATATATTCATACTATAGATTTATATTTTCAGGAAACTCCATTTTATTTTTCAAAATCAAAACACTAAATTATGTCCTGACCACCAGAACTTGATAGTTATATTTCTTGCCATCCTCAAAGATATTGTATTTTTTCTTTAGCTTATCATTTTATTGCATCATATCATTTACTGTATAGACACTTTAATTTAATACAGTATCTTTGTCTATATATTGACTTCCTACAGCCTCTGCTGTAATAAGTTTAGTGTCTTAGTGGTTATTACTTCAGCCTTGTAAGTATTTAAAGGTATTAATATTATAATATAATAACAAGTTTCAATATGGTGTTTTCATACTCATGTGCTGTTTCCATACTGCACCATTATGTTTTGTTTTTATTGCCATACTTATTGCTCTCCTCCATCCCTCTCTCTTACACATCTTCTTTCTACTCCAGAAATGGTTCTCACATATATATGCTTACATAATATTCACATTTTATATAACCGTGTCTCTCTATCTTGTTTCTTTCTTTAATCCTGTCTAAAATTAGATTATGTATATGAGAAAATGGGACATTTTTACCTGAATCTGCATTATTTCCTATAAAAAATGATTTACTATTCTTTCTGTCTTCCTGTGAATGTTATCCTTTGCTTTATTTTTTTATGAAGCTGAATAAGATTCTATCAGAGATATGTATTACTTGGTTTTCATCATCTGCCTGTTGATAATATACATATATTTTCATGTATAGTATACATGTCTATTCTTGCATGTATTGAGGACAGAAGTTGAGTGATTTGAGACAGCTTTCTCCATCATCTGTCCTACTTCACTTGCTGAGAGATATAGTCTTTCACTGAATGTGTATCGTGCTGTTTCTGTTACACCATTTGAGTAATAGGACAAGGGGATGTGTGTCTCTCTCTAAATTGTAACTCCTCAGTGTTAGCATTATAGAAAAAGGCTGTGACCCCAGCTATTTCTGTGGGTACTAGGTACTTGAATTTAGGTCTTCAAGCTTGTTCTACATGCATTTTGCCCATTAAGCTCTTTTCCAATCCTCTTTTATGTTTTTTTTTTTTTTTTTTTTTTTTTTTTTTTGGGATGAGTGAATATTTTTTTTTATTATATTAATATTTTTTTTATTTTCCATTTTAAATTTAGATAAGAAACAAGGTTGCTTCACAAGTCAGTACGAGGTCCCTCTCCCTTTCCCTCCCCTCCTCCTGTGCCCTCCCCCATCCCCCCCCGTTATCCCCTCATTCCCCCAGGGAGGGTGAGGCCCTCCATGGGGGTGTCCATAGTCTGTCATTTCATATAGGGCAGGGCCTAGACCCTTCCCCAAGAGTTCAGGGTGAGAGTGCACCTCACATTGTTCTATGGGAGTCCAGAGACCGTGTGTATACTTGGGATGGGTACTGATCTGCTGTCCAAGGCTCAATAGATTACCTAGGCCTCCTCACTGACACCCAGATTCAGGGGGTCTTGATCAGTCCCATGCTGGATTCCCAGGCTGATGCCTGGGATTCAAGAGTTAACCTTTGTCTGGTCAGCTGTTTCTGGGGGTTCAACCAGCCCAGTCTTAATCCCTTTGATCATCAGTCCTCCCTCTCTGATACTGGCTTTCTTGAGTTCAGCTCAGTACTTAACCAGCCAGTAAATGAAGTTTCTGTTTCCCAGACTCTCTGGCAATAGGATTGTAGGCTGGCACTCCCCAGATCTATGTCTAAAATCCATATATGAGAGAGTACATGCCATGTTTCTCTTTTTGTGACTGGGTTACCTCACTCAGGATGGTTTCTTCTAGTGTCATCCATTTGCCTGCGAATCTCATGATTCCATTATTTTTTTCTGCTGAATAGTACTCCATTGTGTAGATGTACCACATTTTCTCTATCCATTCTTCGGGTGAGGGACATCTAGGTTGCTTCCAAGTTCTGGCTATTACAAATAAAGCTGCTATGAACATAGTGGAACAGACATCTTTGTTATATGAATGGGCATCTTTTGGATATATGCCTAAGAGTGCAGTTGCTGGGTCTTGTGGTAGGTTTATTCCCATTTTTCTGAGGAATCTCCATACTGCTTTCCAAAGTGGCTGAACCAGTTGGCACTCCCACCAGCAATGGAGGAGTGTCCCCCTTTCACCACATCCTCTCCAGCATAAATTGTCATTGGTGTTTTTGATTTTAGCCATTCTGACAGGAGTGAGATGGTATCTCAGAGTTGCTTTGATTTGCATTTCCCGGATGGCTAAGGATGTTGAGCACTTTCTCAAGTGCCTCTCAGCCATTTTAGACTCCTCTATTGAAAACTCTCTATTTAGTTCTGCAGCCCACTTCTTAATTGGGTCCTTTGCTGTTTTGGAGACTTGCTTCTTGAGTTCTTTGTAAATTTTGGAGATCAACCCTCTGTCAGATGTGGGATTAGTGAATATTTTTTCCCATTCTGTGGGCTGCCTTTTTGTCTTGCTGACTGTGTCCTTTGCCTTACAGAAGCTTCTCAGTTTCAGTAGGTCCCATTTATTAATTGTTGATCTCACTGTCTGTGCTACTGGTGTTATGTTCAGGAAGCTGTCTCCTGTACCAATTCTTTCAAGGGTACCACCCACTTTCTCTTCTAAGAGGTTCAGTGTGGCTGGATTTATGTTGAGGTCTTTGATCCATTTGGACTTAAGTTTTGTGCATGGCGATAAACATGGATCGATCCGCATTTTTCTACATGCCAGTCTCCAATTATGCCAGCACCATTTGTTGAAGATGCTTTCTTTATTCCATTGTATATTTTTAGCTTCTTTGTCGAAGATCAGATGTTCGTACGTGTGTGGGTTAATACCCGGATTTTCAATTCGATTCCATTGGTCTGCCTGTCTATTTTTGTGCCAATACCAAGCTGTTTTCAGGACTATAGCTCTATAATAGAGCTTGAGGTCAGGGATAGTGATGCCTCCGGACGTTGCCTTGTTGAACAGGGTTGTTTTGGCTATCCTGGGTCTTTTGTTTTTCCATACAAAATTGATTATTGTTCTTTCAAGGTCTGTGAAGAATTGTGCTGGGATTTTAATGGGGATAGCATTGAATCTGTAGATTGCTTTTGGCAGGATTGCCATTTTTACTACATTGATCCTACCTATCCAAGAGCATGGGAGATCTTTCCATTTTCTGAGGGCTTCTTTAATTTCTTTCTTTAAAGATTCAAAGTTCTTACGATACAGGTCTTTCACTTGTTTGGTTAGCGTTACCCCAAGGTATTTTATGTTGTTTGTGGCAATTGTAAAGGGTGATGTTTCTCTGATTTCTCTTTCAGCCCTTTTATCATCTGTATATAGTAGGGCTACTGACTTTCTTGAGTTGATCTTGTAACCTGCCACTTTGCTGAAGGTGTTAATCAGCTGTAAGAGTTCCCTGGTAGAGTTCTTTGGGTCACTGATATAAACTATCATATCGTCTGCAAACAGTGAAAGTTTGACTTCTTCCTTCCCAATTTGTATCCCCTTGATCCCCCTTTGTTGTCGTATGGCTATAGCTAGAACTTCAAGTACCATGTTGAAAAGGTATGGAGAGAGTGGACAGCCTTGTTTTGTTCCTGATTTTAGAGGAATTGCGTTGAGTTTCTGTCCATTTAGTTTGATGTTGGCTGTTGGTTTACTGTATATGGCTTTTATTATGTTTAAGTATGTCCCTGTTATCCCAGATCTCTCCAAGACCTTTATCATGAAGGGATGTTGGATTTTGTCAAAGGCTTTTTCAGCATCTAGTGAGATGATCATGTGATTTTTGTTTTTCAGCTTGTTTATATGGTGGATTACGTTGATGGATTTTCGTATGTTGAACCATCCCTGCATCCCTGGGATGAACCCTACTTGATCGTGGTGAATGATTGTTTTGATGTGTTCTTGGATCCGATTTGCCAGTATTTTATTGAGTATTTTTGCATCAATGTTCATGAGGGATATTGGTCTGAAGTTCTCTTTCTTGGTTGTATCTTTGTGTGGCTTGGGGATCAAGGTTATTGAAGCCTCATAGAAAGAGTTTGGCAAAGACCCTTCTGCTTCTATTGTGTGGAACACTTTGAGAAGAATTGGTATAAGCTGTTCTTTGAATTTGTGGTAGAATTCTGCACTGAGGCCATCTGGACCTGGACTTTTTTGGTTGGGAGACTTTTGATGACAGCTTCTATTTCCATAGGGGTTATAGGTCTATTTAAATTGCTTATCTGTTCTTGATTTAGTTTTGGCAAATGATAGCTGTCCAGGAAGTCATCCATTTCCTTTAAATTTTCGAATTTTGTGGAGTACAGGTTTTCAAAGTATGACCTAATGATTCTCTGGATTTCCTCAGAGTCTGTTGTTATGTCCCCCTTTTCATTTCTGATTTTGTTAATTTGCGTGTTCACTCTCTGCTGTTTGGTAAGTTTGGACAAAGGTTTGTCTATCTTGTTGATTTTCTCAAAGAACCAACTCTTCGTTGCATTGATTCTTTGTATTGTTTTCCTGGTTTCTACTTTGTTGATTTCAGCCCTCAATTTGATTATTTCCTGGCGTCTACTCCTCCTGGGGGAGTTTGCTTCTTTGTGTTCTAGAGCTTTTAGCTGTGATGTTAATTCTCTGGTATAACTGTTTTCCTGTTTCTTCATGTGAGCACTTAGTGCTATGAACTTCCCCGTAGCACTGCTTTCAAAGTGTCCCATAGGTTTGGGTATGTTGTGTCTTCATTCTCATTGAGTTCGAGGAAGTCTTTAATTTCTTTTTTTATTTCCTCTTTGACCCAGGGATGGTGCAGTTGAGCATTATTCAATTTCCATGAGTTTGTAGGTTTTCTGCACTTTGTGTTGTTGTTGAATTCTAATTTTAAGGCATGGTGGTCTGATAAGATGCATGGAGTTATTCCAATTTTTTTGTAGCTGCTGAGGTTTGATATGTTGCCAAGTATGTGGTCGATTTTTGAGAAGGTTCCATGTGGTGGTGAGAAGAAGGTATATTCTTTTTTATGTGGATGAAATGTTCTATAGATATCTGTTAATCCCAGTTGGGTCATTACTTCTATTAGACCCTTTGCTTCTTTGTTGAGTTCCTGTCTGGTATTCTTGTCTAGTGGTGAGAGTGGTGTGTTGAAATCTCCCACTATAACTGTGTGGGGCTTTAGATGAGATTTAAGTTCTAATAATGTTTCTTTAACGAATGTGGATGCCTTTGTATTGGGGGCATAGATGTTCAGGATAGACACTT